>NC_092429.1:8282907-8590684 GCF_036169615.1 Heliangelus exortis | reverse complement strand
GTTGGCAGCCCTGGGGAGGAAGCCAACCTCAGTCCCATGAGGAACCTGAGCTTCTAGCAGACAGCTGCCCTTTGGAAAGGTCTCCCATCCTTCTTTGCTCATCTTTTACGTACTGGGATTTTGTTGACTGCTGGGAACTGCTGCTCCCCTTTTTCCTTAGGGGGAGACTCAGCTCTGGAAGAACAAGCCCCTGGCAGCTGCCAGCCTCTGGATTTTGTGTCTCTCCAAGGCAATGCCACTAGGACCTCTTTGCTAATTCTGTGGTGGAAGCTGATGGACTCTGGTGGGTGCTGGCTGCTCCAGGGGCTCCTCTTAACCCCTTCAGCCCTGGGGTTAAGTACTAATTTCTAATATCTCTGTGCTGATGAACTGTTCATCTGGGGCTTGAGACAGCTCATCCGACTTCTACTCCATCTGAGGATGTTTGTGCTTCTGAGGATTGCTTTTTATTGCTGTTGATTTGTTTTCTTTAAAAACTTCATGGCAGGATGCAAGTGCTTATTACACATGGGTTTGGATGGATGTTGGGTTCCTAAATTGCTCTTACAACCCTCTCTCAATCTCTCTATGATGGAAAAATTATGACCAGATCCTGATATTTTTTCTTTTTCTTTTTTTTCTTTGACCCACTCCCAGACTTGCTTCAGGTTTCCAGTGTGCCTCCCCATGCCTCAGTTTCCTTCCCTGTGTGATCTGGGGCAAGCTGCCCATTTTTGATCTTTTAGGTTTCTGAAGATATACCATGCCTATGGGAGAGATTCAAGGCAAAAATTTTGTTGCAAAGTTTGTGCACTCCAAGTTTTGTGGAAAACAAATGGATAATACTCGGTCACCTGAGGGTCCCCCACAGAAGAGGTCGTAGTGCAGGAACTGACTGAGAAAAGGGAAGGGAGCAGCTGATGCTCAGTTTTGTCTCCTGGCTTCTGCACTTACAGAAATCTTCATCAGTTCTGATTCTCTTACCTCCTGGAGACCTTTAGCTTCTCTTGTTGATGATTTTATGCCATGTTGAAGGGGATTTCCTCTCATAACAGTAAAGAATCCTACCACCTTCCCAGCCTGGCTCCCATTGGGAAGCTCTGCTGAAGGATTTCATTCAGCATTTCTTCTGTGAGAACAAAACACATTCTTGGTCATCCAAGAGAGAAATCCTCCCTTTCCCCTGGCAGCTCAGCATCTTAGGTCTCAGCTGGCCTGCCATGTTTCACTGACAGTCCTTTTGCTGTCTCCTTTCAAGCCCATCAGATGGAGCAGGCAGAGGAGAAGATGATGAGAAAACACTGAAACTCCAGCAGGAGTGGAAATAGGAAGGATTTTGTGCTGTTTTACTGTGGTTTTAACAAAGGAAGCTCCACCACAGACTCCATTATTTGCCCATTCCTATTAAAAAACTAATTTATGAATGTTCAGATGAAGCTTAACCTGTAGAGCTCCATCCTACAGGGTGGTGGTAAAAATGTGTTCCATGCAAACAAATACTCAATGCATGAAATACACAGAGTGTACCTCAAACAATACAATGTATGTGGGAAAAGCTTTCAGAGACACTAATAAGATGTGTCTGCAAAGTCAACTGGAGAATGTTTCTTAGTTCCATCAGAGAGTATTTGGACTCTGGCCCTGTTTATGCCAGGGGCTTGCTGCTTTACTCCAGATAAGTCAGCACTTGATGCTCCACTTGCTATCCCCACTTAGAAGTGGGCAAAATAATTTCTGACCTTTCCCCAAGGGTAAACTGTATTGTATGTTTTTAAAGAAGGGTTTTTGAGGTTGAAAACATGAACCAAGAAGAGGCAGGACCAGGAGTAGGGGAGCTTTGGACCTCTCTTAATTCCACTCCTGTATGGACCAGCAGGGTTTCCTGCCACAAGATGGGCAAATCTGTGACCTGTGTTGTAAAGCCTGGGCTGAGGTCTGAGCAAGAGAAATTAAGTTGCAGGAGAGCCCTGGGAGCCAAGGGTGTGAAGATGAAAAGCCATCAGATAGAGGTATGAGAGGAACTTGGAACCCCAGCAGAGGAGCCAGAGTCCCCATAGCTCACACAGCCTGAGGAGGTCCAAGTGCTCCCTAAGTCCTAGAGCTGACCCAAATGGATTGCTGACTGGCATCAGTGGCTTCTCATCTCAACAGAAGCAGTTCAGTAAAGCCCATGTCCTGGCTAGCCAGGATGCAGGTGGGGTACCATTGTAGAAACAGAAATTATGTGGTCCTCTAAAACAGCTACTCCAGAGCAAGAAGTGATGGATGAACCCCAAATGCTCTACCCAGGCACTCAGCTCTGATAGAAACCACTCAGGACCTGGAAGCTGCCTACCTGCATCAAAACTGCTGTGATATGGAGATTCTTGTTTCAGCTTAAGGACCTCAGTGTCCCCAGCACTTCAAAAGTGGCAGGTGGAAATTAATTAACTGAAGCTCTATGGAACCTTAAAGTAAAGAAATGTCTGGGCTGATTCTCCCAGCCCTAAGCAGCACCAGGCAGGGATGGTTTTGGCTAGGAGGAATGTGTGACAAACACTGATTCATACTTGTCCAGTCTGATTTGAGTCTGAATCATCTCTCTTGCCTTCTCATGAGGAAATGATGTGATGAATGCTGGCCTGTCATGGCTGGAGACCCTTTCCCTGCACCACTGGTGCTCTGAAGTCCTGGCACAAAATTTTAGTTTCTGGTCAATTGTGGAGTGGTCTCAAAGGCTTATGAGGTCTTCAGAGCCTTAGCCAAGTTGTCTCCCCTCCAGACAACCAGCTTCTCCACCAACAAGGGTGTGGAAGATGTCCTCATTTTGGGTAGAAGGGCTGGACAGTGGCCAGGTCACCTCCTCCATGCCTGGGGAACATGCAGGTAAGTGCCTTGCTCCTGGACTTGGCACTTCTCTTGCTTGGCTTTAGGATGCCTGGCAGAGGTGGGGAATTTGGCTGCCAGCTCCTGGCGAGCTGCCAGTGCTGTGGGCCTTGAAGATCCCTCTCCAGTCTAGTAAGCAAATACTGGGCTGGGTGGGAGGATCTCTTCTCTTCTGCCCAGATCATCATCTAGTGGCTTCACCTTTATGCCCTGGCTGGGACATTTTTCCCAATCTCAGCTCTGCTCAGTCCCCACCTTCTCAGTAGACCCAATGTCCTACCCAGCCTCCATCCACCTGGTCCCACCAGCTTGTGGGGTGCCCTGTGCTGCCTGCTGAGGTTCCTGCTCCCCCTGCACTACCAGGAGGGCATTGCCAGAGGTGCTTTGCTGGGCTGGGGAGGGGATTAAAGAGCCTTTGTTTCAGAAGCATTTTAAGCGGTGAGGGAAAAAAAAACAACCTGCCAGCCCGGCTGCAGGCAGATGGGGCTGAAGGTACAAGACAGAGGGAAATTTTCCATGACAGAGGTGTGCTCCTGGCCTAAGGGGAGGGAAAAGGGCTATTATGGTTGGAGTGAATGGAATCACTGCTGGCAGGAGCTTTAAACAGAGGGAAAAGAGTAGGGAGTTAGCAAGGCAGCATTCTGATTGTCTGCCTGGGCTTGCAGATAATTGGTCTGGTAGTTGTAAGAGAGCAGCAAACAGATAAGGAAAATGGAAAATTTTGTAGAGAAGTCCTTGCCTGGAAGTCCTGGTGTGCAGCATCTGGGACACTGGGACATGGGTTCTGTAATTTTGTGGAAAATCACAAATCTCAGCTGGTTTTGGGGGGTAGATGGAGCTGCGGTGTGGGCAGGGTCCATGCAGCAGAGATGCCTCTGTCGGGGCCCCAGCTGGGCAGAGAAAGGGATTCCTGCTGTGGGGAAGGCTCGGGCTCAATGGGATGGGGGTGGGATATAGGGTGGGAATGCACGAAACACTCCTCCTGCAGTGCCTGTGTCCAGGCTGTTTTCTTGCCTGTTCCTGTTCCATTCTTCTGATTCTCAGATGGATGTGCAGACCCAATGGGCCAGGTTCTGCCATGCACCTGGCTGCCTATTTATATAATTGAAGCATCAAAATTTCTGCAGAGGGGCCAAGAACGAGCCTTGCAGAACAGTTCTGCAGGGCAATGAGTTTTAACAACCTACCTTGCATCCTCTGAACAAAACCTGGTAAACGTGGTCAGTGTTCATCAGGGTTTTATTGGGATGGGGTAATTTTTAAGGAGAATTGGAGGTAGCAGGAGACTGAGGTTTCTTGTGATGGTTCACTCTTGCAGAGGTTGTCCTCAATAATTTTGTGTGATGTTTTTCTTCTGGTTGTTGTGTAGTCTGAATTATTCCAGGGAAGAAAGATGGTCAGAGAGCACTCAAGGCTTGGAGCATCTTGTTTTTTGGGCATTCTCACCAAGAGATGGGTTTTGGACCTGTGCCATCATTGCATTCCAATGATCATAACAATTTCTCTGGATTTCTAGACTATTTAATATTGCTTTATAAAAACAAATTTTCAAATATTGTTTACTAACTCTGTGCATGACCCATACTTTTTCTTATTGATATATTGAAGCCACTAGGGAGAGGGACCATCTCAGCCTGGCCCTTGTGCCCTTGGCTGGGGTTTTGGCCATGAGGTATGATCTTGGGGCATTAATTTTTTTTTAATATTTTTATTTTTTCTTAGGAAAAGGAAAAATTAAATATTTATTCACCCCAAATACTGAGAATTGTCTTAAACAAAACAAAGGAAAAAAACCAAAACCCCAAAAGACACTACAGTTTATAGAAGTCAAATCTCAAAAACTCCAAACCAAATTTTGCCCCGGATCATGGTTTTCAATAGTTAAGCCCCTTAGAATCTTTTTGCTTTCTTACAAGTTTGAAGGAATAAATGCTTCTGTTAAGAAAATTGTTTTTTGTAAACTGACACCAAAAAGAAAGTACTTTTCCTTCCATCACCTTTATTTCCATAGGAATAAAAGAAAGGTTCTTACAATTCTTACATTAAAATTAATTTCAGGGCAAAAATATGGACTGGTTGTAGTAGGAAAAAACCCTCATCTCCACAGAAGTGAATAACAGTTTACAAATTTCTTTCTTTGGGAATTTTTCGCTGATGTTCCCTAGTTTGGTGTGAATGCTTTACTTATACTTTTCATGAGCAAATTATTTTTCTTGGACCTTGTTGCATGATTACCTATAACTACATTAGTGACTCAAAGAGTAAGTTCTCAGAATTTATTTGCTTTGCTTACTTGCTTCATGAGTCTTGAAGAAATGGAATAGCTTGGGAAGGGCTCCTTGGACCCCAGGCTGCCATTGCTGGGTGTCTGGGGATGGTTTTTGCTGACCTTGTAGCTGTGCAGCATGGTGCCTTGACTCCTGCCCCTGTGCCAGTTATGGCTACGTAAGAGCTGACCCTCTGGGTTTCCTGTTTTGCTTTCATTGCTCTTTTCTGTCAAAAATTCCTCCTCTGAGAGTGAGGGAAATCTCACAGTAGGAAAGGATTCCCCCTTCCTCCCCCACCTGTTGTCACCTCAGCCTGTTCTACTGATGTGAGTGATGTGATTTCACCTTCTGGTAGCAAAGCCTTCCCACCACACAGGGTACCTGTGGTGTGAGGGTCTCTTAAGCTTCTTCTGAGGGTCTCCATCTGGGATTTAGGAGCATGGATAGATTCAGAGATGGACGTATGGAGGGTGGGAATGGGCCTGACCCCATGGGCAAGACAAGAGGGCACGGTCTCAAGTTGTGCTGTGGGAGGTTTAGATTGGATATTAGAAAGAATTTCTTTATGGAGAGGGTGATCAAGCATTGGAATGGGCTGCCCAGGGAAGTAGTGGATTCTCCATCCCTGGAGATATTTAAAAAGAGCCTGGATGTGGCACTCAGTGCCATGGGCTGGGAACTGCAGCAGTAGGTAGATCAAGGGTTGGACTTGATGATCTCTGAGGTCCCTTCCAACCCAGCCAATTCTATGATTCTATGATTCCTGTTCTTTCAAAGCAGTCATACTCAGTTTTCAGCAAAGGAAGTCCCCAAATGTTTAGTTGTTAGTAAGTGACAGGGCATTTCTGGGCCATGTTAAGAGCACCAGCAGCAGGTTAGGTAGCATTGAAGCATCCCCCAGAGGCCACTGCTGGCTCTGAGGCTGGAGGACCCTTGGGACTGCTCACTGCAGCAGTCCCTGGTAGAGGAACCAGAGAGGTCCTTGCTCCCAGAGGTCTCAACCCCCTCTTCTTTCTTGCAAATCCCAGGGGGGGCTGGGATACAGATGACTTTGTGCCATGACTAAAGAGTGGGGAATTTACAAGTTCATCACTGCTCCAAACACAGCTCTTCCTGGTGCAGATATTTGAGATGTTGTTTCAGTAAAAATAGGGAAAAAATACCCTGGTCTCATTATGGCCCTATTAAAGAATGTGAACATTCCACCAGTTACCCCCATTCTGCATGCAATTTAGCAGAAGACTTTTTTTGGTTTTGTTTAGGGTCAAGTAAAGGCACGTTTTTCTAACCCATGTGGTTGCAAAGAGCAGCTTGGAAATATGGCCTGGATACCACTGATGTAACATCCATTTGGGCACAATGGGTGCATTTCTCTGAGGTGTTCAGCCCTCCTCCTCTGCAGCCAAGCAAGTCCACTCATTCTGTAAACTGCTTTGTCCTAGTGATGTTTCTAAAGCAGGCTGCAGCTCTAGGTCAAAATGTTTTGAGGGCTGGAGGTAAAAGAGCAGTTAAAATCCTTCTTTGTACTCAATTATGATGAACTGATGCAGAAGGCAGCAGATGCTGACAAAACTTATGCATACTTAGTAGATGTAATTTATTCCCTCCTCATCGCCTCATTTTAAAGAGAGACCCAGATCCCATTTGTTTGATAGTCATCTTTATTACCATCTCCCACCTTTTTATAAAAGATCTGGGCCAGGAATAGCAGCCTGAGTGATAAAGCATATGTGGGATTTGGAGTCTGTCTATTTTGGCTCTCCTTATCCGATGGTAAAACACAGTTTGTTTCCTGTCTCTGTGCTGCTGTCAGCCTCCATCCCGCTGTTTTAACTGTCTGTCAAAACTACTTTTATGTCTAGGTCCTAACCCAGTGATGCTGAGAGCAATTTCAATGGTCCCATCAGCTTTGAAGTAACTACTCACCAGCTGGGGTCTCAGCCAGCCCACAGCCTGAGACGAGGCCAGGGCTTCTTCCACCGCATGTAAAATGATGTCAGAGCAGGGCCTTGGACTATAAACACTTCACACAGTTGGGTATTCCATGTCCCGTTGTCCAGATGAGGTTTCTCCTCCTTTGCTAGACGTGATCTCAGGTGCAGGCAGCTCCAGCCCCAGTCCTACTGGTGGGTTCTTGTTTCCAACTCCTTTTCTGATGTTGAGATCAATAAAAAAAGGGAAAGCAAATGGTGAGAGCTGTTTGATATGATGGACTGAAAAAAAAAAAACCAACCAATGTTTGATATGATTGATGTTGCTCCTTTGCATCCCATAACCCTTTTCCCTGCCAAACCCATTCTTGTAAGATCAGAACATATTAAAATCCTTGCATCAACAAGGAGATCTCACCAGCTGAAGGTTTCCATCTTCCCCAGCAGGGTAATTTTCTTTGTGCATCCTGGAGTGATCTTTAGTGACTCCCTTCTTGGGTATCTGTCCTGCTTCCTTCTCCAGCTACTGAAAAAGTCAGATCCTCTGACTGAAATTAACTGGCTGTGTTCAGATAGTTGCTCAGTTTAAATGCACACTCCAGGAGAAATATGAAGCTTTCATCCTTTTTCTCTCAGCTCTTCCAAGATAACTTTGATTTGCTTTCCTCCCTGAAGATCTGTGTCTTATGTGGAGAAACACATCTTTCTCTAAGGCTGTGTTTCAACCTTTCTTACCTGCTCTGTCCTCCAGGCACCAGCTACACTCCTGTCATTATTTCCATTTAGTGGAAGGGAAACTGAGGAAGTTCACCCCAACACCAGCTTTTCTGTGGCAGATCAGGACTGGACCTGATATGGTTCTTAGACCCATGGTTCCCCTGCTGAGTTTTGGAGAGCAGAAGAGCGAAAAATACCTGCAGGAAAAATAAACCAAGAACAAATCCACATGCAGACATAAGCAGGGGAAGAAGCAATGGTGGAAATAACCTCGGCAGTGAATTTAAAACCACTAGGAAATGCTTAAAGGAAAGGGCTGAAGAATCTTTTCCAAAAGGCTGAGTGGCATTTTGGTTTTAAAAGGAAGGGAAAAGGATATGACCTGGTCAAGATCACCTACTTGCCACTGTGGAAGGAGACTTTTGTCCCACTCTGCTACTGGAAATATTTCCAATCAAGTTACAAATCTGAAGGCTGTGGTTTTGTTACTCTGCTGCAGGTTTTGTGAAGGGACCAGCCACGGTGTTAACAGTGTAGACATTTCCACCTGTCTTCTCAGGACATGGACACCTAACTGTGTGTATTGTACATGTTGCAACCTGGCTATAAAAGTCCTCCCAGCTTGTCCAGTGCCCCCTGATGTAGCAGGTCCCTTACCTGCTTTGAGCTGTCCTTGGGCAGGCATCTGGCTTAAAAGTGATGCTCAGCGGCAGTGGATGAGGACGATGTGAAAGCCCAAGGCTTATTTGATGCTGATAAAGCAGCCAGCAGCCCCCCAGCCCTAGGGTGGGCACACTCCAGGGATGAGGCAGGGGAAGGTTGCATTTCAGCCCAACTGGCTCTGGAGTGCAGGAAGTGTGAAGAGGTTTTCCCTGGAACCCAGCAGGGCTGAGTCTGGTGTGTTCCTTCAGCTGCAGTGGCAGAAAGACATCTGCTTCCCCTGCCTGCCCCCAAAATGCCATCCCGATCCCTTGCCCCTTCCCCATCCTGCGGGATGCACCTGTGGGCAGCCCTGAGCTCTGAGGATCATTTTTCTCTTCCCAGGGAAAAAGAAAAAAAAAAAAACAAACCAACCTTTTCCCAGGATTTCCTTACCAGGAAATTTTCACCAGGCTGCAAAGCAACTAAACCGAGAGGGCTTGGGTCTGGGGAGAAGCCCCCGGCTTCTACCGCCGCTGTGTCCCGGGTCCGCCTCCGACCTCTTTTCCCACGGAAAAAACAAAACAACGAAATCCAGAGGAGGGGGCTGGCGGGAGGTTACCTGTTCTGCTGTTGAGGACTGGCTGAGGCATCAGACTTACCCTAATCTGGCCGTCGGGACTCATTTTGTCCAGTTTTTCGCCTGGGAGGAAGCACAAGTTATAAAAGAAAGCCAAGAGCCAGGGAGAACGGCCTGGGAGCGGGGCCGGCAGCCGCGCTGGCACCCGGGACCCCCGGGGGAGGAACCCCTCGGGGGCATGACTGCGAGATAAAACCCCGGGGACAGGTTGGGGGATTTAGCCGTGGGAGCCAGGACCCCTTACCAGGGCCCTCCTCCTCCTCCCGCCGGGGACGAGGGGCCGGGCCTGGCCCCGCACACCCCTCCGGGGGGGCAGCCACCCTATATATTGCAAGGCGGCTCGGGACCGACCTCCCCATAGCCGGGAGCTGCCGAGGCGCCTGCCCCCCTTCCCCTCCCTCTCCCCCCTTCCCCTCCCCTCGGGCAGTTTCTTTCTCCCGTCGCTTCCACACCCCTCCCCCCCCCATCCTCCGAAGAGGAGGAGGAGGAGGAGGAGGAAGGCGAGGGCCGTATATGAACACGGCCGGCTTCTCTTACCTGCGAGGCATGTGCACGCTGCCGGTACCCAGCCCCGCAGCCACGGCCAGCCCCGGGTCCCCCGGTCCGCCCCGGGGGTCTCCTCCCACCGGTTCGGCACCGCCGGTGAAGCCGGAGCCGCGGGGTACTGGGGGCAGCCCCCCGCCACCGCCGCCCCCCGAGGAGCCGCCACCCCCGGCTGGAGGTCGCCGGAGGAAGCGGCCGGTGCAGCGGGGCAAACCCCCCTACTCCTACATCGCCCTCATCGCCATGGCCATCGCCAACGCCGCCGAGAGGAAACTCACCTTGGGGGGCATCTACAAGTTCATCACCGAGCGCTTCCCCTTCTACCGGGAGAACCCCAAGAAGTGGCAGAACAGCATCCGCCACAACCTCACCCTCAACGACTGCTTCGTCAAGATCCCCCGGGAACCGGGCCACCCTGGCAAGGGCAACTACTGGACACTGGACCCAGCTGCCGAGGACATGTTTGACAACGGGAGCTTCCTGCGCCGGAGGAAGCGCTTCAAGCGCACAGACATCACCACCTATCCCGGCTACATGCAAAACTCCAGCGCCTTCACACCCCCGCCCGCCGGCCGCCCCACGGCACCCACAGCACCCTACCCCAACACCCTCTGCTCACCCGGCTATGGCCCACAGATCTCCAGCACCGTTTTCCACCCCTACACGTCTGGGGCGGCACCACCGGCGCAGCATCCCAGGATGTTCAGCATCGACAGCCTCATCAGTGGCCAGCAGGCCCTGCAGCCCTCACCACCCGCTGAGCTGGGCCACCCATCGCTGGGCTTACCCGGGGCCGAGCTGGCTCCCACCTGCTCTGCCGGCAGCTCTGAGCCTCCCTGCTTCCAAGCACAGCCCGTCAGCCCTGGCTTGTTGGGCCGGACCGGCCCCAACACCTTGGCTTACCCCTATGCTGCCTCACCCCCACACCTCCCCGTGGCACAGGGCAGCTACTCGCCCAGTAGCCCGCAGCTCTATGGGGCTCCCAACAGACTGGCCCTGCCGGCCATGCGGCCTCCAGCCTGCGCTGAGCACAGCGAGCAGCTTCTGGGGCTCTCTGCCTCGCCCCTCAGCCAGTTCAGCTCCAGCAATGCCTACATGAGGCAGACCAATTTCCCTGCCGGCCTGGAGCGATACATGTGATGGGGAGGCTTGGCTGGATACCTCCAGGCTGCCAGGAGCATCTCTGGAAGTGTGGATTTCTCCCTGCCACAGGGACCAGCTGGAGTGGGGCTGAGAATCCCCAGCCTCGGTCCATGTGAGGACACGCACCCATGTGCACAGCGTGATGGGACCCAACTCCTCAGTTTATTTCTAACTGGAGGCGAGGTGATCTTATTTTCCTGCCCCATACCCTCCTGGAAATGGTGCTTCCTGGCTGCATCTGCCAGGCAGAGCTCCCACCGCCTGGGGGGTGTCCCTTCTGCACCCCCGGGATGGGGCAGCAGGACACCCTGGGGCACCCCTGAGGTGAGGAGGAGCATGGCCAGGGAGTGGATGTGTGGTGTAACCTGCAGGAACTCAAGAGAGCAGGAGCTGTCCTGTGAATGGGCTTTCCCCTCTCTTCCTTGGGTGCCTCCTCTGTAAATGGAATTAGAGTTACCCCCCAAAAAAACCCAACCCCCCCACTAAAGCAATTCACTGCATTTTCTATGAATGAATATTTAAGATGTCTATCATTCCCTTCCCCTGTAGGAAAAAAGCCCAAAAAACCCTGACTACTTCTTTTTACTATTTTTAAAAATAACTTTTATTGTTAGACAGGACTTTTTTAAAATAAAGCTTTTCCTTCCAACATGTCCAGTGCTGCCGTTCCTCTTGCTCTGGATGGAGAGGAAATTATCAGTCTTGCAACTGGTGGGAGACAGACTTGTGCTGCTGTTGTGACACTGCCACATCTGACATTTTTAGTGACACTTTCTAAAGCTGTTTGTTTTATTATGAATTTATTTTTAAGTGAATGCTAACTAACCACTGTGGAGCCACGTGAAGTCTGTCCTAAGCTCTCTGTCACCTTGAATCCGCAAGGTTTGCCCACACAGCTCTTACTGGACTAGGTGGATTTCCACTGGTGTAGCAGGAAGCTTGTTTTCCTTCTGAGAAGTCCCTTGCAGGTGAAATGCTGATTTAGCACATCAAATTAGGAGATCATAATTTTCCCTCCTAGCAACAAGATCAATTAAAATTCCAAATCATTCACTGGCGGGGCTGGTGCTTTTTATTTGCAAGATGGCCAGCCAGACTGTCTAGCCCAGTTTGATGGCAGAATTCCCCATCCCTGGATTTAGCTTCTTAAATTTAAACATCCTTCAGGTAAAAGTGGCAAGCTACAGTTTCTCTCTCAGTTTTTCAAGGGTGACCTCTGAAGTAGAGCAGATTCTTGCAGTCCCTATTGCACCTTCCTCCTGCTTAAAGGAGAGCTGGATGTCAGCTGAACTTTGGTGGAAACCTGAGCATCTCATTCCTTGTCTGCTGGTCGTAAATAAAAGCTGGGTGTGTATTGGGGTACCCGAGGAGCCAGTTTGTGTCCACAGCTTGGGAACATGTGGCTTTTCACTCTTTTATCCCATGTGCTCTGTAGAAACTCAGTGGGGGTAGTATGAAAGGGAAGAAAATGCTTTTTTCTGTTTTACCTCCTTAAACTTGAGGCTTCACCTGTCTCTAAAAGCTGTCCCATCTCTGGTCTGCTGCCTTACTCCTAGCCACTGGGCACTGGTCTCCTCCCCAGTCCTTCCAGCTTCACCTTTTCATCTCACTACTCCCAACAGCAGTTTCTGTGCTTTTCCCTTAGTGACAGCCCTGTTCACAAAGGATGATGTGAAAAAAAAAATCCTTTTAAATACTTTGGCTTTATGGGAGTTATCTATAGCCAGAAATCTTCTATCTAATGAAAGTTTGCAAAGTGCCATTCCTGTAGGTAATGCTCTGTCTGTATGGATGTACCAGGGAATGCTGAAATCATTGCTTGCAAGGACAGTCAGTAGAAAAGACACTTGTCATAGCTCACATTCATTCTCAGGACCTGATCCTGCAATGATTTTCAAACAAAAGCACTTTTGAAGTCTTGCCTAAGTATCTAGGGAGTCAGAGCCACACACTCCAAGTGCTGGGTTTGCTGGCTTCCCTGCAGCATCACCAGGTTGAGACTCTGATGGGTTTGCACCATGAGAGTGTCTGAGATGGGGGGAAACTGAGTATTGGTGTAAAAGAAAATCTGCTGGGTGGAGGGGTTGAGCAGGAGGTGCTATGGGATGCACTGGCAAGAGGTGGCCCCTCTGGAGCCCTTGCAGGAGGAGAGAGCTGGTGTCAGAAAGGGCTGGCATCTGTGGGTGTTAACTCCAGTGATGGTGGAGCCTGGGGTCTCGGGGTGCCTGAAGGGCTGTGCTGGGGCTTGCTACAGCACAGCCTCAGTTGGCTGCTCCCTTCTACCACAGGGGCTTTCTGGACAGCAGAACCCAGCTCCAGTTTCAGGAGGAGTCTGCATTAGAGCCATCCTATGCAAGAGGGGTCCTTTCAGTCAAGGGGGCTCCAGCATAAAACAAGAGTCACCATGGTAGTCTGGATCCTAAAAAACCTAACTTGGAGAGATGAGTGATCCCATTCTGATGAGTAGGGACAAACCCTGGTGTGCAAGCATTGGGTTGTACATATTCCCAGGACCCCATATCTGCCTGTCTGCCACACAGCCCCAGCTCAAAGCCCCCTGCAACCAACAGTAAGCCAGCTTCACACTGCCAAAGGAGCTGAAACACATGGGGAACAACCCCCTTTTCTTCTACAGACAGAAGAAACCTCTTCTATATATATTAATCCTCACATGCACAAACCTCTGGCACTTGTACCATGAGTGTCATTAAACTAATGCCTTAAGAGTGTCTTCTTGGTTAACTTAATGTATCCCAGCTAGGCTTTTAAGCTTTCATTTCAAAGCTGTGTTTACAGTTAGGATGAATCTAGCAAATGAGTAGGATTTAAGTGTCGTGTAAGGCATGAGTCTTGCTGGAACAGAGTAGTTTTAAGCTTTGCAAAGTTTATACCTGTGCCCTTCATCTGTCTTTTCAATGTCCCTGTTTGATGAATAAGAGGGATTTGAATGAAACAGGAGTAATTATCACCCAGATCTCAATGGTGAAACCAAGTCTCCTTTGAAAGCCTCTCCTCTTTATTTAAGGAGTTTAGAGAGTATTAAGTCATGACATTCATAACTATCTTGATCTTGCTCACACAAAAGCCAGAGGCAAAACCTTCTTTGCTCTCTGTGATTGTGGAATGAATGTCATCCTTTAGGTCCTCTGGACATCTTGCAGTGGGAAGAGCCCCATCTTGAATCCACCAGATGCTGAGGGTGTTTTGGAGTTGATCCTAAGCAACAAAGAGACCTGGGTAGCAATCTGGGATATTTTCTTGCAGACTCCTTGGAGAATCACCCTTTGCAGATCAGGCTGACTTCAGATCCCCCATGCTGCACTTTCAGAAACAAATAACCCAAATCAGCTGCCACTTTGAAAAAGGTGCTTGTTTTCCCCTGGTTTATACTCTCTGCCCAGGAAGGGCAAACTGAGCAACCACAACTATCTGTGTACAGCAGCATCCTGTGTGCTTCATGTTTGTACTGCCTTCCTAAGTCTTCCCCACAGATTAAAACAAGCAATAAAAATTGCTCTTTCCAGCTGATATTCCCAAGTTATAAATATTGTTTTCCATCCAGTTGCAAACAAACACAGCAATAGCTGAAATTTTAGCAAAGCACATTTCCTGGAGAATTTGTTGGTCCCTCTGGTAGTGTTGGATTTTGGATGGATGTTGCCAGCTGTCCACTGGCAGTCCCAGTGCTCGAAATTTTATACTATAGATAGCTTTTATTTTATGCAATGTTTTGCCTTTTGCAAATACATGGCTTGAGAACAGCCAGCAGTGGCTCTCTTTGAGGTCCGGGTTGAGTGGGTAAAGTCAGCTGGTGATGGGGAAATAAGCAATGGATACGGTGGGGCCGTCTTTGCTCAGCCCATAATGAGTTTTTAACAAATTAGTGTCTAGAAGACAGCGCTGCCTGAGCACCGAGCTACATCTGGGGGTACCTGGGGGTCTGTCACTGTCCCTGCCACCTCATATTTGGGCTCTTCATGTTGGAGCAGGAGCGGGTGATGCCGCCTCTGTCTTTGAGTCGAGGCAGAGCAGCACTGTCCTGCCCTCCGCCGCTTTGCCCCGCGGGTGTAGGGATCCGGAGAGGGGGACAGGAGGGGGGAGGTGGCCGGGGGGTGCCAGCCGCCGTGCTCAGGCCAACACTGACCTCCAGTGGAAAGCCCTGGGAAGCCCTGGGAAGCCGCTCCCGGCCTCCGCCACAGGTCCAAGGACCCGGCGTGGGGGGGGGGGTGGGATGCTGGGGGTGTGCTCAGCCCGAACCGGCAGCATCTCGGCCTTTAGGTCCGCCCTTTTCCCGGCTCCGTGGGCAAGGGCAGGACACCTTGAAGGTCTGTGGTACGGAGGGGATGAGAAGGGTCTGACATTTTCTTGAGTAAGGGTTTTTATCAGAGTGGGCTGGATGCCATCTTCAGGCTGTGAATCCCTGAAATACTCTGGAAAGATTTCAGAGAGGCAGGATTCCTCTGGCTGTATCCTCTTCCACCCATTTCCAAAGCATCCACTGCAGGCCATCGCTGGGGACAGGACACAGAGCTGGATGGTGCTGGCTGCCCCTCTGCAGCTCCTCTCCCTAGAGTGAAAACAGGGAAACAAGGGGAAGCATGGTGAGAATCTGGGCTCTTGATGGAAGGTGAGGGGAGCAGTGATGTACAAGCACTCGTCTCCAGCAGCCAGCCCAGCTGGCAGCCTGACTTTGTGTATGTGAATGGCAAAGTGTATGTGAATGGCAGATCTGGGGCCTGACTCTTAAAGCACCAGTTATGCAGCAAAGCACCAGAGCCCCAGCATCAGCAGCAAAACATCTACAAACCCTTGGGAACCCCAAGGTCCAATCATTTCATAGCCTTTATACAGCAACTGCTGAAGTGGTTACACTGCAACAGTTGTTTTTATGAGTTTTATGCATGGATTGAATCAACCCTGCCAGTCCTAGCACCAATAAGGAGCCCTGGTTTGTGGCACCTCCAGGTGCTTCATGAAGGAAGGATGCAGCTGAGCCAGTTGCCCACCTGAGAAAAATTAATTTTCCAGTTCTCAGCATTGCTGAGTCAAAGGAAGCAGCGTATGATGTGTGCAGGGAATGGACCCAACTATCTCAGACATTCTGGGTGCTTTCCTTCCACACTACAGACATCCCTACTTGGTTTTAAAACTCATTCATCTAGCTGGGTGTTGGAAACCAAACCCAGCCAGCCTGGAGATCCATTTTTAGGAGGCTTCAAGCAGCTCAGTCTGACTGCTAAGGGGACTCTGCTACACCACCTTGGGTTTGTTTTCAGAAATATGATTCTGTAGAGCTGCAACTTCTCTGAGCATATTATTGGCATTTGTCCACAATGGAGATGCATTTACTGGTGGGAAAAAAAGGAGGCTGCTGATCCAGTCTCATAACCCCTAGGGTCTTTGCCCTCAGGAAATGACAAGTTTCACCATCTCAAACACAAAAGTAGGGAACATTTTGCTGCCAGACCCCCAACACATTCCAGCACAGTTATATGTATACATATGTATACACATGTATATGTATCCCCACATTGTATGGAGATGGCAAAACTGGCCAGGTGTCTAAGGTGCTCTCTCCGAGTCACCATGGAAGTGATGGAAGCAGGGTATGGTTTTGCCTCCTGCACCATAACCACCACCCACGAGGTGGCAGCCAGGTGACACCCTGGCCCAGACCATGCAGCCCACCCTCCCTCAGCTCTCCTGGCCAGATCGCCCCAGGCTCAGCCCCTCTGCAAGAAACATTTACTCCTTGCTGATTAGTTCTGCTTAGTTTTCCACAGCGTTAGTTTCAGCACGTATCCATCTTCCCCTGGCTAGGAGCTCTTTCTTTCCAGGCTGTCTACTGCTTGGATTCTTCCTGAGCTGATGCTCACCCTCTAAGTATAATTGCAATACAAAGTAGTTTCAGAATAGCGTGCAATAGTGGCTAATTATTTGGAACAATTATACATAACAAAGACAGAGCCAAGCAGCAAGAGGGCTTAATTGTCTGCCCAAGCATGAAATAGCACAGGATTATCGCTAACAGGGGGAGGGGAGGCAACAGAGGAGAATTGCCCCATAGAATAGGCAAGAATCCAGGCTGCTGGGGAAGGCAGAGTTTATTGAAGAACTTGAAAATTCCTCTTTGAAGCATCTTCTGAGATGCCAGAGAAGACATGAAAAGGATAATGACCCAGAATATGGGCTTAAGGCACAAATCCCCGTACTGACAGACACCAGGTCTACAAACGCTTAAGCACATGCTTAAATTTTAAGCACATGAATAGTCCCCTTTGACGGCTCATGTGCTTAGAGTTAAGCTCAAGCATAAGTGTTTGTAGGATCGGAGCCCAGATTTTTATTACAACTGGGCTCTTCTCGACAATGACAGGAAATAAGAGACCTAGAAAGCACACAAACTCCTAGGGTGATGCCGTAAAACCCTTGGCTCCACATGAGCAGCAGAAGCCTGTGACAAGCCTCGGGGACATCTGTGCCTTCCCTGCCTGCCGTGGAGCTGTGTGGGTGCCAAGGACAGGATGGGTGATCTCCCAGACTTGGTTAATCAACAAGTCATGGGTTAGGAGTCAGACCTGAGAACCTGTCAGTGCGGGGGAGGAGGTGAGAAGGGTGTAAAACAGAAACAGGATCACCACTCAAAGCAAAAAGGTGCTGTATATGTTGCAGCATTGCTTGGGAGCACAAGAAAGCAGCATCTAGGGGAACTTCTGAAATGGGGGGAAAAAGCAGGAATAATCTTCATTTAAAAAAAAAGAAAAAAGTGAAGAAAATATTTAAAATGTAGTAGCAGCTCCTACCCACATATTTTCTAATGAACCTGCCCATGCAGAGCATGCACCTGCTCCTTCTGCAGAACAAGGTTTCTCTCATGTAAGATCTTCCCTGCTCTTTCCCCAATTCTGAAGGGATTCTCTTTGGCAAGGTTTCCTGTTTTTAGAAGACAGATACCTGCTGGGCAGTAGCACATGGCCCTCTGCTTGGACCTAGATCACTGTTTTTCAATTATCTTTAGGGCTTGAAGGATCTTGGTTTTATGAGTGGGACAAGAGCCCTGTGTTGTTGACTACAGATGTCCTACTTGCTGCTGGAGTGGTAGAAAGAGGAAAAGTGGGAGCTGTGGGGTATGGATGCTGTGGGCTTTGGTGGGCTGACTCCACATGCAGTCCCGTATGTCCCCACATTGCATGTTCCAGACCTGCAGATGCCTGAAGGTTCAGGTGAGGATGGTGCTGACTTCAGATGTGTAGGAGAGCAGTTCAGCCTGGCAGCTGAGACAGGAAGCAGATTTTGCCTTAGGAAAAATGGATGGACATATGGATCTGCCCTGTGGGAGGCCAGAGCCTCATCCCCACTGTGGGACTGTGCCCAGCACACAGAGATTAGCTCTGCAGGGCCATGCTCCACAGGGTGGGAGATGCTGGTGAAGGATTAGGGTGATGCTGCCACCACCTCCATTAGGCTCTCACCCTTGGTTCAGGCACTGGCCCCCATAGGTCTAGGTCTAAAAGCCACTGGAGGTCATTATATGATATATTCAGACTTCTCCACTACCGTGTGCAGCTTTCTTACATTTCTTGGAGCCAGATGTGGTGAAGAGCACTTGCTACGAAAAGACCTGCATTGCCTTCTCCTCCTTTACATCCTAATGCCCATCCATACCAGCAGGACTGCCCAGGTGACATAATCTATGGGGAAGGGACAGGCCAATTCATGCACATGTGGGCTGGTGTGGCCCTCCAGTGCTGAGGATCTTCCAAAACTACCCCTGATACCTCAGTGCATCATCACAAGCCTGTGCAGCAGCCCGGAGGAGCAAGGCACGGATGGAGGATTTTCTTGGAAGCCAGAGGTTAATTATGCTTTATTGGATAATTTCCAGCTGCCAGTCCTGGCAATAAAGGGGATTTCCTCTAGATGGCACGCTTATCTCTGTGCTGGGAGGGAAGCCCCACCAACCTGCTGCTCCTGCAGGACCCCGGTGATATATTTTTGGGGAGCAGATAACATCCCAACACTTTATGCTCTCTTACAATGCAGTTTTAATGCTGGGAGCCTAAAATATTAAAAAATCTGCAAAGTGGTGATTAAAAAAGAAAGGCGTTTAAAAATGAAGATTGGTGAGATTCCGTTTAAATACAAGATAAATTTTTTTTCACTATGAGGACACTCAGACATTGGAATGGTCTCCCAGGGGAAGTGGTGGATTCTTCCACTTTGGAAAGTTGTCAAGTCAAGACTTTGTCAAGTCTCAGCTTGACAGGGTGCTGAGACATCTTATCTAAACAACAATATTAGAAGATGATGATCTTTGAAGTCCCTTCCAACTTGACATTCTATGAGATCCTGGTAGCTGGGCAATGCTGAGTACCCATCCTGCAGAAATCAGGTCTTTGCAAGTAACATAAAGCCAGATGTGAAACAGCAGCCCTTGGCATAATTTCTTCTTAGCTGAGCAGGGCAACTTCCCCTTCCCAGCAAGAATGAGCAGAAGCTCACTTGCAGTAAGTGAAAGTGGACAGGGGGGGCAGAGGAATGTTTGTATGTGAAGCTTCAACACCCCCAGAGTGGCTGGATTAATTTAAGTTCACGTTGGTCTGGAGATGCTGGGAACGGGTGTCTTGTGTTTCTCTGTCACTTACAGTGCACTGCAGAGCACCTGCTTTATAGAGACGGAGAACTGTCCCTTGCATCCACACCGACACTGTCAAAAAGTCACCCTGGGATGCACCAAGGCTGCAGCCCAGTACACAAAGCAGGAATTAGCTTAGGATCCTGGACCCCAAAAAAGGAGCTGCCAGGGTGTGGAGGTGCCTGAAGTGGGTTGTGTGGTGAAACTACGAGGTGGTAGAGATGCAGTGGAGGAACTGGCATCTGCAGCCACATGCTGGGGGTTCAGTGTGGCTGAGATTCACCCTTCTGTGCAAGCTTATCCCAGAACTATAACAGTGATGCTTGGATTGATATTTCTGCTTGTTGCTGGAGATCCAGATGAAATATCCACTGCCTAACTCCTAACCCTTTTCTATGGGCTCCCCTTTGGTGGATCAGGTGATGGAGTTTGGCTCTGCCTCTGCTTCTCTGCATGCATGAGATACTTCATAGCTCCCCAAATACTTTAGGCTGCTAACTTTTCCCCTCTGTTTATTCAGCGTCTTCCCAAGATGGGAACAGAGGAAAGGAGCCCTGTGCTCTGCTCCTCTGCAGTAGGAACATCATGGGTTTCTACTTTTGTAATAACGGGGTTCTACATCCTTTTGAATATGGCCATTGATTCAGGTTCTTGAACTGGTGCAACCACTTTTGGAAAATCTGATTCACTCCCACTATATATTCCCCTTCCCCCCCACCTGAAAAAAAAATCTTTTATTTTCTGGAGATTCAGGGAAGAATGATGTTATTTACCAGGATTGTTTTCACAGGGATATTTTACTTATGTGGTAGGCACAGTTACACAGTTACCAGGCTCTTCTATGCACGTTGCCATGTGCCAGAGCATAATTGCCTTCCACATGCATCAGCTTTTGGCTAATGTGTTTTTTATGGCAACCAGGAGAGCTGGATTTGGTGAGTCTCAAAAGTGCACCTGGTGGTTTATGGCTTGAAATCACCGCGTTCCTCTGAGCCATGTAAGTGTGTGTATGTATCCATTGCTTTTCATGTCAGATTGCTGAAGAACAGTATAAAAAACAGCTTGTACCAAGCCAGAGTTATTCACTTGAGTGCTGAGCTGCATATGAGCTTGGCTGGTGGGTTTCAAGGCCATGTGGGATGGGGTCCGTTATGAGAAGAGATCAGCAGACAAGGTTTTTAAATTACGAGTCCAAAACCAAGGTCCTAAGGTCAGATCACAGCACTTAAATAAATGTGTGTATGGGAGAACAGAAAGAAGTTCCAGCTCTCTGAAGAGCAGGAAAGACAGGGAGAGTTCTTCAGGGAAGAATGTGGTGTCTGGGAAAAGACTCCCTTGAAATCCAGGCCTTTTTTAGTGTGGGTTTTGGGACACCTGCATTTGAAAATGAAAGTCAACAAAACTGAGACGTCCAGCAGCTGAGCACTGCAGGGATGGACATAGGCACTTGGCGTCAGTGGTTTCCAAAGTGGGAATTTCACACATCTTGCACTATCTGGCACCACCGTTCCCACTTACCACCCTGCACTGGGACCTCTTGGTGTGCAGGCTGCAAACTGATCTTTGCAAGCTGGGAGCTGGCAGTTCAGGGCTGGAAAAAAGGTTGAACTGCAGGGAGCACTGAAGGTCTGAGCCTTGGATATGGAAAGAAGAGAAATAATATCAAAGGAAATCACATAAGTGGAAAAAGAGCCCCCTGGGGCAGCCCAGGCAGCAGCAGGTCTGTCTTGTTCATGTTTTCAAAGAAGTTAGAGGTCAGCCAAGCCTGATAACGAGGTAATACAGAAAAATCCATCGCTGAGCCTTGGGGGACTTGTAGATGCGGCTCTCATCGGAATAAACGAATGAAGATTCTGCTCGGCAGAGGAAACAAGAACGATTTTGTGATGCAGAACCGACAGATCCTCTGTAATCATGAGACAGCAACGTTGGCCGGACTGGAGCTAAACTCCCCGAACTGCCCAAGACAGGGGCCGATGCTGCCCTTCCCCGGGGTGCAGGACCAGGGCTTTGCCCCTCTATAAACCTCAGCGCCGGGAGATGCTCCGGCCGGAACCTGCTCCCTTAGGCAGGGCATGGCCAGGGCCAGGGCAGGAGCAGCGATCACTCCACTGCGGAATTCTCGGGTTGGCCTCCCTGCCCTCCCCTGCAACCACCTTCCCACGTCCCCCCGGCAAGTAACGGTGCCGGGAACAGAAAGAGGTTTTCCCTGCGGAAAAAAATTTAAAAATGCGCCTGGTCGTTGTCGGCGTCTTGCAGCTCGCAGGGGCTCCAATCCTCTCCCACGGAGCTTCGCGGGAGGGGGCATCGGGGGACCCTGGAGGAGACTTCGGCCGGGGGTATCCACCTGCTAAAGAGGTCTGCAAAGCATCCAAACACCGACCGAACGCGGCTCGTCCAAACGCCTCATTAAGACACGAAGGACAAACAATGAAAATCAATTTAAAGAAAAAAAAAACACAACCAAAACCAGCAACCTTGAGTGATCGTGACTTACCCCCCTACTTTTAGACTTTTTGGAGACTTTCATGCCCCAACATCTCTCACCCCCGGGCAAATTTGGCAGAGCAAGTTCACGTGAAATGTAAAGCAGAACAGGGTTTTAATAGGAGATGGGAAGGGAGGCTGTCTGTAATGAAATACCTCAGTGAGGAGAGCAGAAAAATCAGAAATTGTCCAAGAAAAAAAATAAGAAAAAAAAAAAAAAAAAAAAAAGAAAAAAAAAAAGAAAAAGCTTCTGTCCCAACCCTGCACGCCTGGGAATAGTGGGACAATGACAAGGCAATTTTTTCGGACAGATCGATAGAGTTTGTCTCCCGTGAGACTGCATAATTTCTTACCCCGCAAATAAAACTCACCCTTCGCTCTGCGTGTGGATGCACGGCCGGGAGCGTGTGCGTGTGTGTGCGCGTGTGTGTGTGCGTGTGTGTGTGCGTGTGTATGTGTGTGTGTGTGTATGTATACGTGCCTGGGGTCCCACCATCTGGTTTGCTTCAGTCCCGGGTTTCCCTTCTCTAAATCGTTTCGGGACGGGTGTAGTTTAGGTACTTTTTCTCGTTTTGAGTTTTTTTCTGCAGCCCATCTCGCCTGGCAAAGCCGGAGCTAACACTGGCTCGACGAATGGGAGCGGCTGGCTGGAGGGACCGGGACTCCTTCACTCTCGTTTCGTTTTGGGTCGTTCCCGCCTGTAACGGGGATGATATTTTGCCTTGAAACAGGCAGGAGTCGTGGCGATGGTGGCTGATCGGGACATGTTATTTCTCGAGCTGTGGTGGCGGCTCTGGATGCGCGATGTTGGAGGGGATGCAGGGGTCCTGGCGGGAGCTGGACAAGGCATCAAACGCATCACAGCAACAGCCGCCTGTGACTGACCCTTCACGGCCCAACATCCCCTCCCCGCTCCCCCTAATTTTCGGGCTCATCGGGGTCCATGAGCCTTAAGGCAAAGGGTTCCTCTCAAGCTCCTCGTTGCCGGGGACTCCCCCCGCCGCTGCCCTCCCTTCTGGGCAGGGGGAGATCCGGCAGCCCGAGCGGGGGGGTCCGGTCAGCAGGCACCCACATCTGTTTCACTTCGAGCCGTGCGGGGCCAACCTCCAGGCAGGGCAATTGGGGGCACGGAGGGGTGCGGGGGGCGGCGGGGCATCCCCCGGGCAGTGCCAGTTGCCTTGGGCTGCTGGCAGAGTGTCATTTCATTTTGCTGCACCCCCCCCCTCTTCCCCCTTTTCCCTCCCCTTCGCTGCCGTGCAGAGGCACAAGGCGCAGCTCCCGGCAGTTCCTCGTTGCCATGAAATGCACCAAGTGGAAATTCAATCGCCCCGTTGTGTGTGTGGTCGAAATCTCTGGCAGCTGCTTTGGAATTTTTTATGACACTTTCGTTTATGTAGGGGAGGCATAACTATTATTTTACTTAATAAAAATGGAAAGCGGCTCGGGTCTTTTCCCTCCCCGCTGTCTTTCATTTGTTCTTCCCATCGCCTTTCCGCGGGGCTGGTGGACGGAGAGTTTAAAGAAAGTCGGTAGGAAAGATGCGGCGTCTCCAAAGCATTTCTCTTGTAGTTAGCTAATTATATAGATTAAAAACATATATATATATGAGAAAAATATTTTACAATACAAGATATATATATAGAAGAAAAATAGTATATCTAGCTGAACAAATACACACACGTGAGAGGGAGATGTATGCGTATGTGTTGCAAAGGCAGATTATCAGCATCGGAGTACGAAAACTAAAGAGCCCAGGAAAGCACCCCTAGCCCCGACACACGCCCGCTGGACAGACTTCCCATATTTCTGAGAAACTCTCAGCACAGTTATTCCTATATTTTCGAGAAATCCTCCTCAGTCGCAGCGTTGGAGGAGAAGGAGGAGAATCCGACCGAGAGCAGAGGCTCCGGCTCTGTAATAGCTGCTTCAACCGGAGATGTGAGGGCGAAATATCGTCCCTCCTGCCTTCTAATGCCCGCTCCTCGGGGTCCCCCCCGAGCTCGGCGAGCCTATGCACCGAGTCGTTAGGGCCTGAGTAATTGTGACCGGCATTTGGAAGCGGGGCCGCGCAGCTGTTTGGCCAGGCTCCCCGGTATTAGTGCTGGAGATTTTATCACCAAATGCTCGCACCTGTTAACGGCAGCGACTGGCAATTCATCACCGCGGATTCTCACACTGCTGAATGCGGTCCTGAGGCGGGGGGGGAGGAAGATCTGCCCCCTGGCACCCCCTTGCAGGAAACCATCCCTTTCGTCCTTCCCCAGGCATCCCCTCCCCCGGGAAAGCGGATGAGTGCTTGCAGAGTCTCGAAGGGGAAAAAAACCCAAATCAAACAAATAAATAAACAAAAGCACACAAAAACCCAAACCAAACCAAAAAAACAACCAATCAACCAACCAAAAAAAAAAAAAAACCACAACCAAACCCAAACCCACACCCACACCACCAGAAAACGGGCAAGCATGGCCCGTGGTGTGTCCGCTGCAGAGATAGGGACACCGGCTGACAGTCACCCACGAAGAGTGTATTGGGTGGCTGGAGCCGCGGCCGTGTCCCCCGCCATACATCAGGGTGACCACCCTAGACTTGCCTTGGGAAGGGGCGGCGGCAGGCTGGGCAATGGGGTTCTGCCACCCGCGGGGACACGGCTGTGACTCCAGGGGGACCTGGGGTGTCTCTGGTTACAGGAAAATCCTCTCGATTCAGCTGCAGCCGCAGCAAGGTGGGTGTTCGCTGCCCATCGCCTCCTCTCTGACAGCCGTCGGGGGTTGCTGCCTCTCGGGGGAGGGATGGCAAAAGAGGGGCGGGCAGGGGATCCTGAGGCCGAAGGAGATTCTTCGTCCCGGAGCGTGCCTGGGGCCTGGCCGGGAGGTGGGTGGGCCACCTCAGAAAGCGGTACCAGGCCTGGTCAGCCTCATCTGTCAGGGATGAGGGACTTCGGTGCCGTCCCAGCACCCCGTGGACATACACAGCCTTCGCTTTGGTTCGTTCTTGCTTTCTTTCAAGCTTTCTTGGTGGCTTGACGGAGTTTTCCTCCTTGCCTTCTGCCCCGCACCTGCCGGGTGGCAGCATCCCTTCCGCGGCTGCGAGCCCATGGGAGCCCTCGGGAAAGGCGAATTTCCAGTCAGGTTGTTCCAAGATCGGTACTGTGTCGGTGACATTAGGGCGTGAAGAAGGGGAGCGGAGATCCCCAAATTCACACGATCTCTCAAAGGGCCGAGGGGTCGGCCCTGGTCGAGAGAGGGTTTCCTCTGGGGAGGCAGCTGGAAGGAGGAAGCTCATCCCCTGGCCTGTGGGTGGGCAGCTCTCGGGGGGCGAAGGGACCCCCGGTCGTCGCATCTCAGAGGAATGGGCTCTGCGAGCCTCCAGCACCGAGGGGTGTCTGAGGCGAGGGGGTGTTATCCAGCACTGACCTCCTCCCACTCCCACACCAGCCGGCTCCTAGCGAAGCCGGTGGCATTCGTGCGCATGGGGAGAGAGATGCTCCTTTCCTCGAAAGCATCCCCTCGGGAGCAGGGGGGGTGGGTGTGGTATGGAGTGGGGCGCGTTCCCCGGGGACCCGGCCAAGCCGGGCAGCCCCACTCTGTGCCCCGGGGGGGCTGCGGCGGGCGGCACGTGATGCCGAGGCGGCCGTATAAAGGCCTGGGGAGCGCTGGCAGAAGACGCAGAGTGAGAGCGTTTCCACCGGGTCCCAGCTCGGGGAGGGGTGGGGAGGGGGGAGCCGCCTTCCCAACTTCTGCCCTCCCCCCTCCCTCTTCCCCCGCCCCTCCCTCCCCCCAGCCCAGCCAAGGAACCGCCGCCGCACTCCCCGCTTTTTTTTTTTCCCGCCCCCCACCACTTTTTCTTCTCTCTCCCCCCCCCTTTTTATTATCATTATTACTATTATTTATTATCGCTGCTTTCAAGCTCCCTGCCCAGCCTCCGGGCGTCTCGTCCCTCCGCCCCCGCCCCGCACCCCCTCCGCCGCCCCTCCCTCCGCAGCCACCACCCCGCAGCCCTGCCGCGGCCCCGCCAGCAGCGGCGCGGCGAGCGGGGCGCGGAGCGGCGGCGCCGGGGCGCGGAGTCCCATCGGCGGCCGCAGCCCTCCGGCACGGCCCCGGGCCCATCCCGGGAGCCGCCACTAGGTGGGGGGGGGAGCCCGGCCCCGGCCCCGGCCGCTCCGGCCGCACAACAATGACTTTGGGCAGCAGCAGCGGCGGCGGCGGCTGCGGGATCATGTCCGAGCGCTCCCCGGAGGAAGAGCCGCTCTCCGAGGTGGAGGACGCGGATATCGACGTGGTGGGCCCGCCCCAGGATGGGGGCAAGTACAGCGAGGACGAGGAGGACGACGACGAGGAGGACGAGGAGGACGGAGGCGATCCGCTGGGGCTGGCCCTGCCGCGGAGCGGGACCGCCAAGGCGCGCATGGGGGGGTCCCCGGAGCGGCTTTCCCCCGCCGGCGGCTCGGAGCCGGCCTGTGCCCGCGGCGCCGCGCCCGGGGAGAAGGGGCCGGCGGGTGGCGGTGGCGGCGGAGGCGCGGGGGGGAAGAACCCGCTGGTGAAACCGCCCTACTCCTACATCGCCCTCATCACCATGGCCATCCTGCAGAGCCCCAAGAAGCGACTGACGCTGAGCGAGATCTGCGAGTTCATAAGCGGACGCTTTCCCTACTACCGGGAGAAGTTCCCCGCCTGGCAGAACAGCATCCGCCACAACCTCTCACTCAACGACTGCTTCGTCAAGATCCCCCGGGAACCCGGCAACCCGGGCAAGGGCAACTACTGGACGCTGGACCCCGAGTCCGCCGACATGTTCGACAACGGGAGCTTCCTGCGCCGGAGGAAGCGCTTCAAGCGGCAACAGCAGCTGCACCCGCCGCACCCCGAGCTGCTGCTGCGGGCCGGGGCCGCTGACCCTGCTGCCTTCCTGCCCGGCTTCGCCTACGGACCTTACGGCTACAACTACGGCCTGCAGCTCCAGGGCTATCCCCACCACCACCATCCCGGCGGAGGCGGGGGCGGCGCCGCCGCGGGAGCCTTCCCTTTCCCGGCGCCGCACTGCCCGTTACCGGCTCCGCCGCCTCCCGCCGCCGCCTCCGTCTTCTCCGCCGCCTCGGGGCTGCCCTCCTTCCTGGGCGGCGAGCTGAACTGCAGGAAGTCCTTCTACCATCCCCAGCTGAGCCCCACCGCCCTGCCCGCCGCCCTCCTCCAGACCCTGAAGCCGGACCCGACGCCCGCCGGCGGCGGCGGCGGCGGCAGCGGCGGCAGCACCAACCACCCCTCCCGGCCTTCTTTTTCCATAGACAACATCATCGGGGGGGCCGTGCCCCCGCCGCCCAGCACCAACCCCAGCGCCGCGCCCGCCGCGCCCTACCCCGCCGGCCAGGCGGGCCCCCCGGCACAGGTCCTGGCCGTGCTCAGCCCCGCCTTGGCCCCGGCACAGCCCCAGGTCAGCCTGGCACACGAGCCGCTCCTGCAGCCGACCCAGAACTTTTCCAGTAAAATCACAACTCTGAGCAGCTGTCATTTTTAAAGTGTGCTGGGGAGGAGGGGGATGGGGATGGGAGGAGGGGGGGGGGGAGAGTCGCGAAGCAAACGGCCCCTTCCCAGCTCTCCCCCTCTCCTCCGAAACTGCTCCCCTTCCCTCTCCCCGTCCCCCCCATCTTCTCCTGTTGTGTTTTAAGGTAGGAAAAAATTTCCTCTCTTTTTTCTTTTTCCTTTTTTTTTTTTTTTTTTTTTTTAAGTTTTTCCTTTATTTCCAGGCTCTGTGGCATACAGATCTGTTTGTGTCTCTCTGCTCGGAAAAAAAAATAGAAAAAAAAAAAGAAAAGAAAGAAAAAAAAAAAAAAGAAAGGAAGAAAAAAAAAGATAAAACCCAAACAAAAATAAATCGGGAGGGTGGGAGGGGAGAAAGAGTAACACGATTTCGTCCCACCAGCGCCAAAGCATATTTATAAAGTGGCCGTAATAGAAGCTGGGACCTGGGCTGGTTGAACACGCAACGTCTTGCGGGGGTGAGGAGGGAGATATTAAGAAAGAAGCGGTCTTAGTGTCAGAAATGTTTCCTTTGAGAGGTGCGGGTTTTCCGCGGGGATCCCCCAAATCGCCTGGGAAAGCGGTCAGGGGAATTGCAGCCACCCCCGGTCGCAGCGAGCCCGGTTTCTTTCCTGCAAATCCCTCTCCCGGGCGGCTTTACCATGTGTGTCCGTCTCTCCCCTCTTCTCAAAGAAAATGTTTTAATGGCTCGATCTTGGTTTTAGTTTCTTTGAAGCTTCGGGTTTGGTTTAAAGAGGCACTGTTTAGGGTTTCTTTATTTTTAAGAAGAAGATAAGTCAGTGAAACTCAGGACTGCTGTGTGGGTTTTGTTGCTTTTTTTTTTTTTTTTTTTCTTTTTTTTTTTTGGACATTCAAATGCACGTTTAAAAGAAAACCCCGTCAGGAAGTTTGGACAATTTCCATACCTTTTTTTTTTTTTTTTTTTTTTTTTTTAATCCCTGTTTTCCCACCCCCTCCGTGCGTGGGTTTTTTGGTGTCTTGGTAATTATTTGTATATAGATCATTCGGGAGCTAATGAGCGGAGTCCAGTTAACTCTTCACTGGTTGTGCATCCGTCATATCTATTTTATTGAGAGAATCTGTGAATAATTTGATGTGGAAAAGGCAACAGAATTTTGTCCACCGTTGGTGTAAATTAATAAATGTTTGTGACCTGGTTAAAAAAAAAAATAATTAATAATCATCCCACTCGTTCTTTGCGATGTCCTTTGTCACCCTGAGAGCCAAGAGTCCCGCTCGGGCCTTGGGGAAGCGAGTGGCTCCTACCCCCGGGATGGTGGCACTCGGCCGGTTGCGGAGTTTTCGCTGCCTGAAGCCGTTCCCTCCGCGGCCGGGAGCGCAGCCTGCGCGGGGCTACTCCGCGTCGCCTCCCTTTCCAGCGCCGCGGGCGGTGGCTCCCCCGGCCCCTTCCATGGCCGGAGGGGTGGTCCCTGCTTTGGGTGCACGGGCCGTCAATGGAATGGGCGCTCTGAATTTTTTTTTTTTGTTGTTGTTGTTAGTTTTATATTTTTCATTTAGTTGCTTGCTTTTTGGTGTGTGTTTGTTGTCATGTTCTCCCCCCCCCCCAAAAAAAACCTAACCAAAATACCAACAAAAAAAAAAAATCCTGTGCCTGTTTCCAGGGGGACGGAGAGGGGGACGGAGAGGAAGGAGGGGGGGGCAGGAGAAAGGTTATCCCTTCTCTTCCCCCCTCCGCTTTCCTTTATTTTGTTTGGAAAAGTTGACACATGAGAAAATAAGTTGGAGGGTTTCCCCCCCACACACGTTCCCCTTGGGCCTGAAGGATTTGAATGACCGAATGAAACTTGATCTCTGCCTAAATTTTGCAACAACCTACAAAGTAAATAAACATCTTCAAGAGCTCCCTTCTCCAAACCACCCCCCCCCACCTCTCGCCCCCCCATTTATTTATTTCAGGGACCAAACGTAGCTCTTTGGTTTGTTTATTGGCAGGGACCCTGATCTAAAGAATCGAGGCCTTTCTGCCCGTGCAGCCAGCTGAAGGAGAAGGAGAAAAAGAAAAAAGCTGAGACGTACGAGGCAGGGAGCGGGGAACGGAGCCGGTCCCCGGGCGAGTGGGCTTTGTGAGGGGCCCGCCGGGGCCGGGCGGTGTGCGCCGGGGGAGGGGGGACTGGTTCGGCCTTTCTTTTCTCCTCCTTCTCCCCCCCCACCATTTTTTGTTCTTCCCTCTCCTCTGCCCCTGTCTGTGCCACCTCGAACCTCCGCGCAGTTTGTTGATGTTGTTCCTGAACGTGCCGCCTCCCCGCAGCGAGCGGTCTCACATCTCGCCTTCACACACATTTGCTTTTGAAAAGCGATCTTCGTGTCCGGCACTTGGTTGTCTCCCTTTCATGTCCAGCTCCTACAAAAGGGGCTACAAGACTCGACATGGGAGAAAAGAGGAGGCCAATGAATCTATTTTCCAGATTGCCAAGCACATGGTTGGAAATTGAAGGGGCTTTTGTAGCATTTCCCCTTCCTCCCTCCCTCCCCGCTCCTTTTCTTTTGCTTGTGTGCAAATTGTTCAATTGCTCTGGCAGGGGTGTTCCTGACAAGCTCATTACTAGAAGGTGCCAGACCCCTCCTCTCCCTCTCTCCCGAAGTCTTTGATGAAGTTAAAATGCGCTGATAGTTGCTCTCGGGGCTATCTTTGTTCAGCCTCCTTTAATAACCGAGCCTTCTTTGAGGAGACGGGATCCGAAAGGAAGAAAGCGATGTGCAGCAGGGCTGGGTGGTGGCTGTGTGTCTGATAGAAAGGCGGGAGGGGGGCGAGATATTTTAATATAAAGTAGCATTTTTTTTTTAACTTTTTTTTTTTTTTTTTTTTTTTTTTTTTTTTTTTTTTTGGCTGGAGGGGTGGGAATGGGTAGGCTTGTCCGTTTGCGAAGTGCGGAAGGAGTATGAGCCAAGGGTGCCAGGAGCGGATAAGAAATAGCGGTGCCCGTGGGGATGAACGAGCGCGTCTCTCCCCTGCAGCCCCCGCTGCGTGCATGCGGTTCTCCAAGTTGGTGGTCTCAGAGTTAGGAGGAGCGGAGGGGGGTCCTCTCTGCAGGGAAGCGGTGTTTTCCAGGAGAGACCCTCTCCCCCCCACGCTCACGGGAGGGGGCCCAGGGGGTTCTGAGGCTGGGATACCGTTCCCCGTCTCCGTTCCCCTTATTTCGCCTTGCGGAGTCATTGCAGGTTTTAAAGTCGCTGTCGCCGGCCGGGATTTAAACTGAACTGATTTACGAGAAGGGGGAATTTCCCCCCTTTGCCGGCAGCCGCCGTATGCCTCGAAGGAAAAGCCGAGCTGCGTTCGGTCCTCTAGTGCCTGCGAGCGCCGGTACCATTGAGTTTATTTTGGGGAGAAGGTCTCCAAGCGGTTCTAACTTTGGACTTTTTTTCCATCTCCTAAATTTCCTTCAAGCACCCGAGCTTTTCCCGTGCCCCGGTCAAACTCACGCCGCCTTTAAATATATGCTTTTTCTTGGAAAAAAAAAAAAAAAGTCTGAAAACTATTTTTAAAAATATGCTCCCCTTCTCAGAGATCGACAGAGAACCACCGGGAGCCGGCTCCCTCCCTGACGCCGGGGCGGGGGATGTAGGAGAAGGGTCTCGGGAGGCTCCTCTGGGGTCGGGAACCCCCGGCTGGGCTCGGCTTGTGAGGGTTTATGTGAAATCTTGCCTCGGAGAGGCCGGGCGGGTAATGGCTCCTAATTACGGGGCTGGCTGGCTCCGCAGCCCCGATCTTCACGGGACATTATTTTTAAGCGTTCAGCAAGGATCATTTTTCACGCTTCGCTGCCTAAAGGAGGGCTTTATTTATTTATTGGGAGGGGGGGGGGGGGATGGAGAGGGGGGGAGGGGAGATGGAGAGGACACCAGAAATAACCAAGCACTGAAAGGAAAATAATTAGGTGTTATAGTCCCTGTTTGTGAGTCCCTGGCCAAAAAGGCGACCCGGCATTTCCCTTCCATCTCGTACTTTGGAGAATCCCTCAGGTTCTCGGTGTTGATTTTCGTCGGGTTTTTTTTGCCAGTTTTAAGCACCCGGGCAAAGCCGGGACGACGGCGACTGTGCTCCCGCCGCGGGGCCCGATCCTTTCCCGCAGGTTTGGGCTTTTTTCCCTTCTCTCTTTTGCGTCGGCGGCTGTTTCCGAGGGCGGTGGAGGGATGCGGGTCTCACCGCCTGGCTTTGGTCAGTTGTATGTGGAACTGATTTTTTATTATTATTATTATTTTAATGTGCCCCCGCTCGTCTTCTTTCCGTATGTCAGAAGAAGAGGTTTTAACAAAAACGCGGTGTTCTCTCAGTATTTACTGCGCGACACTTTTCTGTATCTGCGCATCTCGGGCGAAGAGGAAAACGGGGGCTTCTCTTCGGGTTTCTGGAAGCGAGATAAAACGATCTCGTCCTGGAATATCCCCGTCGGGAACGCAGCGGGAGGGGATAATTTCTTTCTCTGTTTTCGCTTAACTAAGCCCGCGTTAAACAACGCGGGACCTGAGGAAGGAAGTGAGTGGCTCTTCCCTCGCCGGCTGCGGGACACCGGTCCAGCCGGTCCTTCACCACCCGCTCGGCCCTCACCTCCTGCCTGCTCCTCTGGCACCTTCTGCTTTCCATTACTGCCGATTTGGAAAATTAGGAAAGGTCAAGATCTTATTCCTTTCCCCGGTAGCTTTTTGGTTTTCTCTTTCTAGTTCCTCGCAGCCCCGAACAAAAATAAATCAACCTGGATTATAGAAACCACCTTTAAGCATCAAGAGCATCTTTTCCAATAGCTCGGCCCTTTCTCTGGGGCCTCTTGGTCCTTCTCTGTGACTGCACAGAAACTCCCGTTTTCATGAGCGATTTCGGATTTAATAATAACGCCCAGCCTCCCTGTGCCCCACTGCCCGACTTGAAAACATTTTCCTGCTTCGTAACTTCGGAAAATAGCTGCCCTCTAGCATCTTATTTCCCTCCCCGTATCGCTTTCGTTTCTTTCCTTTTCTGGCGTAGAAATCAGAGAAACTATGTTTAAAAAAATTATATCCCATTTTCCAAACTGGAGAGGGCTGTAGAGACTGTTGCAGCAGGCTCAGCCGCAGGAAAATTGCCTTGGCAGTTAAGTTGGTGCTTTTTAAATCCTCATCGAGATGTTCGCAGGAGGTCAGGGCCCTGCACGGTGTCTCTCGGGCGAGGAAAGGGACTGACTGGTCCTTCCCTAGACCACGGCTCGTCGTTTCTTCCTCGTTTCCCCCGACTTTCCTTTCTCGTTCTCTCTTTTTAATTTTTTTTCTTTATATTTTCCCACTCTTTCCGTTTTCTTTCTTGCTTTCTTTCTCTCTCGTTCTCTCTTGCTCTCTTTGTTTTTTCTCTTTCGCCCTTCCATTAACCTGTTTCTTTTCCCCCTTACCTGCTTCTTTTCCCCCTTCCTCTTCCTTTTTGTCTTTTTCTCTTTCCCCTCTCCTCTTTCCGTCTCCTCTGATTTAGTTTTCCTTTCTCACTCTTTCACTCTTTCCTCTGTCCTTTTCTCTTTTTTTTTTTTTATTTTTTTTTTGTTTGTTTTGGGTTTTGTTTGTTTTCTCTTTCTTTTTTTCTCTTTCTCTTTTCCTCTTTTCCTTTTTCTCTTTTACTTTTCCTCTCTCTTTTGCTTTCCCTGTCTCTTTTACTTTTTATCTCTTTCCCTCATTTCTCTCTCTTGCTCTTCTAATCCTTCTCCCTCTTTTCCTCTTTTTTTTTTTCCTCCCTCTTTTCCTCCCTGTCTGTCTCTCCAGTCTCACCCACTTCGTCCAGGGTTCAGTTCTTCCAGGTTCATCGAGGGACGCTTTCCCTCTCTCTCCAAGAGGTTTCCAGTTCTGTCCACCCCTGGGAATCTCTCGATGGGTGGGAGTCTTCCCTCCTTTGAACCAGAGGAGACACCAGCGGGACCCCTTGGGCTCAGAGGTTCCCCTGGTGGGCTGCAGGGCAGCTCGGGGGGCGTTTCCCGCTGCCCAGCACCCCGACGGGGAGAACATTCCCTGCACCCCGACTTGTCACTTGCCCAGCGGTGGCCTTACCGGCGGGTTCCCTGCAGGAGGTTGCGACCCCGACCCAGGGGCGACCCTGTGCCGGTCCCCGCTCCCATCGGGCTCGGAGACCAGTCTGCATTTTATTATTTTATTAAATAAGGTGAAACTTGGCGCCCCAAGCCCGTGGCAGCAACAGGTGACGTTGCCTTCCGAGCAGGGAGAAAAAAAACACTGACGGCACGATTCGATGGCGCGTTTCCGACCCTTTCTCATCACTGAAATGCTAATGATCCCCTCAGGTGGACGGTAATGGGATGCTCCTCCCCTCCCGCAGCCTGGGAAGGAGCTCACCATGCCGGTCCGGTCCCTCTGGGGAGCCGGTACCGAGAGGCCCATTCCCAGATCACGGGTAGGGAAAATGCCAGGCTTCCTAAACTCCCTGACTGCCCTCATCCGTGCCCTTGGGATCCGGATAAATTAGATCTATGGACATTATGGATATAGAGTGAATTGCAGTCGTTCAGCACCCCATGTGCCAAAGTAGGTCCGCTAAACCCGAACGAAAAACTGCGAGGGAGAGAGATCTCCCCGTTTAGAGGTTGGGTGGGAGCCCCGATGGGTGTAATGAGTTTGCGTGCCGGTTCGACTGGGAAGGCTTCATGTCGGTGCATCTGGATCTTTCTAATTGCCTGCTTGGTGTTTTTTCTCCCACTCCTCGATCCTTTCTGTGTATCCAGGGTCGCGCTCCATGTCGCAGGGTAGCAGGAAAGCGTTGTTCAGGTCAGCCCTTGTCCGTTTCGATCAGATTTCGATTTCCCTGCTTTAACTCGCCTCTTAAGTGCAATTACATTCGTCTTTCGTTTAGTACCGGAGTTTTGAAACTGGTTAAACCAACACCGGCGATTCCTTTCACTCTCGCAAAAATTCCCAGATATTTCACTTTGGCGCGTTGGTGGAGGCGTGAGTAGAGTCCTCGGAAAGTCCGTGTAACCTGAATGAGTACCGGCTCCCCCTCTCTACCCCTCCTTCCCCCCCCCAGTCAGGACAGCCATCTGCGGGGCATGCGATAGGCTTTAATTACAGCCCAACTTCCTGTAAAATCCGTGGGAATTTTGCCCCCCATCCAGACTAGATTACCTGGGGTGCCCTCTATGGTGTCCCCCTCCATCAGCCTTGGGCACAGGGAAACACGGGGCACGGTCTTGAAGACAAGGACAGGGACACAGGAGTGGAGCCGTGTTGGGGACACTCCCGGCCGCAGCTCGCCGAGGCTGGCCGAACCTCAAGAGGCTGGGGACGGGGTGGCCGCCGCCGTCTCTTTACATTAAAACAAAGTTAGTGGAGAAGGAAAAACTTCCCCCGTCTGGGGATGGGGCCATAAAATGCCAGGGTCCAGACAGACGGCCCACCCTTGGCTCGGACCACAGCTCCCCCCTTGTGTGGCAGGTCCTGTCAAGGTGTAAGGGTAGGGAGATGTGAAGCGGCTTGAGGGGAAGTTCTGTGTCTTCCCCCACTCACCCCCCCGCCCCTTTCGCCTACAGAACTCCAGGGATCTCCTCTTCCCAGGACAGAGTCGTGACCGCAAAATAGGGGCAACAAAAGGAGCGGGCAGAGCGGGCCGGGAGCCGGGGAGGACCGGAGGGCACCCTGCGAGGCGGGGTGCAGCGTCGAGCACACCTCGACAGCCTGGGAGGGATGTGGAAGGCTAACCCCCTAACCTAGACAAACATGAGGCACTCTCCTGGAGATGTGCCCCCCAGACGCTCCTTCCCACCCCTAACCTCCTGAGATTCTCCTGGAGATGTGCCCCGCAAGCGCTTCTTCCCACCCCTAACCTCCTAAGATTCTCCTGGAGTTATTTCTGAAATGCCCTCTCCTTTTTTTTTTTTTTTCTTTTTTTTTTTTTTCCCTTTAAGTTTTTTATTTTTCCTATTAAATTACTTTTGCAAAACCGAGGCCGCTGCCACCTAACGCTGATCACGGCGCTGAAACCCATGTCTCTTCTGTGACTTACAACCCAAATCCCAGTCCCATGACCTTTCTTCCCTCCCCCCCAACCCCCTCCTCGCTTCCCGAGTCCCCCACCCTCGGTCATGTGGGACACGAGTAAATTTATCCACCCTGGTGGAAAGGCCTCCCTTCTGCAGTTGCTTCGGAGATGCCCGACACATTTCACAAGGAGGACAATTTCATTTTCCCACCTTTCGCTGTCATTCTCTCTTCTCTTCAATTCGGTTTTAATTTCATTTTCTCCCCTGCCCCACAAGGCTCCCATCTCCTCCCGGGCGTGCTCTTGTTCTGTCTATCTCTTTCAATAAGCCCCTGCCAAGAGGATCACTTCAGAGGGACGTTTCTGTCGGCTCTTGAGCTCAGTAGATCTTCAAAAAGGGCATTTCTGGTCTCCCGGGGGCTGCTGCGAGCTGAGCCCTGGCCACATCCCCACAGACTCCCGTCTCCGCAGGGCTTACCTCCCACCGCACAGCGGAGGGTCCCACACTCCCCCGCCCTTCGGTCTGCCCTAGGGATCTGGAGTTACGGCTGAGGACTGGGACCCCTCCTCAGCCCTGCGGGAGGGGATACCCACCCGTGGCCGCCTCTCCGTCTCACTCGCCTTTCCAGCCCGTCCTTCTTCACATCCCGGCCACTCTTCCCCGCCTCAGTTCCTGAGGGAGCACCGCACCCTTGGGTCTCCTCGGGGAACAGCCCACCCTAGGTGTCCCCCCAGCAGCCCAAGTGCATTCTGCAGCTGCAACCAGAGGTGAAAAGCCCGTGTCCAGGCTGCGGGGGGATCCTCGTGTCCTTCCCCTCCCTATCTTTGCTGAGAGGTGGGTGGGATTAGGAATGGGGTTCTCTCCCTTTCCCGGGGTCAGCACCTCTGTTGCAGCTCCGGAGGGTCGTGTAGCCCCTCAGGGAGACCCGGAGCCAAGCGGTAGACCTTGCTTCCCAGACCTTGCATCCCCCGGTCTGGCAGCCCGTCGCAGCCCCTTCCCCACCAGTAGACCTCCGTATAACTCGGCGTGGTGCGGGTGTCGGATCCGGTGCTGCCAGCTCCGCCGTCGGGGCCGGCTGGAGGAAGCGCCTTCGCTGCCGCAAACCGCGTGTGAACTGGCTGCAGGCGGCTCCGGTTCGAATTGCGCCGAACCTCAACTCCCCCCCCCTCCTATATTTTTTTTTTTTTCTTTTTTTCCCTGGAGCTGCCAGCCACGGGCACGCTCCGGGGTCTGCCCCGGCGGGGGATTTACGACAACCGTAGGCAGGTGTCGGGCAGATTTTGGTGCAGGAGGTTAAACCACAGCTTTGAAGTGTCTCGTCTTTCCTCTCCATCCTTGCCTGCTAAACTCTTGCCCACAGACCCCCGTGGGATTAAAAAAAAAAAAAGAAAATAAAAAAAAAATCAATTGATAGAAAGTACTCGTTTCACGGCCCCTCTCAGGGATCGGGAAAAATACTTGGGAAAGGGTCTCTGGAATCCGGGAAAGCCCGATTTCAGGCGTTGCTGTCGGCTGCCGGCGGCGAAACAGAGGCAATAGTTTCTCCCATACGGAAAATACACATACGGGAATACAGTCGGTATTCCCAGATTTTGCCTTTTGCTATTGCACAGTATATCTTGGTCACGCTTTTTTTTTTTTTTTTTTTTTTTTTTTTTTTTTTTTTTTTTTTTTTTTAATGTGCCCGGGACGGAACAGATGTGAAATATTCATTGAGAAGCAAGAGTGTCTTGTAATAATAAGAAACACGAGTCCTTTTTAAAATATCTTTTCTCGCCTCAAAATTTGAGGGGAAAAATAAAAACGAAGGAAAGCCGCGTAGCAGCATCGATGTGAAAAACCAAAACCAAAACAAAACAAAAAAAAGAAAATCGATCGGAAACGAACGTTTCCCCCAAAACCAAGTGGCGAAAAGTGGACTTCCAGCGCGGGGCCGGGCCGAGGCAGAGGGTCTCACCTCCTGACCCGCACCCGCAGGTGCTTCTGTGGGGGCTTTATAATCCCAGGTTTGTACCATTTTCCCCTCTTCCATTGAGCACTGGAGGCAGGGATCGACTCTTGCTTTTTCCCCCTTCCAGCCCAAGGCCTCCCGCACCTCCTCCCCGACGGAGGGAGAGCGCTGCCCTCCGCTCCTCGAAACTGACCAGATTTGGTCAATTTCATCTTCCGCGGGAGCGGAGGGCGGCCCCGCGCTGCTCCCGCCTCCCTGCGGTTGTTTTCCCTTCGCCGCTTTCCCAGAGAAGGTTTAAATAAACCACCACCACCCCTTTCCGCGCACACACTTTGTTTCTATCTGGGTACTGGTGTTATTTTCCGGGCTGTCCCGACGGGAAAAGTGTGGGGTTTGGCCGGGCTGCTGCCGGTTTTTAAGGAGGTAAAGGTAGGGAGGGAGGACTGCGTCTAGGAGTAAGGGGGCGGGGGGTGGGGGTAGGGGATCGGTGGTGGTGGGGGGTGTGGGTGGGTGGCTGCCGCAGCCTCTATTTTAATGTCATTATAGTTGCCGTGGCAACCCATTGGATCACTCCTCCTGGAGTGAACCTTGTGACAATGGTTGGTTTGAGAGAAATCGGTAAATGTGCAACCGAGGGACACAGCTACATTACCGCGAACAACAGCGAGGGTTTAACATGTGACCCTTCCAATTATACTGATGATATCTCGGTGCAGCTGCCTCCGCGGCGCTGCGGTGATGTAGCTCTTTGGGGCTGAGGGTTGGAGAAAGGGTCCCAGGGCTCTTTGGGGGCACAGCCTGGTGGGGATGGAGCCGCAGCCCTCACACTTCTGCCCTGCCGGGAAGCCCGAAGAGGGAAAAAGCATCTTTGCAGCGGGATGGCGAATGCAGTTCCAACTCCAGCAAAAACAAAAACAAAAACAAAAAAAAAAAAAAAAAAAAAAAAAAAAACAAAAAAAAACAACAAAAAAAAACCAAACAAAAAAATCCAAACCAAAACCAAAAACCAAAACCAAAAAACAAAAACAGAAGAAAGGAAGAAAAAGCTTCTCCAGAGTACCGTGGAGGCAGATCAACATGTACAAGAGCTGTGGCCTCGGGGCTGGGGAATAAAAACCTGTCTGGGGGCTGGGCAAGGAGCCTCCACTGGGGTCCGCCGCTCCCGAAAGTCACAGCACCGTGGACACATCTGTGGCACGGCTGCAGGGAGGAACGAACAAAATCCGCACCTTCCCCGCAAGAAAAAAAAAAAAAAAAAAAAAAAAAAAAAAAAAAAAAAAAAAAAAAGTTGAAGTCTTAAAATATGGTTCAGAGAATTACAAGTAATCAGAGCTGTGTGGGTCAGCAGTGCAAACTTTTTAAGACTAATGTTTATTTAGAAAAGTGAGTGGTGACTGCGTTGCTTTTCTAGTGCCCCAGCACAAAAGTCCTAATGGCTTTTGCAGACTTTCCATAACAAACTCCTGCACAGGGTGCAGGGACCACCGCCGACAGCAACCCTGAGCCTCCCCTTTTCAAAAGGGACCGTTGGAACTTTAAATTCTCCCTCCCCCCCAATCTTTCCATGAATTTGTTCCATTCTGCAATCCCTCCCCAATTTTGCTCCGCTTTCGCGTTTGTTTGCTGCAGCCCGATGGTACAGACGAGGAGAAAGCGGGGCATGGGGTCTGAGATTCCCTCTCCCCCTCCTTCCAGCCCTGCTCAATCTCGGACGGTCCTGAGAGCAACGCGGGGGTTCGGCCGAGCTGGAAACCTCGTTAAGAGGAAGCCGGGGGCAGAGGCAGGAACCAGCGCGCCGTGGGCTGGCCGGGGTCCATCGGGGAGACACCGCTGGCAAACCCATTCCTCCCATCTCGCCCCTTCCCCGTTGTCACCCTCCTGCCCCTCTCCCGGGCACACAGCCGTACCGCCAGTCCGGGGCAGTTTTGCGGGTCTTTGCTGAACTCAGCCCAAAATTCGGGGGATTTGTCTGCCCTTGGAGAAACTCAAATCTCCGTCTCAGGGTGCTCCGTTTTTCCCCCATGAACAGAGGTATAAACCCAGCAACCCCTAAAACCTCGCACAGCTTTTGGGGCAGTCGGCAGTCCCCCCTCGACTTTAAACTGGAGGTCGATCCAGTGGAAACCAGCAGCACCAAAGAGAACTCAACTGGTTTTAATCCTTCCTCACATCATCCCCTGCCCTTCACAGGTGGCAGGAGCTGGGAAGGATGAGGGGGCTCAGTTACCTTTCCCTCTCAGGGCAGCGACTGCAGCCTGGCTGTGCACTGCAACCAGCAGCAAACCCACCTCCTTCCAGGGGCTCCAAGGAACAGCAGAGGCATTTCGACTGCTCAGGAAAACGCCTGTGCTCATCCTCTCTTCCCAATCTGTGTGACAAACAGCCCTCGGAGCTTCTGTTTAGTCTTTTTCTGAACACAGACCCTTTTAGCTGTGAGCTCAGTGGCAAGCTCAGAAGCTCCTCTTCAAGGCAAAGGCAAGACCACTCTAGCTCACCCCTCGATCCCTGGGGATTCACCACCCACGCTGGGACACCCCAGCCCCCTTCCCACAGGTTTGAGTGTGCCACAGCAGAGCTGGTTAGTCTGGCTGTACTGGGGGAACAGGTCTGTGGGGGCTGCATCCCTCCGTGTGTCCCTGAGGACAACGCTCAGCAGAGCAAGGGTGGGTGGGGAAGCCACAGGCAGTGGGCACCTGAAGAGAGGACCCACTAAGGGGTGTGAGGCTACTGATCCCCTCTCTGCCTGTTGGGTCCTCAGCATGGATGCACTGGGGAGCCCCTGGAATGGCTGGGATTAGCCCTGGGCTGTGACACCATTGACACTTCTGACATTAGGGTTCACAGCTCAGTTTATCTCTGGGGTACCTAAGGGTCTCTGCAGCAGGACAGTGGTCTCAGCAGGCAGGGTGTGCAGGAGAGAAAAAGGGTAGGGGAGAGGAAGAGGCTGGATCCTGCTCCCTTTCTAGCCTTCTGCTCCCTGAAAGGAGAAATTGGTTTAACCCCTTGACGGTTTGGGTAAGGGAAAAAAAGTAGCTCAAACCTGAGAGGGCTGAACCAAGCAATGGCAGCTGAAGTTGCCTCCGAAAATACACCCATACCTGAGGCAAGATCCTGCCTTCCCCTGGCCAAGGCAGGCTCTGTTCTCAGCTCCATCAGCTCCAGGTCCAGGGCTGTGGATAGAGCTGCTGCTGTGTGGCTGAGTGTGGCGGAAGGAGGACATCAGTGTTTATAAACTGCTTAAAGTGCCTGACACTTGAAGGAAGATCCTCTCCTCTCCTTCAAGGGCTTTCATTTGAAGGGCTTGACTCTGCCTTCCAAGAAGTTGATAAGACCTTTTGGCTTCCATTATCTTCCCAAGGGCCCTGCATATCCCTCCAGCACCCAGATCACTTTGCTGTAATTCCCTGGGGACCGGACGTCCCCCAGGCAGGACCTGACTCCATTCTCCAGGGTTTGGTCTGCTGGTACAAAGCCAGAAGGAAGGGGCTGGGTGGCACCAGTCCTTTGCTGTTCTGCATCCCTCCAGCCCTTTTACAAAGCACACACGCTGGGGACACTGCTCAGCACCAAACTGGGAATCTGTGGGATGAAATCTTTTGAACGTATTTGAAAAAGAGAGGCAAGGAGAAAGCGTGGGGAAAGGGACATGGAAAGTGGAAAGAGCTACAGCCTCGCTGGCATAAAGTTAGCTTGTCTGGATCCTGCCCCTTTGTGGCTATCCTCTGTCACTGTACCCGGGAGGTGCTGCAAACCATGTGGAGATGTGGCTCAGCCAGGAGAGAAGCAGGTACCAGAGCCATGTACCATGACACTGCACTCACCTTGTCTCGCTTCCAATTTAAATCAAAACTATTTCTTCATAGCAGGAAAGGGGTAGGAATTTGAACCAGCCCTTCCTGCACCTGTGTCAGGCTCCCCAGAACCTTGCTGTGGCAGAGAGGTGCTGGTGGGTCCTGGTGCCAAGGGGTGGTCCAAGGCGGCCAGGGGCCAGTGGAGCAAAGTCCCTACTTCCCCTGGGGGCTGGGGCCAGCCTGATGCTCCAATGAGGTTTTTCATCTGTCTCTGCAATGTCAGCAGAGCAATAAGGCAGGGGAGAGGTGAGCCCCTCTGTTAATACAGGTGTTTTAAATAACTGGTATTTTTATTTCTTCCCTTCAGTTTGGTGGGCTTGGCACACATCTTTGTTTGCAGTATTGTCCTGCCTACACGTTCTGTTGCTCAAGTAAGGAGAAAAAGATCCCGTGCATGATTTGGAGGTGTGCTAACTGGTTCTGATATGTAAATATTAATCAAGGAACAACACTGAAGAGACAAAAACTCTCTCCCACGCTTGAACCCCGTCAGATCCCTTTTATTGTCCTGGCAGTTGTTGCACTTGGACTGGCTTTTCTCTTTCTCCTCTCAGTTGGCTGGCTCCAGCCACGGTCCCCAGATTCCTCAGCTACATCCTACTGAGGGAAAACATTTATTGAAGTTTTCAGATTATTGGGGAAATACATATTTCTGCTTCTCTTCCAAACTCCACTGACATATTCTCTAAGCCAGCCCCACATGTCAATGTGGGGTCAGGAGAGGCATCCCTTCCCTCTCCTCTTGCAGCTGATGCCTCCTGCATGAACTTTGAGCACCCAGAAACACCATGGAGGAAGATTCCTAACACCACCACGTGCTCCACTAGTGGGCAATAGCAGTGAGTATGCGTGTATTTTATTTTCCTCCACAAAGCTGCACTTCAGCTCACCCAGAAACAGAGACCATGGTCACACACATCCAGCTCCTCAGATAGCCCATTTCAGATGACCTTTGCTGAGGTGGGATCAATGCCCTGGTGCTCCATGGGGGGAAGCAGAAGAGTGGGGGCTACTGAAAGTAAGGAGTCCAGAAAAGGAGAAAAAAAAAAAAAGAAGGAAAGATCTGGCATAAAGCTGCCCTCACCTTGTCAGAACATGTGCCTGTGAGTACGTACGTGGGGTTGAACCACATCCTTGACTGGAGCATCCCTTACTGTTCCACCCCTGTGTGAGCTGGCAGGACTCTCTTGCCTGTGAGCACTGTGTGTGCCCAGCATTCACATCCTGCCTCTCAGCACCCAGGGCCAGGGTGCTCAACACCCCCGGGGAAGCATCCTTGAGAGCACGTGGTGGGGTGGTTTTAAACAGCATCAGATCTCTTGCTCCAGCTCTTCCTGCTGCAGGCTCTGTGCTGTGTGTGCTCTGGTGTGCAGACGTGTGTGTGTGCCTGTGTGCAGGTGTGTGTGTGCATGTGGGGAGGTCTCCCTTGGCAGCACAACGGGAGAGCAAAGTGTAAACAACTCCTCTTCTGCCTCGGTGTATAAATTGTCTGCAAAGGGCCCTTCATCCTGAACGCACCCTGCAAAGGCACATGGCACTTCTCCGGGTGAAGAGTGCCTGGGGCTGAGTCACAGCACTGCTGAGGAGCATCCCAGTGTGCCTGACAAGGGAAAGGGGTTTGTGTTCTACCCCTGAGACAGCTTTGCTGAGCTCACTGCAGGATTAAGGGCACAGGAGAAAAAAGGGAGAAGAGGGATGAGACGCCTGAGCTCAGTGCCTGTGGGTGGGATGAAATGCTGGCACCAATTAGCAGATTTACAAGGGATGCTGGTGGGTTCCTTTCCAATTTTCACCCCAAAAGCTCGGGTTGGAACAAGGGGGACAGGGCACAGGGGTGTGCCTGATGGAAGGACCAGGCAATTTCACATGAAGAAGAGGAAATACTTTTCCCTGGGGCACCCCGTAAAACTCTCCCTGCTGTGGCTTTCACTCTGCTGGCAGCTTCTCAGAGAGTAACTACTAAGGGCTCGAATTTGGATGTGGCCTTTAGCTTCAGATGTCCTTGAAGCTTCAGCTGCCAGAGGTTGGCAGGGTGCAACAGGGAGAGGATCATTCTGTGCTTACTCTTTCTGATATTTTCTTTCTAAGATGAAATCTTCTCCCCAGCCACTGCTGGAGAGGAGACACTGGAGCTTTGGATGAAATCCCACAAATTTTCATGGAAGCAGAATGACAGGAAGGCAAACAGGAAAGAAGAGGAGTAATATACTATTCTCGGGGGCATTGGTTGCATTTCTCTGTTTGCTTTGCTGTGTTGTTTTCTTTTCCTCCAGCCACATACTACAGGATTATGGCAAATGAATTAGGGGATTAAATCATAAGGGAAAATTAGGATCATGCTGATTTAGAAGCAGAAGCCCAGATAGGCTTATTGGCCTCTAGATGATGCATCTTGGGTAGTGCTGTGGATGCAAGGTCACAAGATCATTTAGTTTGGAAGGAACCTCTGAGGGTTTCTGGTCCAAGAGCCCTTAAAGTAAAGCCAACTTATATCAGGTTGTACAGAGCTTTGTTCAGCCCAATTTTCAATGTTTTTGGAGGTTCCTCCACCTCTAGGGTCCCCTGTGCTTAACCTGATGAATTTTCCCCCTAATAGCTAATCGAAGCTTTCCCATCTGGAACTTCCATTCGTTGCCTCTTCTTCTGCCACTGTGAGCTTTGGGTGAATGTCAAGGTACATCAGGGATATTTTTAGGCCCTGTTCTCCCTGCCTTGTAAGACAGACTGGTGGGCACAAGCTTCAGAAATGGTCCCAGCTTAGACAGCATGTTCTGGGTCTCTGAAGCCCCTTGGACTGACCCTCTGTGAGCAGATCTGGATGGGAGGTTTTACCTCCCCACGGTGCATCAGTACTGCTGAATTACCCTCATTTGTATAACAACAGGGTGAGGATTTGATATTGCTGTGGTTGGAGACACCCAAAGAACACCCAAAAGTGGCTCCCACAACCCATTTTCAGGGGCATCCAGGAGATGGTGGATCTGGGAGAAAAGAGAATACAGTGGCCTTTGGGCTGCTGCAATAGCTTGGGAAAAAAAGGTCATGGATAAAAAAAAATCCCTTTCATTGCTGGCCACTGAGGCAAGCAAATCCTTCTCCCCAGTGCCCTGAGAACTCCTCAGCACTGTCTGGGGTCACACAGCATGAGGCCACACTCAGCCATGGCTTTTGGTGACAGACTCACAGGTAGGCAGACCTTTTCCATTACATTTTGGCAGCTGGGATGCATCTCTGTGAAAGACAGAACTGTGACATGTTTGACTGTGCCTTGGAGAGTCAAGGAGAGTAAAGGAGAAGAGAGAAAAGAGAAGAGAAGAGAAGAGAAGAGAAGAGAAGAGAAGAGAAGAGAAGAGAAGAGAAGAGAAGAGAAGAGAAGAGAAGAGAAGAGAAGAGAAGGAAAAGGAAAATGAAAGGGAAAAAGAAGGAAAATAAGTTGTCTGCAACATCCCAGACTGTCTCTGCCATTGAGAATATATGTGAGGACTTGTTCAGTCAGGAGGCAGCCTGGTCCTGTGAAGCAAAGAAGGGATAGGCAGAACTCATGAAATAGGGCTCTGTTTGGACCCAAATTTGATTTGCATGGTTAAAACGTGTTGATCCCATATAAGGCTTTCCTGGCTGGGAGCTGAACTTGATTCCACAGCCAAGGTTTTTTCTTTTCCAGAGTGTTCAGTATAAATCAGACTTTCACAGCTGCCTTTGAGTGGAAGGAGCAAGAAATCACATTTTGTCTCCTGTCCAGGAGCTCTGGGAGAAAGGAGCTGTCAGGAACCAGCCCAGACCCTCTGACACGTGCTCTGTGCATCCTTGCTGCCTGACTCTGCTTTCCTCTGTCTGGTGTCAGGGCTCCACCAGCTCCTGTGTGCTGCCTTTCCCAGCTGAGCTCCCAGCCAGGCTGCTGACATTCCAGGGGAGCTCTTCCCTAGGCAAGGGACACTGTAACATATTTTGGGCTGGTTTCTGCTCTCCCCTACCTCTCCCCCAAGCCACTAAATGGGTTTTAACACAGATCCAGATCTGGTGTGCTTCCTTGCTGAGACAGCTTACACCCTCCTTATGTTGTATTTGTAGGCTTTTTTAAAAATTTTTTTTAAATTTTTTAATTTTTTTTATTTCTCTAGAGGATCAGCCCAGGGAAGTCAGCCTTCCACGTGTCTGTCCCCTGTCACTAGTCTCACTAGGAATCAGTTTCCTAATATCTAAGTAGAATTTCCCTACCTGTGCCTTCTGTCAATTGCCTCCCACACAGCTCTGTGTCCCCCATAACCCCCTGTAGCCTTCTCCTCTGGCAGAACAAGCCCAGCTTTCTCCACATCTTCCAATTTTAGTGCTGATTTTCTTTCTGCTCCTTTATAAGCACTGCAGTAAGAGGGATGAGTTCCCATAAACTACACAGGACACCTCAGCCCAAGCACCTCCTGGTGCAGGGAAGGCTTTGGTGGAGGTGGCTGCAGAAACCCTACCAGCTCCTGCACTGAAACCAAGCAGGGCTCCAAAAGCTCCATTTCTGATCCTGTTGAAACAGAGGGTTAAAGCCTCTCTGCTGGAGCCATTCCTCTGCTACTGATATCCATACAGTCCATTAAAATTAGTGATCTTGTTATGGGCTATATAAAAAAGGTAAAGAGGAAATGAGAACCTTATGAAGGGTTTCTTATGTGTGCAGATGGAAAGGGCAACTGAGGCCAAGGAAGCCTCTCCAACAGGCTTTTTTTCCAAACAGAGCTGCTCACTTTCCCTTCTTTCAAAAGAGATAAATAAGTGCATAATCATCTTTTCTGCACAACTCACCCCTTCTGACCGGTCACACTGTCCTTGGGATAGATACACGGACCCTAACCATGCATAATGCTTCTCTCCAGCACCACATTCAGGCTTCAAATACACTTTTAGGTCATACTCAGGTCTTTCTGAATCCAGTGGCACTGTGTTTGCTGCCTGCCCCAGCCCTGTTGAGGACCAGTGAGGCATCCTCTGTCCATCAACACAGAGGAGGTATTTGAGTATCAACAGAGTCAGCAAAACCAGGGATTTCAGCCCTCCAGATGTGGCACTGGCCACTGCTCTGCTTCTCTTTAAACTGATGACCTCAAATAGACTTTGGGTCTGTAGCAGAAACAAAGACCCTTGGAATCTGGGCATCCATTTGCTTATTGTGACCAGCTGCTGGGGCATTTTTTCTCATTTTCTTCCTGTTTTCACCTGCTGTGTGTGGCTGTGCCATCCCATTACAGTGTCAGAGTGGGAGAAGGTCCCAGAGCTGCTCCCTGAACCTGTATGATCCTGTGGGACCCCTTGGCCCAAAGGGTCTGTAGAGGCTGGAAATGTCCCTGGACAATGATCCTGAGTTATAAAGCAGACTAATCTCTCTGTAGGGCTGTGGGGAGTGATTTTTGTCCCCCGTTCAGGCTAAGAGCTGAAGCACATTGAGGCTAAGTGACATGACCAAGGCTGTGCAGACAGCCTGTGGCAGAGCAGTAAAAACATCCCAGCAGTGTAATGAGCCCTAATCACTGCTGTTTGTCACCATTGCTTGGTGGCAGAGCTCTGGCCACCTTGCCTCCCTGGCCACCCAGCCAGCCAGCCCCCTCCTTTCTCCTCCAGACTCTTAAAATAAGACTTGCAAAGGCTCAAGTGTGGTTTCGTTTTCACTAATAAATCCCTGCTTGCACTTGGAGCTGCTGTGCCTTTTAAAACATTATCCGTGGCTCTGATTGCACTTGGTGGCTCTGATTACACTCCTGATGAAAGCAGGCATGGCCCTATTAGTTTTCATGGCAAACAGCACTGCCACGTCCTGCTAGCCTTGAAGCACTTGGTGTAACCCATGTTTCACAGAAAAGGGAGAGGGATAAAAAAGGCATCTCATAAAAGCAGTGTCTGTCTCCACCTTCATTTCAGACTGAGGATGTTGCAGGCTTGAAATCCCACCTCCCTGCCCTGTAACAGCTTTGATTAGTCCACGTTGGTTTTTTTTTTTAATTTTTTAAATTTTTTTTTTTTTTTTTTTTAATTTTTTTTTGATTGGTATTAACCATTACTGCTTAGGCAATGTGCTGGGAGAGTTTTTTGGAAACGGGTTTTCAGCAAAAGGAGAGAGGCTGAACTCAAACCTTCAGGCAACAAGCACAGGGATTTGGGACTGTGGCAGTGGGGAAAAGAAAGGAAATAGAAATAGGGAAATGAAGAAGCAGAGGAATGTGGGAAGGGGAAAGGGAAAGAGGGAAAGGGGAAGGAGGAGAAGAGAAGAGAGGAGAGGAGAGGAGTAGAGAGGAGAGGAAAGGAAATGGAGAAAGATATAAATAGAAGAAATGAGAGAATAAGGAAGAAAAAGGGAAGAAGATGAGGAAGCCTCTCTGCAGCTCCTGGAGCATTTGGGTACCAGAGGGCCATGCCCCCTCCTTTTCCCCCTCTGGATCCTGCATCCCCACCTGTGTGCCAGCACATTTCCTCCCCAGCAGAGGAGCTGGCTGCCCTGTCCAGCCCTGCCCATCCCAAAACCAAGCCCTGCAGCTGTCAGGGGGGCTGGATGGCCAAAGTGCTGCTGCAGCTGGGGAAGTGCTGACTTGGCCTGGACACTGCCCATGGAGCAGCCGGGAGAGGGTGGCAGGTGAGAGAGGCAGAGGCATTACTACAACAGATGGGAGAGGCATGACATTACATGGCAGGGCTATTATTTACTGAGTGCTCGTGTTTGTCATGGCTGAAGATGACATCTTATTAAAGAGTCATGACACTGGGGGATTTTTTTAAGCCTGGGGGCCAAGAAGGCTAATGAACAGGGATAGCTCTAGGAATAGATGGAGGATAGATAGTGCTGTTTTCAGGTCACAGGCAAAGCTGACTAATGTTTCACCAACCTGATTTCTGGGAAATTTCCAAACCATGGCACATCTCCCTCCTGCTGTTTAGGGTTGGATGCTCCTTTCAGTGGCCTAATTGTGCTGGCTCAGGTGGAAGTGGCTGCTGGAGGGACCCTGCTGCAAGGGAGCAAAACCTGAGCTGTGATACCAAAAAGCTCTCACCTGTACCTCACACCTGTAGTCTGGTACTCCTGCAAACAAAGGCATGTGGCAGGGAATGGCTTATGGACAGGTTTCCCCAAATCCCAGCTTGCAGCAGCTTTGGGAGAGGACTCTCAGGCAGCCCATGCTGTGGCTGGGGGAGTGTGGGAAGCTGGACCACACTTCCAGCGTGGCACTGTCACCACTGTGTGATGCTCATCAGGGCAGGTCGCCCTAAAACGGGATTTCCTGGCTCATTTTGCCCCCGCATTCAGCTTACCCCAGCCACCGTCCCTGCAAGCCTTGCCCTCCCTTGCCTGAAACAAGAGCCCTCACCCATGCGCAGCCGGCTCCTTATCGCTGACCCGCTCTGTCAGTGCGGATGCCTGACTAATGTTCCCTTGTAAAATGTTGTGTTAAGCACATTCCAGCCACTGACATTAAATACTTGGGCCGGGGCAGCGCTCAGCCTCGAGCGGACGGAGAGCTGAGCCAGCCCCAGCCACACGCCCGATGCTGCCGCAGCCAAAACATTTGCTGTTCTCTGCCCCATCCCCACCTCTCCTCTGCCCCCCCCTCCGGCACAGGCAGCGTGGGCAGGGCCGGGGGGAGGAGGTTTTGGGGGGGTTGGGGGAAAGGAGGCAGCGGGCAGGACCGTGGCTATCTGGCAGATGAAATAATAATTACCCCAGCCGCCTCCCGCCCTCCTCCTTTGCATTCCTCTGTGCTAACAGCTTGGCTTATTTTGTTTTCATCCACAAATATTGACTCGCCGGGTTCTTTTCACCTCGTGCCTATTAAAAAGGCATTGCTCATCGTATTGTTATTGAATTTGTTCTGCAGCTGGGAGAAGCATCCAGCGGCTTCAAGGAATTCACTCGCGCTGCTAGCCCAGGCCCCGGGGGCTGCGTGCCCTCAGTGCCCTCCCAAACTGCTTTGCCTGCTGCTCTCCAAGGGACAGCACCCAAGGCTGGCTCAGCAAGAATGTTTCCCAGCCTTCCCACCGACCAGGAGGTCAGGATGGTACCGGGGATGAGGCTGCAGAGATGGGGTTTGCTCTGGGGAGAGGCTGTTTTCCTGCTGCGTGCCTCAGTTTCCCTGTACACCATTGCAACTCCTGATGGCTTTTGAAGTGCACTGTGAGTGTTAAAGAAAAGATGTGTGATTTAACAGTCTGATCTTTTGCTGATGGAGCTTGTCCTTCTGTGCTCAGTGCAGGCTGAGAATATGGGAGTTGTTATCAAATGCCTTAACCTGGCAGGGGCAGTAACCAGAAAAAATCAGCCCTTTCTCCTGACACTGAGATGAAGTCTCCGGGTGATTAATGAGCATGACAGCAATGGTCACACAGCCCCAGCCCTGACAATTTGGGATCGTGGTTGTGGCAGGGGGGTTGATGCCTCTCCCCCGTGCAGGGGGGCTTGGGGTGCAGGAGAGGGATGTGCAGTCTCTCCCTGCAGTGTTCAGCTGAGGGCAGGGGCAGTGGGACAGCAGCCTGCTCATGAGGAAAGCCCCTGTTTCGGCAGCTGTGCTCAGCTTTGGCATCTCTCCCAGAATAAAACTGACTGGCACCACATTCCCAGGGACTCCCCTCTGTCCCCAGCCATTTTGCTGGGTGAAATCCCAGGGATGCTGGCACTCTGTCAGCAGATCCTACCTGATTCCTAAATCCTGACTAGATGAAAATAGGGAACTGGGGCAGGAGGAGAAAGGCTGCAACAGCACTGGTCACCCGGGGGGTGGGTGTTCTTACCAAAACCTCTCCTTGTCCCCTGAGAAGTGTCCTGATGCCTCTTCCCATCAGAGGTCTGACAGATGCCCCTTCCTCTGGGTGGGCTGGGGTGTGGGCAGCCTTGGGGTCCTCTCTGTGCACATCTCCTACAGCCTCTGAGGGAGGGAAGGATCCAGGGGGACAGCACATACACCATTGATGGGGCTGCTTCTCCTCCTCCCAGCTGGTCTTGCTCATCTGCCAGACAAATGAGTAGCAAATCTGTGGAAAAGGGCTTTCTGAGCTGATTTGATGGACCGACTCTTCCCGTCCTCTGGCAGGACCCTTCACTCAGCTTCTTCACCCCTTCAACTTCACTCCAGATGCCATTTTAACCTCCCTCAGCATGAGAAGAGCCAGCAGGTGAAATCCCAGCTTGCAGCCCCCAGCATCAGCTGCTGCCACCATGGCCATTGAGCAGAGCTGTGACCCCCTGGGTGGGTCTTTTGGGGGGGCTTGGTGGGGGAGGAGGCCCATGTTAAGGGGATGAGCTGGTGCACATGGGGTCAGTGGCAAAGTCACAGGGGCAGACATGACCCCAAAAATGCCACGTTGAGCAGGTTGTGTCCCAACTCGTGACCAGCCTGCAAAAAATAACACATCCCCCTCCTCCCAGTGCCTGTTCACAGAAAGCAAATGTCAGCGTTGTCATGCCCAAGTGTTTATTTTGGCAACAGCCAGGGCCTGGCCAGTAGGCACAGGGGACATGGAGAGGTGGATTACCCACCCTGTGTCAGGTCCCACCATGCCCTGCTGAGGATGTGACCTATCTGGCAGGCACTTTTCTCCTGCCTGCAAGCTCCACCACATCTGGCCAGTGTAAATACTGACCAGCTGCAGGGATGGCATCACTCTGAGCCCTGGTGGCAGCCAAAACCTGGAGGAGAACAAGGACCTGGCTGTGGGAACCACTGAACTCTGGGGTGACCCAGCAGGGCACTGGCTCTGGCCGATGCCTGGGGTCATTCCAGGCATAGCAGCCCCACGTCCATTCCTCAGGGGTGGGAAGAAAATCACCGCCAAGGAGTGTCCTGTTCTCCTGACCTTTGCTCTCCAAATATTTAGGATCCCACAGTGAACAGTCACAGGCCTTGTTCAGCTTCAGCACGATGCCATTTGCCTCCTGTCTCAGCTGTCCTCAGTAATTCATCTCCTGATTGCTGAGCCAGGAGCAGGGCTCTTGCACCACTGGGCTCCCCTGGGAGTGAGCTCAGGAACTGAAGCACCCTCCCAAGCTCTGTCTGTCCCTTTTTCCTTGCCTTGCCCTACTGTTTTGTCACAAGTGATCATCAGGGATGAAGGGGAACATTCACGAGAGGGCAGTCCCCTTTCCCTGGCAGGGCTCACTGTGCACTCCCCCTGCTGCATCCTTAAAACTGGTGGTGATGAGAGGTAGTCCAGGTGTGGTCAGCAGACCAAATGACTTTGCCTTAAGGTAGGTGCTGGGACAGTGAATTTGGGGACAGTCACTGGGAAGCCAGAGAAACAACCCCAGACCCCAGTGTAGCCTGGTGGGTTTTGGTTAAGGGCTTGAGCTGGTGGCCATGTGAAACTGCACCTCGCTTGCTGTACTTCCAGCCTGTGCACGTGGCCCTGGGGACAATCTGTGGGTTCTGAGCTTGCTGTCAGGAGGTGACCTGAAATTACACAAACTCTGCTGCGTGACTTCCTAGAGGTGTCTCTGCCCTGGGGATGCTTGGAAGGGCCTGGCTGGAGAGGTCTGGGTAGAGGTTGAGACCCCAGGAGAAGCCTCCTTTGAAGCCCAGGGGAAGGATGCTGAAAGGAGTGATATTATGCAAGGAGAAATAGTGGCTGCTGGATTATTTTTGCTTTCACCATAGGTAAGGCTTGTTTTATACAGTAAAATTCCAAAGCTGGCTATGCTATTGCTCCTTCTGGTAAAACATCCCCTGCTTCCACAGGAGACTTTCCCCTTCATACCTGACAGAGTGGAAGAAGATCAAGGACTAGTTTAGTGAAGATATCACATAAGAATTAACACTTTAAATGAAATAGAGCCTCAGGGGGTGTGTCTGTCAGAGACCAGAAGGCCCAGATGGACCCTGCCATTCAGAAGTCCCTTTGCTGGTGGTTGCCAGGGGCTGATGACAGTAAAATCCCCAAATTGTAGCTTGGTTGGTTTTATGATAAACTAAAAGTTTATGGTGTTTCATAGGCAAGAAGTTTTTTTTTCTTTTCCAAGATCTTTTAAAATTAGATTTTATCAAACTGTATTTCTGCTCATTATATTTTAATTTAAAAAATGAAACTGCAGGTGATTTTTCACTATGCTTCTGATAGAAATTCTTTTATCAGCCAGACACGGTTTTACCAAAGCTATATTTCTGATGGTTTCCAACATCCCAATAAGTTCAGCAAAAAGTACTGATGAAAAATCATAGGAAAAAAATATAAAAAGGGGTCAGTTTCAAAGCATGTGAAATGGGAAGATATGTGATTTTATTTTTTTTTCTCCAGAAGGATTTTTTTCCATTTCCAATCAACTTTTGATCAGCGAGCAATGACATGTTCTTGAGAGAAGAGAAACCCCAAATGACTGCAGCAGCACTGCTTAGCTTTGCAGCTGGTCCATGTCAACCCCAGCTCCACAGGGGTTGCTGCTGTGTTGCACAGAGGGATGATTTAGCCCTGTGTGTTTATCTGGTGTCTTCCCACCCCTCCATTTCCTGCTGAAACCGGTAGCAGCACATCTGCCCAGACCAACAGGGCTGTGATTGAATGGTATGGAGCAAAAAAACCCTGCGGAGATAGAGAGAAAATCATAAGCAGATGAAAAATGGAAGTTAAAAGGTGAGGTTTGACGAGGAGAAGTGACTCACTGGTTGGGAATGAGGGATGGGGTCTTGGGGAGGTTCAACAGCTCAAGCTCCACCATGACCACCGACTGTGAGGAGTCATGGGGAGGACAGAGGAGAGGCCAAGCATGGAGCAATGAAACAAATGGTCGAGCCCAGGGAGAGCTATGAAAACCAGGAAGACAAGCCCATGGCAATCATGCAGAAAGTGGAGGCACAGGCAGCATTTCCAGACTGTCTGTGCTGTTTATCCTTCCCTGGGCTTTGATCAGGGGCTGTGTGAGACACGATGAGGTAGAGAGCTGAGGGAAACCAGAAAAGCTGATGCATCTACAGTGAGGGTTTAAAGCTGCTTTCGAATTCCTGACTGCATCTGCTGTGCTGTGTAGGGAGAGAGAGTGGTATTTCCTAAGCCACTGTAGCATAAAGGAATGGAGTAGTATGTTTTAAATAGTTTGGATGTCCTTGACTGAACCCTCTGGTCTTCTCCTGCAGAAGCCAGCAGAGGCTTTGTATGTCCACAGCCAGGGATGGGGAAGGATGCAGGGATGCTGCAGTGGTGCACACCTATCATGCTAAGCAATGGGGTGGGAGGTAAGGCAGGGACCCAGTACTTTTCACACTGCTCTCCAGTAGATCTGTGCCCATTTGTGGTGAAGTCTCTTGCATTTGTATCCATTTGTACAAAAAGCTCTTTGGACAACTCTGTACCTTAGCAAATGATGCCTGAAATAAAAAGACCTCATGCCTATAAAAAATTGGGGTGGCCCATGAGTCAAAGGGCCACTTGCAAAGATGCTGTGGTGGCAGCTAAGGCCAAGCCACTTGCCCACTGTTGTCCTCTGCCTGCCCTAACCCTGTGTCCTTGCTGCCTGCACCCACCTCTCCCACCTCATGCAGGGCTCCCCTGGCACCCTCACAGCTCTGAGATGATGCAAGGGGGAGAGCTAAGAGGGGTCCTTGGCTGCCCTGGCAGCACTGAGCTGGTCTTGGCTTCACTAGAACCTGGTTTGCAACTAATTGGCTCTAATTGACTTGGACTGGATATGATCCTCAGAGGGATGCAATGCTTGCAAGGGAGCAGCAAAGCAAAATGGCTTTGCCCACCATTCTAGAGGAGCAACAAAATTTAGATACGTAGACTGATATGTGGATTTTTGCAGGTAGATAAAGGCTTTTATTCGACTTCATCCTAATTTTAGCTTTAGCTATAGAACCTCAATTTCTGAACATCCCAGATAAATTTCTATCATTCATGCAGGGTTTTGCTGGAGTATTTCCAGGGGCAAAGCAGAATGGAGATATTGCTTTCTCAGGAGAAGGCAGCAGTTGTCTGGAAACCCTGATGGTACCTGAGCTGCCATGTGCCAGGACACCAAGATTTAATTGGTAAATTAAATCCCAGGGTTACAGAGGACAGCCTCAAGGAGGAGGAGCTGAAGGAGACCTTGGATTTCTTGGTTCTTCTGTCTTCAAATCTGACCATTGCTTTGGGGACAGAGGAGGCAGAAGGTTGATGTTTGGAATATGAAATTATTAGGTGAGGTATTGCAGCAGGGAGATGCTGTATTTCCCAGTTCCTAGCACAGATGCTGAAAAACACAGCTTTTAATGATCCCTTCTGGGTGGAAAGCCCCAGAAATACCACACAGAGACTACCAAAGCCCTGGCCAGGCTTCAGCTGCCATGGAGCAGTTTCCATGCTTGGATCCAGAGGGCTTGTGGCCAACCTACTTTAAACTTAGTGAGGAAAGGGGAGTCAGTCAAGGTACGCTCGATGCTTTCTGCCTCTTCTGATAAATCTGCAGCACTCGTGAGCTGAAACTGAGCTTTTGCAGACTGTAGCAGGGGAACTACTCTCCTGCTTTCCTAGGCCACCACCACTGGGATGAGGCTCAGCAGAAGTTTTAGGGAGGATTCTACTGGGCACAATACTGGAGCCTTTAATTATTGTAGGAGTTGGCTTGTACTCCTCTGTTTCTTGAACACCATGGAGAAATCAACCCAGCTGAGGAATCAACCCAGGTAACCCCCAACTCAGAGGCAGTAACTTGGCCCAGGTGTTGCTGTGAAGGACTGGAGATTGCTCCAGGCACTGAAATAAGCTCATTTGAAGAACCCAAACCCTGCAAAGAAGGGTTTGCAATGCCCCTGGTGTTGCCTGACACAGTTTGGTTGCCACCAAGCCATATATGTATATATATATATATCTGTGTGTATGTGTGTATATATATATATATTTATATACACAAATATATGTTAGCCCCACTACATCACAACAGGCCCCTCCCAGTCACAATAGCCCACTCCCACTCATGACAAGCCCCACCCACATCTTCCTCTCCTATAAACATCCCTCAGCCCCAGCTCCCATAAAGTGCTGGGCATGGGGGGAAGTTGGAGGTGTGTGTCCTGCCCAGAGGAGAAGGTAAAGAAGGGGACTTCAGGTTGCTGGCAAACCTTGTGTGAGTTTTTCCTCTGCTTGTCCTCCAATCAGGGCAGCAATCTTGTTCTGCTGCTTGGAAAATAATCTCTGGGATGTTCACAAGCAATAGATTTGTTGATGGTAAAATTAAAGGAGGCTTTGGGATTAGGGTTCCCGACCTCAGATCTAGCTCTTCAGAGGCTGTGGATTCAGGCTGGGATTTTAGCTGGAAAGCAGAAATTTTTGAGCTAGCAAGTAACAATAAACAAGCTTAATGTTGGTTTGTTATGCCTCTGTTAGAGGGGTTTTAAATGTGGAGTCCTAATTGTAGAGAGAGCCAGGTTAATATTGAGTAACAGAAGCTGGTTGGAGGTTTTTAAAAAAATTTTGTTTTGGAAAAATTTGAGTTTTTTTGTGGGAGGAAAAAAAAGTTACTTGCTTTCTGAAGCTATTTTTGGTGGAATGAAAAGAAAAAAGTTAGCTGGACTTTTTTTGTGTAACTGGCATTTCCTTTCATTTTCATGCTAAAATGGTAGGGGAAAGATAAAAGAGAGGAAAAAAATAAAGTGATTCCAGAACAAGTCCTGTGAGGAAGGGCTGAGGGAGCTGAGGGTGTTCAGTCTGGAGAAGAGGAGGCTCAGGGGAGACCTCATCACTCTCTACAACTTCTCTATTCTCACTCCTTTACTGCTCAGGGGTATGGGCAGGTGCCAGCAGATCCATTTTAGGCTTAATTATGAGTATCCCAGGTGAAAAGTGGGAGCTAACAAATCTGCCTGAATTGGAGCCTTCCCTGGAAATGGAGGTTGACATCTGTGGTGTCATTCCAGAAAGGGAAGAAGCTGTTCTGGATTCTTCTACCTGTCCATATTGCCACATACCTACCAGGACTTGCTTTAGGAAGATATGAGGGACTGACAGAACTGGTTGACTGAGGGCTGGGAGGAGAGGAGCACCTTGGGCAGGTTGTGATGGGGCTCTGTTTTGTCTTCTGCCCAGGTTCACTGGGATGGCAGCAGCTGGGATCAGTGGGAAAACAGGAGAGCAGTGTCTGGCTGTAAATGTGCACCTGGATTGTAAGGTAAGGACACAGAGGCACCTTTTATGCCAAAGGAAGAAAAGAAGCCCCACCAGCCACACCATGCAGCCAGCTTGTCCTTCTGGCCTTCTGTATCTCCATACGTCACGGGCTCACAGGTAAGAAATATTTTACTGTTCTTGGAGAGATGAATCTAAATGTGAAACTGTTGTTATCACAAGTTTGCTGTGTTTGTAACTGTCCCCGTTTCTCCTGGGGCTTTTCACAAGGTCATTCTGGCTGAGTTTTTTGTGATGCTGCTTAGGGGTAACTTTGTCTCTTCCTGATGAACCGAGCTCCTCCTTCAGGTTTGAGAGCTGAGATGTGACATGGATGGCATTTACTTTTATTTAGATTGTCAGAGAGAGGGTTAAAAAACTGTTTTGGTGTACATTTTGTATTCAGAAGCGAATCTTATTGGAATGTGGATTTTTTGGCTTCAAAAGCATGTTTTATTGTGTTGTGTGGACCTTTTAAAAACAACATTTAGTGGCTCTCTGAAGATAAAGGACTGGATGGATTTGTGTTGTCTGTAGTAACACAGGCTGGTGGGGTAGCAGGTGGCTGAGCTGAGGTTTCATGGTGAACAAACCTACTGAGCAACATATGTGGGTCTTCTGTTTGCTTGCAATAGTCCAGCAGGGGAGAAATTTCACTACTATGTGAAACTGCTTTTGAAGTCTTGATTTTTCTGTTATTCAGCTAATGCTGTTTTAAGACAGGTGGGTGATTTACCAGAGGTGTTTCTCAGGGAATAGTGAACAAGTTGTGAAGGAGATCAGGTACAGCTGGGAGTGTAATCAAACCCTAACTCAACAAACCAGGTGGTCTTGGCTCTGCAAAACCATGCTGAAATTTCTCCCCACCCTCATGCCTTGGGGAAGGATGTATTTGCAGCATCTGGGATTTCTAAGAATTCCTCCTTCTGCATTGGCATAACCACAAGGAGAGCAGAAGCTGTGTTCATCTAATGTCCCTGTCCATGCAGCTCTAGCCAGAGACTTCACCAGGTGATCTGCACATCCAGCACAAAGTTCTGGGGCTGAGCAGTGCTTACTGGCACAGAAAGGGAGTGAATTTTGAATTGAAGCTACTAAAGGTTGAAAAATGCATCTGCTCCTCTTGTTAACTTCATCCTCTGCTGAGATTTCCTGGCATATTCTCAGTGATTTATCCAGGTCTCTGGATGAAGCGTTGGGCATTTTGTTTGAGAAGGAATGGACGTGTCAGTAGCACCCAAGCAAGTCCATAAGGGATTTGAGGTTTACTTTTTTTCTAGGTGATTTGTCCCTTGACTAACTGGGGGTCAAGATAGTATGTTCTCTGGATGGCTTTAGGGGATCAAGCAGGTCTGTATAATATGTTATTCTTCATATGATATAGGTACTTATTCTTTGTGTGTAAACAGGATTTATATCAGTACAGAGACTGTAACCCTAACAAATCCCTTTAGTTAGCAGTGAAAATACAGATTAAAATTCTCACAGACTGGGTGAAAAACTTCCTGCAGATATTTCTTGACCCTACTTTACATCCTGGTGTCTGTTACCCATCTTTGGCACAATCAAAGAGCCTCAGTGCAGCAGCTGAAACCAGATTCTTGAAAATGTTGGCGTGGTATGTTTGACCTGGTGTTAATTATATGTGTCAGTGATATTGAAGTGGTAGGGAGAGGGCAGATGTGCCAAAGATTGAGTTTTGCTGGGCCAAGATTCAGGAGCAAAACAGGACATGGCTTTTACAAAGAGAATCTCAGTCTTTGGCAACATCTCTTCCGGATCCTGGAAGCCACAGCCCACAAAAATGGGCATTACCCAAGTTTTCTTTGAGGCAGAAGGCAGCATTAGATCTGGTTTTATGGGGGCTAAGGAGGGGCTGGGCACTTGGTGTCCTTGGCTTTGGAACACAAGAAGTGAGATGATGGTGCTTGCTACCTGGGCAGGGTCTTCACAATCTCTTGGGCATCTCTTTGACATGTGGGCTCCAGGGTTGTATCCTCTATGTATGCAGCTTACATGGCAAGGTGGTTTCTGACCAGCTTCTGGAAATGTAGAGAATTCTGCCTTAAAGGAAAATAAAGTTTTATGAGTGAATTCAGTAAAATCATCACTGCAACCTTTACTTTCCTTGTGTTCTTGTCCAAAATAGTCTCTCATGTCCCTGATCTCCTGATGATTCTCTGAAAACATGCATAAGATGCATCTGGTTCTGAGCTCTTTGTGGTGTCTAGCTGGCTGCATTTCCATGTTTGTGGGACAGTTGAACTGTCTTCATTTCCTTTGTCTTGAAGGACATAAAATAGGCTTTCTTTTTTTTTTTTCCCCCTCCTTTGTTTCTGTCCCCGTCCCCCCACCCACCCCAATTCATAGCAGCTTTTTTTAAGTTGAGTAAAACACAAGGGGTAGAAAAAGTGGGAGAATGGGTTCAGTGTTTTTAGGGGGAAATGGAGAAATAAGAGTTATTGCATCAGTGTTGTTAGTGGCAGATCACAAGGAACAAAATTAAATATTTTTCATCTCAAGGATGAAACTGATATGACTTTTTTGTTAGTGTGTAGATTGCTAGCATGTATTAATATTAATATTTGATTTCTTTTTTGATTTTCTTTCAGTAAATAAAGGCTGATTTCCAGACAGATTAAAACTACAATTACAGCCCATTTTTCTTTTTAAAAAATAGTGAGGGTCTGATAATCTGCAGGTGTCAGCAACCCTCATACAGGTCAGGGAAATCATAGAGCCTCACTCAAGGCTGTGTCTGTGTGGAGAAAGGGCATTTGCAATTGCTGGGACAGTGCCAATTCAGGTATGAATTGGTCTCTGCTGGAGTAAGGGCAGGGTTGAAACCAAGCTGGGTTAGAAGCAGGCTGCAGTTGGGGTATGGTTTGCTTGAGCTTCCTGAGTTTCCTTTTAGATTCTCTAAGATTTGTAGACACAAATCTGTGCTCTGTCATCTCTTCAAATCCTATTTTGCAAGCCAGTGATGAAACTTGAATGAGAAGATGTATCAGGAGAAGGAACGTCCTGTACCAACCAGGTTCTTGAATTATTTCTGATTGTTCTGTGTTTCTGTAGCAATTGTTGGTCAGCAGATTGTCCTTTGTAGCTGCTCCAGCATCAAAGCTGATTTACAGAATGAGCTGGACCTTTCATTTGGCCCTGGTTTCAGTGGGGTAGATGTTTGTGCTGTGTTTGCTCTGCACTCTATAGCTTAAAATTCTCCTATGCCTTGTGACCATAAGTTCCTCCTGAAAAATGAGACAGGACACCTTTTTGGCTGCTTCTAAATCATGGAAATTTTGTTGAGATTTTCTGTGATGAGGAACAATACAACCTCAACAGAGAAGTTAATTACAGCCATGGAAATTTTTCTAAAAGACTCTGACGTGATGTTGGTGTTGCTTTTCAGCAGAAGTCTCAGAAATGCCACTTTTAATGAAAAATGTTTTAATGGCAAATACTTTCCACGGCGTAATGGTTATTCTTGGGTTTGTCTGAAGCCCATTGAACCTCTGTATTTCTTTGCAGGGTTATATGTAACAGGGTTTGGCTCTCTGCCTTCTTAGTCTTGCTCAAGTGCTGTTCTGGTCCAGGTGAGATGGATGCCAGGGAAGGAATGGGAACTGAATATGATAATTATGCAACTATTTTTTAATTTTTCCTTTAGACTGTGATTTGTATTTAACTGCTGCATGAAGTAAAACAGTTCTGAACCTTTGATTAATAGATGTTTATTTCTGCCTCTTTGACCTCTCTAAAATCATAGGCTTTGTTCTCATCTCTATCTTAAAATCCGTCCAGCTTGAGCTCTTCCTGTTTTATCAGGGTTTAAACGTGGGGGAATTCTTGTAAGCATTGATACTGTAGGCTGAATGACAGGGAAGGAACTGCCTTGCCTGTCAGCAACAGGAATCATCTTGCACAGATAGAATCCTAAGGCAGGGTTCTCACAACAGAAGAGTTATGCTTGGATTTTTTTTTTTTTTTTTTTTTTTTTTTTCTCTGTAATGATGTTTTTGAGGAGGAAAAGGCAGAAATTTTCATACAGCTGAGGTACCCCATCTCCACTTATCCTGTTCCATCTCTGAATGGTCTGAATTGTGCTTTATTTTCTGAGTTTGTGGTGCTAGACTTGCTGAGTCCCCCCTTTTCTCTGGAAATCTCCAACTGTGATTCAGGAGAGCTTAAGCTCACTGGGAAGGTGTGAAGCAAGTGACTGGGCAGGGTCGTGGTGTCAGATTGCCACTGGTACTAAGAAAAGGACTGGTAATCTAGTTATGTTTTTGAATCCTGAAGCAACTTTTATGGCCTTAAGAATATGAGAGAGGGGAAGGGACTGGCCGCAAATAAATTCTGCTTTAAGTCTGTGAAATAGAGGGGGGGGTAAAAAAGCAAGAGCTTTATAGGTCACTGATTTTTCTCTCTGGATCTCATGGGGTGGTGCAGTCATAATTCAGCTACCATGACCAGAGCTGACACAGCTCCTCCAGCACCATGCTGTGCCCTGGCAGGCACCTGCCCCTTGCTACCCCACAGGTAATAAAGTGGTGGGACTCTGTTGGATGCCATGGTGACCATAAGTGTGAGCGGGATAAAAGGGATTTGATGCAGTCATGAAAGCCAAGCTCAGCAGTGGATGCCAATCCTGAAATCTTTACCTTGGAAGAAGCTGTTCTGAAAGGCATTCTGCACTTGGACAGACTTTTGGTTTAAGTGCTGGGGCATCCAACGTCTAGGTCCTGGTACAGCACTGAGGCAGATCTCTTTTGGAAAAATTGAGGCCTTATTCCATAGGTGGTTTTTTGGCTCATGGATAAGCCTCTTATGTCTGCATCTCCTTGAAGGTCCACTAGATGTGCTTCAGGGGTGCTTAAGATGACTTTAATGGCATTGAGTTCAGCATCTCGGGGGCGTTGAGAGCTGTCTTCTTCCTTCTGAACATGCTAATGGCTAAACATCTATGCGAGACACTTGGTGTTTTGGATCCAAAATAAATCATTAGCCTTAGAATTAGGGTTCAGGACTTGTCAGATCACAGGAAAAAATCTGCTCCCTGCTCGCTTTTACTCTTTTGGGCTCTGCAAAGGTAGCATGGTCAGATGATCCGGGGGAAGCTTTCCTCTCTGGAGGATGTGGATGGAGAGTTCTGGATGGAATCCCTCCAGGCTGTGCTCCTCAGGTGACTGCTCAAGGGCTTTTGATGCCTCCCTTTCTGCTGAGCTTTGGCAGAAAGGAGCTGGGTTTCTGTGCCCAAGAAATGTTTTAATTTTCTAGTGCAGAAACAAATTTAGAGTGAATCCCAGTTTCTGAAGCACTCTTGGAGGCCTTTTGTGGCAGAGGCCTCTTTTTATTGCCTGAATAGTAATAGGCTCAGCAATATGAATTATGGAGCCTTTTCTAGCACCCATAAATCTTGGAGGAGAATCAGAATCTTCAACCATGTACCCACCCAGGCTAATACCATTGCTTGCATCTGGAATTAATCATGGCATTAGACAAACAACAGGGGTTCATTAGGACCAAAGGTGACTTTAATTTAATTGAAATATAACTTGGCAAGTAAAGAGGCGATCCAGTTCACAACACCTAATGGGAGGTCTGGGTTATATATGGAAAAGTTAATGGCAGTAAAAATATCCAAACAACATATTTGTGCACGTGTTCCAGTAAAAGACCAAGCCAACTACTTTTTAATGGTTAGGGTTTTCAAATGTATATATTAATGTTCTTAAAATAAGAATGAGACTATACGAGTGCACACAGCACAGAAATATGAGGTGGGTGGGGGTGTGAGGAAGGGGAGGCTCATGGTCAGGACAGCATCACTGGAAGCCACGTTCCTCCTTGTGCTGCAGGAGGCTGCTCAGCCTTTTCATTCCCCTGAGCGTGTGCCCGTGTGATGGATGTAACAGCCTTGCCCTTATAAATTGATGCATAAAGGTTCTTACCAATTTCTTGTGGTATTTTTGGGTGAAGGTGTTATGCAAATGCCCTTAAGAAGGATGTTTTGGGTTTTTAGTGGTTTTATGTGCTTTGGTTTCATACAATTACATGAGCCTATGAAAAGCCTTCAAATGATGATATTGACATTCCCTAGTGAATGGCCACCCACAGCCCCTAAAATAATCATATTCAAATACTAATAAAATCAGGCAGCCTGTAAATCAGGGCAGTAACACAGCCCTTTTAACCTTCCCTCACTCCTGTAGAGCAGGCCCTCCCATTTCTGCATAAACACTGCCTCGTAAATGGACTCTTACATAAAATATCATTTATATTTTAGTAGGTAAACATATGACAGTATGCACACATCACTGGGCTGTGACATCATAGAATCAACCCACAAAGTATGTAGTTTTATACCTATTTTATTCCCCAGGCTGTTTTCCTCAGAGAAGAGGCCATTTACATTTTCATGGGGATTCAATCTCCATATCCAATGGTGAACTTGAATCTGGACTTTGAAACAGATCATTGGAAATAAAACTGAAAACCCAGAGATTTTTTTTTCTTCCCTTCCCCTCTTGTGTTTTTCCTTCTCCTAAATTTCTTGTGCATCTTGGTGAAAGTGCTCATCTGATGGGCCATGATGGAAAATCATCTTGTAATTTATTTCACAGAGAATTGGCCAGTGCTGGCTGCATGATCTCCTGAAGTCTCCTGAAGGCTTGTGAGATGCTTGAATCTGCAGTGCTTAGATTGAGAAGAGAAGGTGAAAGTAAAGAGTCTCACAAGATGAAGGGTTAGACATGTATAATGGAAGAATAATTATGGACAGTAAAAGAAAAAAAGTGGTGGGGTGAAAAAAAAAAAGCAAGGTAGAGGCTGGCAAACAGAAGAGGCTCATGTAGAAGATTCAGATTTTGGATGAATGGCTTGCTTGGTGCTATCTTTAGATTGGCTGGGGCTGTCATGTGGTTTTCTTTGATGGTGTCTCTTGGGGTCTGCTCTGTCTTTTGGTGGCCTTGGTGCCTGTTTCTCATCTCAGCAGTTTCTCAGATGGTTTTTATCTCCATGTCCTTTGGGTTTTGGACCACTGGAGAGAAAAGACAGCCTTTTCACCAGCTGCCTTAAGCCTTCAGCAGGGCTCACCTTGCAGTGAAGGTGGCTTTAAGTATTTCCTTTTCAGTAATGCAGCTGTCTTGAAAGCTTTGTGCAACCCACAGTTTGGGAGGAAGAAAAGAAAAATGAGATGAAGTGGCAAATGAAAAAACTGCTGCTGCAGACAGGAGGTGGTGGACTTCCAAGCCCCATGGGATGGAGGCTGATTGAACATTAATAGTGAACCCCTTTCATTAGCTGCACAGCAGATGAGAGATAAGAGCAGAAATGATTGCCAGTCTCTGGCAATCTGGTTTTAGCACAGAAATGCCTGCCAGACACCACCTCCCTGTGCTGGAGCTGTCTCCAAAGGGATCTCCCCAAAAGGGGGAGCTTTTAGCCCACCTTATGATGTGTCCCCAGCTGCCTCTTTCACTCTGTTGGAGAGTCCATTGGACAGCAAGCATGTCTTACACCTTGCAATTACCCCCTGAAACTCAGCCACCCTCTGCCTGTGTGGGGAAATGGGTGTGAAAGTAACCAAACTTCACTGAGAAACCCATGGCTTGAGTTGCTTCTCCTCAGAGCTTTGCCACCCCCTAAGGCTTGGCAAGCTTTCCCTCAGAAGGGGAAACATCCCCAGAGGATGTTACTTGAGAGGGTAACGTCCCCCTTACAGAGGGTAACATCCCCAGAGGATGTTACTTGCCTTCTGTTACTGCAGGGTTTGAAAGTGCAGGTAGATGAAATGATTTTTGAGGTTCCTGTGGGGCTGACAGCAGATCCCAGTCTGACAGCTCTTCCCACAACTCCTCTCCTCCTATTGACATCTGCTGTTATCTTGCCTGCATGGTGCCTCAAAAGGCCAAGTTGCCAGGAGTTGTGTGTGTGGTTTTTTTACCTGTGATGGCACCCTGTGTCTTGACCAGTTTTACAAGTGACCCTGTGTCTGTGAAGTCAGCTGAAAGGTCTTGGCTGCCAATCAGTGCATGGGACCATGATCTTGTCACCTTCAGCTTGGTCTTGCCCATGCCAACTCTGGTCCTTGTGCCCACTGCCAGGTGATGCTGGCACAGCCAACCTTGGCACAGTGCTGACCCCCTGCTCCCTCCATGCCTGTTGCATGGCAAAGGGGTGCAAGAATAACTGACCTGCACAAAACTTCTGTGGTGGGTGTGTTTGTTCAGTGCTGAGGTGGCTTTATGTTGGCTTGGTGCCCTTCAGCTTGGCCAAGAAGCCAGGCAGAATCCAAGTGAGCCAGCTGGTCCTCTTAAGAAGTTTCCTTGGAAGAAACCGAGGTTAGGCTCAGCTGTCCTCCCCTCTTCCACAGCTCCTTGGTGTCCCACACAGAAAACATGGATCTCTTCACTATCATTCTGATTCTTTGCAGCCTCCTGGGCTGAACTGCTGTGGCTTTTCCTTCTCCTCTGGGGGCTATGAGAGGCACCGTGGCCATGGGGAGTGGATTGAAGAAGATGCTGGTATGACAAATGCACCTTGGCTTCTCCATCGCTTCACCTTCAGCCTTCTCCCGAGGCTGAATGTGACAATTATTACAGGTTTCTGTCCAAACCTGAGGGCTTTCTGAAGGACTGGAGGATGCTGAGCTCAAGCCCAAGCTCTTGCTCACATGCTGGAGAGGGAACATGTTTCTCCTAACCCCTCCCTTGCTCCCCAGCTTGGACTTGGTTGTTGCTGTGCAAAGCTGGCAGCGTGAGCAAAATCCAAGGAGCTGATGTTGTTTGATTTGCTCTTGTGCACTTGTGTGCAAAGAAACATTTGTCAGAAGGTGAATGAGGTAAACTAGTTCCTAATTAGTCTGCACAAAGGGTCTAATGCTATAAATGTGGAGTGAGCACTATAAATCCAGCCCGGAGCTTGCTGTACAGTAATTTCCCTGCATAGACAAGCCTCGAGTCACATTTCATTATGGCTCTGCTTCGTCGACCCTCCGACGTTGTGCTTCCCCTTTGCTGAGGGCAGATTGTCAAGCTGTGACCCTGCCTTAGTTAATTAACCTTCAAATGGGATTTATTTTCCCTCAGTTGCCTGTGCGTGCACACATTTGGTAATAATGACCGTCCGCTTCCCTCGCATTTGCTAAAAGGGGAATAAGTCATTTGTTACAGTGTTTTACCAGGGTGAAAAAAAAATAAAATAAAAAACCCAGGCTTCAGCTTTCATGGAAAATTGATAGCTTTATGCCAGAAAGAGACAGTTCCATCACAGCCACTTCTTCAGCTGTCTGCAAATATTTGAAACCCCGAGATATTTAATGTTTTTCAGATGGCGATAAATCCGCAGCGGTGCGGGCTCGCTTGAGCTTAGTGAGAGATGAAGTGAGATAGGAGAAAATGCATGAGCCAGCACGGGAGAGGTATTGCTGGTCACACTTCTGCTGATGTCAGGACAGGTTTTCAGGACCTTGCACATACCAGCTGGCTTCTCTTCGCCAGGGAGAAATACACCCAAACGCAAGCTTCCAGTTCATTTCCCATCCAGTTGTGAGCTAAATGTTTGCTTTTATTTTGCATTCTCCCCCCCCCTTTTTTTATTATTTTTGCAATCTGACATTAAAAATATGAACCTACAGCTGGGGAAGGAAAAATGTCACTGACTGAAAGCTTTGTTTTTAATTTTTTTTTCATCTGGCAAGCCTGAGACATTGCTTGGGGTTTGTTTGTTTAACCTTTTGTTTGCTGTGCGGGACCTTGGTGGCAAGTTGCAGAGAGTGGTTTGGTTAAAGGAGGAAAAAATATTCCCTTCATCTTCCATGTTCTTTGCTGGTGGCACAGCCAAATAAGCCTTGGATATCTTTTCCCATTGCTCTGATGCACCTGATGTGCCCTGAGGTTGGTCCCTGGGGAGATGCAGAGTCCAGGGAGGAGGCTGCAGGAATGAGGTCTCACCTGCAGCCCATAAATCATTGAGCAGGGAAGAATGCTGAGAAGGGGCAGGAGGGGTTTCTGGCTGGCTTTCAAGTCACTCAGACTGTCTGTGTCTCACAATCAGAACAGCAAGGTGACAAGCTGGGGAAATATGGCTCAGCTTGGGCCACGGGCAAGGTGCAGGTGCTGAGCTGAGTAAATTGACATCATTCTGCTGAAATCTGGCTGGTGAGCTGCAGCAGAGCCTGGTAGTACTGGAATAGGAGGGGACCAAGATGTGTTTTGGACTTGGAAGTAAGGACTGAAAAAGTTGTTACAGAAAATGCTGTTTAATTTGTTGGGAGGAATCAGAGTAGGCTGGTTCTCCAGACACCAGCACCTTTCAGGCCAAGCAAAGGGCCTGGCATGGGTGATGCCAGAAGGGCATGAGCTCCTGTTTGGGATGGCAGGAGGACAGGGATGTATCCCAGTTTGGGTGTCTTGCTTTCAGCCTGCCGTGGCTAAATCCAATCCCCCCGCTGCAGCTGTGATTCACTGATGGTTTTTGTCCAAGTGTCTGTTTATAAAGTTTTAAAGAGACAGAAACACCTCAGCAATTTGATTTTGGCAAACAGCTGTGAGCCAAGTGTGGAACAACAACAACAACAAAAAAATCCCTGTAAAAATCAGGGAAAATGCCTGCGAATTTCCACACATTTCACAGAGGCAGTGTGGTCCCAGAGGCAGCAGGGTGGTCTGGATGCTTTAGCACTGGCGTAGCAAACACACACTCCTGTGCTCAAATGCCAGCTCTGCCACTGATGTGCAGCTTAGCCTTGGCCAGGGCACTTGACCTTTCCATGTCTTGGTTTCTCTCCTCTTTGCTTTCCCTCTTTTGACTTAAAAATGAGAATTGGTGGCCCCAAAGCTGGGTGGTGGCCAGCCTGAGCTTGGCATGGCCAGGGAAGGTGGGGCAAAGGTGGCTACGTTCCCAGGTTTCAAGGGCAGCCAGGGACTGGAGATGTTCCAGGAATAAAGAGTGTCTTTGACCCTGATGGAGGCCCTGATCCCATAGCACAAGATGTTAACATTTAGCTGCCTCCCACCTCCCTGCTCTGCTCGAGTATCCTGGTGAAGTGAAGAGGTTTTTCCAGCAGTTTAGAATGTTGAAGGGGACTTTATTAACACCCGGGCAGTCTGGTTTTGGCAAAGCCTGTGTAATCTCCACACCCTACTTCTACATATTCATGCCTATCCAAAATGTTCCCCTCTGGGCTTGACTTTCCCAGGCTTCATCTCTGGTCTCTGAGCTCATGGATCAGGAGGGGGGAGGGAAATGCTTTTGAAAAGGGTGAATTTGGGGCAGAGCTGCAGCAAGAGCTGAAATGGCCAAAAGCTATCCTGGAAGATTGGATGAAGGGGAAAGAGTTGTGGGGAGGTACAGGGTTTCTTGGGCTGTGAGCCTGGGGACAGGGATGGGAAAGTAACCAAGGCATCCTGGTTGCCTGGTGTCCCCTGCCTGTCCTCTTCCTGACCATCCTGATCCCTCTGCTGCTGAATGAATGGAAAAGCTCCAATGGGAATTGATTCAGGCCCTAAATTTTGAGTGCTCTGAGGATGTCTAGAGCCTGCTGCCAAGTTCAACAGAGCTGTGTAAAATGTGCAATTCAGTTACTGTCACTTTATCTTCTGGTGTTTCAAGACTAGGAATTTAGGTGAAACAAACAGGGAGAAATAAGCATGGTTGGTAGGTCAAGCCTGCCAAAGTTGGGAGTATTCACCACTTGCCACATGGTTTGAGAAGCTGAGTATTTCTTTCTCCTGACTGCTGTCCTGCTGGTGCCCACAGTACACAGCCTGAAAGCTGTGAGGGACCTTCTGTGCTTATCTTGCTTCTGCATCCCTGAGGTCCTGCTGGGCCCCCAAATCTGCTGTTTCCCAGGGCACTCCTGGATGTACATGTGCTTCCACCCCTTTCCTGGTGCTTTTCTCTGCAGGTTTCTCTCCAAGGAAAATGGTGTTGAGCATCCTGTGAAAGGCAATTGTAAATTGGAGCCCCTTACGTCTAAAGCTATCTTGGTGACAGAGTCCAAAGGTGTGAGCTCTGTCTGTCCCTTCTCCTGGGCTTACACCCACTAACAGTTACTGTAGAACAAACAGGAATGGTGATGTCTTTGTGTTTGAGTTAAAATTGCTTCTTTGACTGAGACCATCTGAGGTGTAAGCACTAGTATGATCCCTTCCCTTCCCTTCCCTTCCCTTCCCTTCCCTTCCCTTCCCTTCCCTTCCCTTCCCTTCCCTTCCCTTCCCTTCCCTTCCCTTCCCTTCCCTTCCCTTCCCTTCCCTTCCCTTCCCTTCCCTTCCCTTCCCTTCCCTTCCCTTCCCTTCCCTTCCCTTCCCTTCCCTTCCCTTCCCTTCCCTTCCCTTCCCTTCCCTTCCCTTCCCTTCCCTTCCCTTCCCTTCCCTTCCCTTCCCTTCCCTTCCCTTCCCTTCCCTTCCCTTCCCTTCCCTTCCCTTCCCTTCCCTTCCCTTCCCTTCCCTTCCCTTCCCTTCCCTTCCCTTCCCTTCCCTTCCCTTCCCTTCCCTTCCCTTCCCTTCCCTTCCCTTCCCTTCCCTTCCCTTCCCTTCCCTTCCCTTCCCTTCCCTTCCCTTCCCTTCCCTTCCCTTCCCTTCCCTTCCCTTCCCTTCCCTTCCCTTCCCTTCCCTTCCCTTCCCTTCCCTTCCCTTCCCTTCCCTTCCCTTCCCTTCCCTTCCCTTCCCTTCCCTTCCCTTCCCTTCCCTTCCCTTCCCTTCCCTTCCCTTCCCTTCCCTTCCCTTCCCTTCCCTTCCCTTCCCTTCCCTTCCCTTCCCTTCCCTTCCCTTCCCTTCCCTTCCCTTCCCTTCCCTTCCCTTCCCTTCCCTTCCCTTCCCTTCCCTTCCCTTCCCTTCCCTTCCCTTCCCTTCCCTTCCCTTCCCTTCCCTTCCCTTCCCTTCCCTTCCCTTCCCTTCCCTTCCCTTCCCTTCCCTTCCCTTCCCTTCCCTTCCCTTCCCTTCCCTTCCCTTCCCTTCCCTTCCCTTCCCTTCCCTTCCCTTCCCTTCCCTTCCCTTCCCTTCCCTTCCCTCCATGGCAGTTCCAGCCAGCTCTGTGCTGAGCAGTGAATAACTGGGGAGCTACCTACCGGAACACTCAATGAAAGTTCCATGTAGCCCTTTTGGAAACAAATATTATTTGCTTTCTCAGATCCACCCAAATATTGTTGTTTGTTTTACATAATTGGCTTAAACTGAATAAACTGTGTAACATCTTAACATGAGGAAAAGGTTCTTAAAGTAACCATGGAAAGTTCTTGCCTGTTGGATTTGGAGTATAACTTGAATTTTAATAATCACCTTTCTCAGTGAAAGTTCCTTTGTCTCTGATGAGGAATCCAGCACCTCCTTATATTCCAATTAATACATTTCCCAGCAATTCATGTTTTCTTGTGTCTAGCTGTTCTAGGGGAGTTAATCAGAAGGCACTAATGAAGTATTTCTTTGTAAGATATATTATTTTCACAGGCCACGATACAATGCTTTTACTGACATTTTATGATCTATTATCAAAAGCAATAGGAACCAAAATTCTTTTGCCAAGGATTGAAATTATTCTAGTATGTTTTATAGTGTGCTTTCCATACTTTTTATCCTTTCTCTAATTTCTTTGCATCCTGATCCAACAAAGCACTTAAACAAAGAACTATAAGAGCTTTTTGACAGCCCATTTTCCCATACTGTTCCCCTAAGCCTACAGTTGGAAATCTCAACTTTGTCAAAAAAGAAATTTTAAAAGGAAACTTTTTGTGTTCTTTCTGATTTCTGTGGGGAAAACTCCTCTCAGCAGCCTCTTGGTTAAGAAATGAAAATGAGGCATGGGGTTGGCTCCAGACTTCAATCTGCTGTGAGAGGTGTAGGGTTTGGGCCAAGACATCCCTTGGGTGTGGTTCTGTCAGGGGGCTCCCTGGTAGGTAGTAGGGGATCTGTCTCCCTTGCAAACCTTGGTTTGGGCTCTTCAGGTTTTTCAGAAAAGGAATGGATGGGGTGAGACAGTAGCACTGAGTTCTTCTGTCTGTGGTGTGTAAAAGGGGATGCTCCAGGTAAGCTTTGATGTGCTCTGGGTTCTCACACAGAGGTGTGGTGCCACCTTGGGTCCCTCAGCAGTGGGCCTGGGGCTTTCCACCAGGGGATGATCCATGATGTCTGGAGCTCAGTGGCTGAGGCTGCCATGGGGCCAGGATCTGCTTGTTTGTCTTGCAGAGCAGACAAGGGCTGGCATGTAGCCTCCTGTCACCTTGGCTCTTCTTCCCTGCTTGTAGCAGGAAGAAGTTTCCAAATGATAAAAAAATACCCCTAAGATGGGAAAATACCTGGAGGTCCAGCTCCTGTGTGTAAGCACATGCTGAGTTTCCAGCCATAGGAACTCACTGGGACCCACTGCTTTGAGGTCTGGCTTGCTCCAGCCTTTAGAGCATCCTTTGATTCTATCAGTTGCCATGCTTTAAACCAACCAGTAGCAAATGTTTTTAAACACATGGCATCTCTGGTTTCTCTCAGGTACAGGGAAAAACCCCACTATCTGTCAAGTTTTATAGGCTCTTGGCTTGGGTTTGCTTTAGAGTTAGGTCTTTGAGCTCTTTTGAACTACAAGGGCTCCCTCCCTGCAAAAGGACATTAAGTGCCAGTGCTGTTTAAGATGGGAGCTGTTACTTTTTTGGTTCAGGCACCTAAAGGAGTGACTGAAGTTGGTAGCACTGCTGAAGGACCAGGAACCTTGTGCTGGAGATGGACAGACACAAAACTTTTACCTGAAAGCCTGTCCAAAAGGGCTGGACAGCCATTCCACTGTGTCACAGGGATGCAGCGTTCTAGGGAGGTTTCCCTTGTCATAAATTCACTTCTTGGCTTCTTGTGCACATCCAAGTGAAGCACAGGCAAGGCCATGCATACATTTTGACAACTGTTAATAAACATACCATAACTTCTTAAGTGTTATGACAATGTTCTGTGATCACAGGTCTTGAGAGATGTTTTTAATGCTTTGGAACAAACTCATCTCTGGCCTGAAGTGTCTTGGGTTAGCTGTAGTTGCACCACTGATGTATTTGGCCCTGTCAGTTCAGTGGCTTCAGCAGGCTGCTCACAAGAGTCAAAATCTGGCCAAAGCTCTGACTCTGAGCTCAGTTGGAAGAGCTTGTGAAATGAAATCACAGTGCTTTGGCCATTAGGCTTGGGATGAAAAGCCTTAGAGCTGCCAGTGGTTCATATTTCATGCACAGACATTTACTTGTTTTAGTTAAGATTGTGATGAGTTTGAGAAAGAAAGAGGGAGACAACGTGTAAGCCAACACAGAAATAATACTTCCCTATAGTAAGAGTATAATGAGAACTGTTGCTTTTATTGGATTGAACGAGTTTGGATTGTTTAAGATATGCAGGGTTTGAATCATGAACTCTATCATTGGTGAGTGACTCCCTGTGTTATTTTTACATCATTTTTTCTTTCTTGACATCCTGAGTTTGCTTCTGACACTTATTACTATTCCTCTGCTCTTTTCCTTTCATACCTCTTTGCTTAATATTTCCTGCTCTGGCTTTGGAAGCCTCTTTGCTTTTGATGGACATCTAATATTTGTTATAGACAGCACAGACTTTGTACAAAGCAAGTCTCTAGATAGGATTAGTGTACATATAAGCAAATTTGGATTGGTTTTAATCAGAAAGCAATTCAGCCACAGCATCAAAGAGCCTTAAAGAAACTTTCTCATGCTATGACTTGCTACACCTATGATGGTCACTTCAGAAGTATCCTTCAATGTCTTGTGCTTCCTACAGTAGCTCAGGTCTTCTGGAAATTATACCTTGTAGAAAGAACAATTTCTCTGCAATTCAGGGTCTGGCACAAAGACCTCACCACATCTGGATGCCACAGTCCTGCCTGGTTACTGGACACCTTTCCTGGTAACTTGAAGGCGTTGACTTTTGGATCCAATGGTTGAGGTCAAGAGTTTATTTACACTTTGATCCAAAGAAAGATGCTCGTCTTCTGGGTCTCTTTCAGAGCAAGAGAGCTCTCACAATTAGCAAGTCTGGGCTGGGGGGGATATTTCAGTTGATTTGATGTTCCTTGACTTTGGATATTACTTTCTCTTTGGTTTGGGATTGTACTTTTTCCATGGTTTGCATTTGATGACCTTTAGAGAAGCTACAGGTTCTTTGTTTCGGAAAGTGTAGATGTGTCTAAAAGCAGTGAGTCTTGGGCAGCTGATTAAAGGTCCATTACCTGAGAACAGTGGTTGGGTGCCTCATCTGTTGGGCTTCCAGGGGCCTGATTTTTCTAAATGGGTTAAGGAGCCACCTGCCTTCGGAATATCTTCAAATCCTCCCCTCAAAGTAGCTTCCAGTATCATTTAAACTTGGCAACCAGGCTGTAGGATGTTTTATTGCTCACCTGTGCTTTCAGTGGATTCAAACACAAATGGGGACACCAGTTTGTGAGCAGGAAAAAATCCAACCAACAGATCAGCCTTGCTCCAACACCCTTCCAATCTAGTTCTAATCTGTCTTTCCTAAGTTGTTTCATGCAAGCAGAAATGACTGGGAAATACTGGAGGCAGTGAATGAATGTGATGGTCCAGAGGTTACACAGAACTTGAGTGTAAAGTATTAAAAAAATATATATGCATATATAAATCTATTATTTCTAGAATTTCACTTGTGTTTGTCCTGGGTAGAAGCATTTAACTGTGTAATTGATGCACTGGTAGCATACACATACACTGAGCAGTAGGAGACCATAAAATATCTCAAGTCTCACTTAGACCAGTACTAGACATCAAATTGTTTTTTTAAAAAGGTTATGTTGAAACTGTTGGAAATCTGTTGGAGACCTTTTGAGACAAAACTAGGGTTTCAACCAAGAGGACTTTGTTCTCCTGGGTGTTTTCAACTTTTCATCACGTTGATCATACACTCTAGCTCTTCACGTGCCTTCATTGTCCATTAAAACCAGTCAAGCATGGGACAGTTTTTGCTCCAATGCCTTTTCCCAGAATGTTTGTTTATTTATATATATATATATATAAGGAAAACGGATTTATTTTTACCTTTGCTCCATCTGTGTGCATAAGGCTTCTATAGCACATCTTACTCAGGTAGGATGTCTCAAGGCAGGCCCACTCCTGTGTTGAACAACCAAGCACAGAGTTGTCCCTCTCATAGCATAACTTTGGGCCTCTCCCAAGGCTTTCAAGCAGTTACAGGCAGGTGTAGGAGAAATGAGAATAATGTAGAAGACTCTGGAGCAGTTCACATTCTTGAGTTGCAGGGGGCTCTGGGGATGGGGCAATCTCCCCTGCTCTGTCTGTAGCTGCTGGTAGGGTGGGCCTAGAACATCCCTGTTTTTTTGAAGTTTAGCTCCTCACTAGGAATCTGGTTGACATAAATCCACTACAGGCTGCTGTCAGACAAAGATCCCACCAACAGATTGTGGTGCAGGTCACTCCAAACCCGGTGATGTTGCCCTTACTCCTTGCCCCTCACTTTGCAAACATTCTTTTCATTTGTTCCACTCTGTCTTTTTGGACTGCCTCTGTTTTAAGACTAGAATGAGAGAGATAAAATGTTCTTAATTTTAATTAAACCAAAGTTTATTTTGTTATTTCATTAGCTAGCTGTGTTATTTCAGGGCTTGACAGTAAAGTTATATGTTACCCTGTGGGTACTCCTAATTGTGTTACAGGGTTTCTCGTTCACTCTGTCCAGAACAGTTCGACTCCTGTGCTGAGCTCCATCCTCCCACAGCCTGGAACCAGCACAGCTAATGAAAACCACACCAGTAATAACAGGGTACTCTCAAGGGCTCCAGATAATTGGGAAAAGGTACTATTAACTTTACTGAAAGGCAATCTAGCTGAGCTTTAAGAGCCTACTGCGAAAGATACCAAGTAAAAGGGCCTGATCATTTTGGAAGGTAAGATAAGAATGTGGAAGCTGATCAAAGTAAACCAACAGATCTAGGGAAAATACTCTCTGTCCATAAATGCCAGCACAGGGACTTGTCAGACTGGGGCAGCCCTGGGACTAATGAATTCCTGTGAGTGTGTCAGGATGGCAGGAGGTGAGGGTCCTCTCCTGCCATGCCCTTGGGAGGGATGCATTCCTGCTGGTGCAGCTTATGGGAGGCCAGTGGGAAAGTCTCATGCTCTGAGTGGAAACCTGGGACTGTTATGCTTTTATTTTATTTTTTTAAAAACTTTTCTGAATGGGGGAATAGTTCCTGCTATGTTTTGGGACTACCTGGGCCAGTCCTGGTCCCTCTGCTGTCTCCGGCAGCATCACCACAATACATTTCGAAAAGAGAGATGAGACACCGAGAAGGAGGCTGGGAGGGGTCATGGTCCCTGAGCACAAAGCATTCCCCCATTCATTAGGAGTAACAGATTTGCTTAAATCCCAATCGTAAATCCTGCTATCTTGTGCAGCATGAACCCAGGGTGGCTGTAAAATACTTTTGCAGGGGAAACTGAATAGAGAATTACACCGATTTAGAGGTGTTTTATCCGCTGTCTCTGGTCTAAATACAATCACTGCTGCTGAGGTTTTGGTGCCTGGAATTTATTTGCTCCAGCAGAGAAGGTGCAAAGGGAGAGGCATGACAGTTTAATTCTTCTCTTGTGTTCCTTGCACGGTTTCAATGTTTTCAAGAAAATCTTTAGTAGGCATTTAAGACAAAATGAATCATACGTGTAATGGAAAGGTGTTTTGGGGATAGTGGTAAAGCAGGTTGGAGAAGGTTTTGGTTCAGCTCTCTGCCTTGGCCTGGGGATCAGGTCTATAGAAGGTAGAGCAGCACCTAATTTCCAGCAATCTGGCCCAGTAGCTCTGACTTAAATGGTTGAATCTTTTTGCACCTCTATTTTTTTCCTGTCCTATTGGGTGGATAAGACAGGGAGGTGTTATCCCAAGCTTGGGTAGTGCATAAGCTGTCTTGCTGATTTTCCTCTCTGTTTCTCTTGTTGGTTGGCATTAGAGGCTGACATCATTTTGTAAAAATATGAACTACTTTAAAGTTGTTTGATCCAGTGCTTGGGTTTCCAAGAGGATTGCACTGTACTTAACCTTCAAGTATGTTATTGTTTTAGTAGTTTTGTCCAATATGAATAACACCTTATACCATAACATCCTCGGTAGATGTAGAAAGATGTTCCAGAAAGACCTGAAAAGGGTTCCAGGAAAGTCTAGCTGTATAGCTTGTTTAATTTTTCTGCTTAGCTGCTTAAAGTAGCCAGAGAAAGGGGAATAAAAACATTACAAAGGATAGGTTGCTGGATAAAAGATATTCTGTTACAAATCCTGTCAACATTAATAACTCTCATCTCTTCAACAGCGCTCTGAGCTGTCAATAAGAAACAGGAATGAACCATGATAAAAACACTCTGTCAGAAAGCAGATCCTATCGGAAAGATAAGAGAATCAAATTAATTTATGGTGAGGAGATTTCACAACAGACAACGAAGCAATACTGGAAACCACAGTCCAATGTAATCCCTTTGAAGAAACATTGTACTTATTACAGCTGTGATGATTACAAATGTTTGGTTTAAAAGGCTGCGTTGCAGTCTGGAGGAAGGAAAAAAAAAAACCTGGCTATTTATGGTCTCCAGATTTTTAAGATGGGAACTAAAGAAAAGAAGCCTGTAGACATGAACTGAGGCTTAGTATTTCCATCTTTGTTTAAGAAGGGGTGGTGAGAAAATAGACCCACCAGCCTGAAGGAAATTTGGTTTTTTTGGTAATTTTTTATCCTCAGTTAATATAAAAAAGTCAAAATAACCTGCTTCCAGTGAATAAGAATCTCTGATTCAGTAGTGCCAAAAAGGTTAGTTCTATCATTCTGCTCTTGATGTTAAACTGCCTAAAAACAAATTACTACATTTGCAATGTCCATTTTGACTCGGAAAAACATGATTTTAAAACTCAATTTGGTCTGTGAGAGTCCAACTGGAAAGTAAAGCCTTGCATTTGGAAAAGATGTTTTATTTCCTGGAGGAGTTCTGCTTTCCCAGAATTTGATGTTTTTCTTTTTTTGGGGGGAGCAGGAGGAGGAAGAGGCTACCTGGATTGAACAATAGTTTTTGATGGAAGAGAGGAGGGGGAAAAAAGAAAATTTCTTGTGATGTAAAACTAGGACCATACCTGTACCCCTAGTTTAATTTTTCTTATTAGCTAATGCACGTGAGGCTGTGAATCTCCCATGGTTTAAGGTCTCCACTTGTTACTCCCTGTGATTTTGCTGTTCTTGACCCTGCACACATCTGTACTGCCTCTGGAATGGGAGCAAGTCAGTGATGCCCAGCATGATCTGGGGGGGTCTGTGCCTCTCCTTTGGATTAGTTCTGGTCTTGCCTTTATAACCCTGACCTGACAGTGGGACCATGTTGTGTGGCTTGCAAGGTGAACATGGTAATAAAGTTCTCTTCCTCTCCCTGAACCCTGAACAAGTGAGGAGCAACCAAGGCAGGCTGGATGCCCCTTGTCTCTGTGTCCTGCATCATCCTGTTTGGCAGAGGACAAATGACCCCTTTGCTGTGTCTCAGCAGGGCTACTGAGGTCTGCAACAGCCCTATAGTGGCTTTGAAGTGAGATGCCTGTACTTCCCCCTTTCAAAAGGGAAGGGGCTGAGTGCTTTTTAGAGTTGTGGCCAGGGATGTTTCCACCTCTGCGTGTCTGCATGCGGGCAGGAGTGGGGGGTGAAGACAGGCAGCAAGTTGTGGGGGTGGGATGTTGTTTTTCTGCACCAAGGGAGCCTGAACTTGTGGTTCAGGGAGCAGGAGGATGAAGGCCTGGAGCTGCCCTTCCCATGCCAGGTCCTGCATGGGTGTTGCTGTCTGAAGCCCTAGTAGCTGTTTTGGAGAGGCTGTTGTGTCTGTGGGAGTCATCACTCCTTCTTACCCTCTTTCACCACCCTCAAGGGGACCTGTGCTCCAGCTGAACTGAACTTCCTCTAGTGGCTCCAATAGATTTCAGAAGGAGTTTGTCCATGTCTCATTCTGCCACCCCATACTCTTTTTTTTTTTTTTTTTCTGGAAATTTCTACCCTTGTTGGCTGTCCCTGCAATCAAACTGCAGGGGGTAGGAACATCCAGCAAAAGGAAGTCAGAAGGGATAGAGACCCAACCACCTGTCCTCCCCCCTTCCCAACCCTCTGTGCTGCTTACAAATCAAAATAACTGACCTGAATCTAAACTCTGTGTTTCTAAAGGGTCGAATCCCTTGGTTCCCTCCTGCTGTCAGGGCTGCCTGTGTCTGCCAGCCTTGTGTGTGGGCATTGTCCTTAATGCACTTAGCACCGACTCCCCCCTCCCCCGGCTTAATGGCAAGTTCTCACTTTGTTTGTTGTTGTTTGTTTTGTTTTGTTTTTTCCCTTTCCAGCCAGCCTGACATTTAATTCTGCCTCGGCCGGTTAAATATAACCCCAAAACCCGCGGGTGAGAAAATGTGGCTCTCTGTCACGCTCCTTTCAGAGGAGCCAATTAGCAATGGTGATCCTGGGGACTTGGCAGCCTCTTCCCAGGCACTCGGCAGCTCTGGCCCTGCTTGTCATTCCTGGGACAACGTGCTAGGAAATGGGCTTGTGGTTTGCTAAGAAAAGCAAAGCAAACAAACTCCCTCTCTCTTCCCCCCCCCTCCCGCCTTTGCAACCCAACAACCTGTGGGCATAATTGATTTGCAAGATTCGCAGTCAGGACACGGCTCTGGTGCAGATGAAGTTGAGGAGTCTGCTCCTCTCTGGCTCTTTGCCTGCTGCTCTCAAGCTCAGCAGCTTTCCACAGCCAGAGACACCCAGTGTGGAGGAACTGATGGGACAATGCCCTCCTCCATATCACTCCTTCCTTTACCATCTTGATTCTCCCTCTATTTCACTCCTGCTGTGCTGGTACCACTCCTATTCCCACTTCCAGACTGTGGCTTCTCTGGAAGTAGGAGGCTGGTTGACCAGGCTGGGGGTTCCCTGGGAATGTCTCCCATCCCTCTGACCTGCTAGAAGGCTGGGAAGGCTGGAGACATCTTTGCTAGGGACTGCTGTGTCCTCCTGGGTACAACCCTGCCATGCACTGCCCTGAGTCAGGACATGTCAAACCCTGAGCTGTGCCTATGGCTGGCTGCTAATCAGGAAAAATTAGATGGGAGTGGAGTGAATCTTCCCTTACACATCCTCTACATTGGAACTTTAGCAAGTTTGAGTCAGTGATGAATTTGTCTTCCCCTTGTTTTTTAATTTTTATTAATTTTTATTTTTTTATTAAAAACTTTTCTATGGAAGCTTCTTGCTGCCAGCAGTGCCCTGGTAAAGGCTTCTGCTGCTAATGTCCCTTTGAAATCTGCGGCCTGATCTCTTCAGCAGTTGCTTTTTTTGTGGTGTGAGGAATAGTGGTTTATTTTGTTCCCCGGAGCCCTGTTTGCTTTGTCCTCTCTTTGCATGGAAAACATCAGAAGCTGTGTCAGTGCAAAGGAACCTTCCAGACTTTGCAGATGATGTGCTCCAAAAGAGCAGTGAACCTGGGCTAGTTTAAGCTTTTTATGGCTGGTTTATGCAGATCCCTGCTGTCTCTGAGCCAGAGCCCCACATCCTTCCCAGAAATGCTCCTGCTTGTCTCCCTTGTGCTTTTAGGGACCCACATTTTGATTTGCCATGAGGTTTCACTCCTGGCCCTCAACTCCTGTGCCAAGCTGGGTATGGTGCAAGGTGAACCTCCAGGGTGAAGGACACCTTTGCCCATCAGGTGCTGGTGAATGGGACCAGCTGGGGCTATCATCAACCTCTGACCTGTGTGCAGTTTTCTCCTGCTGGGAGCAAGCCCTGGTGATTGTAGAGCAGGAAACAATGGCAACGTAGCAACCAGATGGACATATGATATTCATAACAGAACAGGGGTGATTCCCAAGCTGCTGCAGCAGGAATCTGGGATTAACTCCATGCCGGTCTCAGGGGTTTGGCTGCTGTTATCACTTCTTATCTGGCAGTCCCAAGTGCTGCCATGTAGTGTCTGTTTTTGCAACACTTTGTATCTTACAACCTACCTGAAATCACCTGTGGGCAGGGGAGATGGAGATGCTGCCCAGACCCCTCCTGGCCATGTGCTGCTGGTGCCTGTCAGCATACATTGGTATGAGGACAATGTGAGGGTGTTGTGAACCCATCTCCCGTTATTAACTCACCCTGAGGAATGGCCCAGCTTTGATTTGCTAACTTAAACTCCACCATGATATGTGTCTGTGTGTAGTGCTTTAAACATTGTCATCACTTCTGTATTTTACATTTGGATTTAACTTTAAAATGTTTGCAGCAAACCCGTCCCTCAAAACAGTGTTTCCTCTTAGTGTTGAGACTTGCTTTCATTGTGCTCCTTTGATTTTTATCTTCTCCACGTTTTCTGTACATCACTTTAACAAGTTGTAGAGGCTGGACAGTGTCCATATCACATCAATACTAAATTTAATTATATACAAACATCAATCTGACTCTGGGCTGCCTTTTTAAACTGTCATCCAACCTGGTGGTGTTCAATTTCTGTTTAGGTCTGACCGTGAAAAAGCATTGGTTCAAAGCTTGTTCCCCTATAATGTTCAGATCAAAACAGTTCCTCTGTGTGTTTATAATAAAAATATATTTTCACCAGCTCTTGGGAGCATTGACATTTTCATCGAGGCAGTTTTCTGTGGCCCCAATCCATCACAACACACGAGCTGTTCCATTGGTTCCAGTATGACTACTCATTGCTTAAAGTAAATTGTTTGCTTAAAAGCTTGTTGGATCAAGGCCTATAAGTGAGAAAAGATTGCTGATTAGAAAGAGCATTTGTTCCTGTTGTGGGATTTGATGGCAAATTAAAGATACTAGGAGGATTCCAAGATTAATGCCTCTATATTTTGGGAAAGAAATATTTTAATACTGTCACATTATCAAGAGGCCCTATAATAAACAGAGCTTATGCAAATGGGACACTAAAGACCAAAGCCTAGACATTAATGGGGTTTGATGAGAGTAAACTGAAGGCAGAATTAGTCTCCAAGAGAACCAAATGGCTATTTTCATGCTTATGAACTTAACATACTTTCAACTCCACCTTAATGAAAGGCACACTCAGTTCCACTGTTAAAGGAGGCACTTAAAAGGTATTAGAGGCATAAGTCCAGCTGTTACAAACTCCAATAAATTTGGATTAGGTCTCCACTGTTTGAGTTGCGTGTGTGGGTGCCTGACCTCAAAGCAAGTTGTTGGTTTTTTTAACTTATTGATATATAGCATTACATCAGGTTAATTACAAGTTGCTGTATTTCATGTCGTCTTGGCACAGCCCCCCATGCATCCCAGCACTGCAGAGCAGGGCACTGGGAGCCTCTCAGAGGGTTGGGATGAGCTGCCTGCTGGCCACCCAGCCCTCCCTGGAGACAGATGTTTCAAGCAGGGCTGGCTGGGTGGTTTTACAGCACGCAACTGGCTCCCTGCCCTCTCATTTCCACCCTTACCCCAACCCATTTTTTTTCGTTCCCCAGGGTAATTTCCTATCCTTCACCTTGCTTGAGAACAAAGCAAATTTTTAGACTTCTGTTTTTGGTGTCTTGGAGCAAAATGCCCAACACTGTAGGGCAAAGTAAAGAGCCTGAATTGATGGGGCTTTGTGGATTTTGCCCCCTGGCTGTGGTCACATATTTGGTACCTGGGCTGTTTTGCTGTGAAATCCTGGTCACCCGTGGAAGGGATCACGCATGGGCAGAGCACGTTCAGTTTTACGGCTGCATCTGTGTGGATGGGTGTAGATAACATCAAGTCTTTTGCTCAAAAGGCACAGCAGCCTCTACAACAACAGAGATGGCTTAAAATTGCATTTCCATTTAAAGTAACACCAAGCTCCCTGGCCAGCCCAGCCATGTGAGGGGAAATACAAAGCTCTGTGATAGGGAGTGAAGGAGGAGAGGGGGGGAAAACAATTCTGGATAGCAAGTAACTAAAATAGATGAAGTGGAACAGTTGGAAATCTCAACTTGAGTGACAAGGGAGAAAGAAGGGATCCAAAGGCAGCAGCAGATGACTCCGGTCTCCCATCCCATCCTTCTCCGCCCTCCCTTCCCTCTGCCGCTTTCCCAGCAAAGGCAAGAAAAAACCAGAACGTCTTTTCCAGACTGGGGCTGAGCGGCCTCACATGTTGACACAGCAATAATTTTTAATGAGAAATTTTTAGTATTTGTGTGGGAGAAGTTAGTGTTGTGTACACAGATGCCTCTCCGGCCACTGCGCCGTGGTCCCGGCTCGGCCGCGTCCCCCTCCGGCACGGCCCGCGGGGTCCCAAGGCAGATTCCTTTCAGGAGAAGGGAAACATTTAGGCTTGCTCACCTTTGAACTGCATGCGATGGTGTTTACCTTGGCAAGACAAAGTGGCAGTTTTACAGATATTAAAAACAGTCCTGAGGGGAATCTGGAGGCCTTCCTATATTTTAATCACCCAATTTAGCCAGCCTGAGGAATCGGCTGGAGGGAAAACGTGTGGCAAAACATATTGGTGTGTTATTAAAAAAAAAACCCCAAAAAACAGGGGGGGGAATTTAACAGAAAATAGCCCAGTGCTGAAACAAGAAGGGAGGAAAAGAATGCGTAGTTTATTTTTGATGCCCTTCACTCTGAAAAAAAATAAAATATTGGGAATTCTCATATTAATCCATGGCACCTCCACGCTCCATATGGTTTCTCTTTTGGCATTTCCTGCTGGGCTGGGCTCTACCTCAGCTAACCCTGCTTTCCTTAACCTCCCCAGGCCCGTTCCTCTTGTAATTTGATTTCTACCTGTCAGGAAAGATGGGTGCAAGTGGGTTTTGCCCACATCTTGAGGCAAGACCTCCCCTCCCTGTCAACACTCCCTCTGGTGTGCACAACTAATAAGAAAATTGGGTTTTGTGGGGGGAGAGATTCAAAGGAGTCATGAGTGATATCTGAAGTTATGCCGAGGTCAGGACCTTGCTTATTGATTTTCTAACACAGCAGAACCATGTACAAAAGGAAGAGACCTCCTTGCCTCCCCCTGATCCAAGATACTCCTCCAGCCTGTTTCAAAAAAAAAAATCTGGCTGCAAGCAGTCAGGCTTCAACCAGCCTGTCAGACGGCTCTCTGCAGGAACACAATCCATGTTGATTTTACAGAGAAGGTTGTTATCCACATTTCACCACTGATTTATTGTTTTTTAACCAGCTCCTTATGCTAGACTTTTTTTTTTTTTTTTTTTTTTTTTAAATCCTTTAGCACTTTGTAAGTGGGAAGACTTACTGGTGGTGGGACACTGGTGGAGATGCCCTGCTTCTGCTCCCATTCCCACTGGTCTGGGGAAGAGTGGAAGAAGAGGGGAGATTGCTGCCATCCTCCAGGCTCTGTCGCTGGCCACCTGCGATGCTTTCCTTAATATTAATCAGAATTTCTGAAGGCCGTGGCTAATGCCCAATAACACGCTCACACACCCGCTCTGCCCGCAGGCTGCACTGGGGCAGACAAGCTCCCAGAGTGCCAAAACCTCCTTGGTGACTTAAAGAATAAGATGGGTGTGTAGGAGAGAGGTCTGATGAAGCCCTGCAGAATTAAAAATGGCCAAATGTGTCCTGTCGCCTACATCTGCAGAATTCATTAGGGGAGCTTGATTGGCCTTTGTTAAACAAAGATGGGATAAGGTTTCATACTTTTTCTGTGGGAGTCGAGCTAAAGTTTCAGGCTGATGATTTAGTCAGGTGTAAGCATGAAGTTTCCAATTTAGAGAAATAAATCTAAAGTGATTTTATTATCCTCTGTTTTACCCTGACACCCTGCTTCACCCCGACTCCCTGTCAGAGCGTGCATGATGTGTTTATACAGCCTGCACCATAATCGACTGGCAGGCAATAGAACACGAGACACAAAATGCATCTTCCACCTAACACCGGCTTCAGTAGCATCTACATTTCATCATCTTTCCCTTCCTCTGCCAGCAACTCTTCCTTTCTTGGAATCCCTCATTCCTGGTGAAGCTCGTGCCCTGACTCCACGGGAGGAGCAGTTGGTGTGCCCAGGTGCAGTGTTTCAGCTCTCCTTGGGTTTTGTGTTTGTGCTTTGCTTTGCTTCAATCTGTGCATCTTCCAGGGAGATCCCAGGATCAGACCTGGTGTCTGTTGACTGGAGTAATATTTAACAAATGTGTGTGCCTAAACCACCCACAAATGTTTTTTTTTTTGGTGGATATCTGTAAAATGGTAAATGTTTTAATTAGAAGAATTTCTTTATTCTTTCTTAGTTTCTGCTTCAAGAGCAAATATTCTATTAAAACTGTGTGTTCAGGTTTGGACAATATACTAATGATTAAAAATGCATTATCAAATTGGCTGAAAATACCTGTTTACTAAATTTACTCACAAAGCAATTTAAAAGTACAGATAGCAATGCTGGAGGGAAGAAAATAAGCTGATTTGGCCAGGTTTTTGAATTCCCTTGATTAAAAGCCTGTGCAATTTAGTTATTAGAACATAAGGACACAAAAAGCAATGGGTCAAATTCATTTCTCCTTCTCAGATATATCCCTGTTGATTTCAGTGAAGTTCCTTTAATGATGAATTTGTCCTGCTGGCTCAGAGATAAAGAGAAGTTATTTTTGTTTAATATTTCAACAAGGGGAAGAGGTTAGCGGGGGAATTTGGTTTGCACAAGTTGTGTTTTTCCATGAAGTTGAACAAGGGCAGCCACCACCTAGCCAGCTCTGTTGTATATTTGTCTTTTTGAGGGCTGAGAGCTTTCTCTATAGACTCTCCCAGCTCCTTGCAAGGCAATTTTTGCCAGATGCAACCCACAAGGACAGTCCCAGCCATGGTTTGCTCCTCTGAGCAGGGATGAGAGAGGCTCTCGTTCAGGTGCCTGGTGTTTTGATTTTATTTATTTGAGGGTAAGATTTTGGAGGTAGAGCTGTGTCACTCTCTTGTTGGCACTGCAGCATCTGAGTGCCACCTGGTGCTCTCAGCAATGAGTTTGACCCTGGTCAGTTCATGCTTTTCCTAGGGAAGTCTCTTGCTGCTGTGTTCATATTTACCTCGATGTGCTGTGTTTTCCAGTGCCAGGACCTTTGCTTTCCTATGCCATTCTCTTGTTGTGCATTAGCAGGGCTGAGTTCAGGCTTTGCTCCACCTCCACTAGGTCCTTTTCCACCTCCACTAGGTCCTTTTCCACCTCCACTAGGTCCTTTTCCACCTCCACTAGGTCCTTTTCCACCTCCACTAGGTCCTTTTCCACCTCCACTAGGTCCTTTTCCACCTCCACTAGGTCCTTTTCCACCTCCACTAGGTCCTTTTCCACCTCCACTAGGTCCTTTTCCACCTCCACTAGGTCCTTTTCCACCTCCACTAGGTCCTTTTCCACCTCCACTAGGTCCTTTTCCACCTCCACTAGGTCCTTTTCCACCTCCACTAGGTCCTTTTCCACCTCCACTAGGTCCTTTTCCACCTCCACTAGGTCCTTTTCCACCTCCACTAGGTCCTTTTCCACCTCCACTAGGTCCTTTTCCACCTCCACTAGGTCCTTTTCCACCTCCACTAGGTCCTTTTCCACCTCCACTAGGTCCTTTTCCACCTCCACTAGGTCCTTTTCCACCTCCACTAGGTCCTTTTCCACCTCCACTAGGTCCTTTTCCACCTCCACTAGGTCCTTTTCCACCTCCACTAGGTCCTTTTCCACCTCCACTAGGTCCTTTTCCACCTCCACTAGGTCCTTTTCCACCTCCACTAGGTCCTTTTCCACCTCCACTAGGTCCTTTTCCACCTCCACTAGGTCCTTTTCCACCTCCACTAGGTCCTTTTCCACCTCCACTAGGTCCTTTTCCACCTCCACTAGGTCCTTTTCCACCTCCACTAGGTCCTTTTCCACCTCCACTAGGTCCTTCTGTCTGAAGGCAGAGTAGTGAGAAAGGCCAAGAGCCTGCAAAGCCTTTGAGATACCTTTGGAGTCCCCAGGAGGCACAAGTCACCTGCATTTGGGTTGTTTCCTCCTGTATCTGGACAGACTCGGAGGGCTTCCTGTATTCCCAGTTATTTGGTTAGCTGTTCAGTGTGGGGCAGGTCTATGGGCTTAGGGCAGGTATCTGTGTGGAGAGATGGCTCACAACTTTTTTTTTTCTTGCTCTGGAGAAAATAGCTTCTCGCCCAGGTGAGAAGGTGAAAGTTTGACTTGTCACTCATCATCCTGGAGTTCAAGGCGTCCATCAGGTTTCAAAGAGCCTTGGCCAAAAGCAGCCTTTCTGCTCCAAGCAGTATTGCTCTTAAACACAGATACAAAATGTTTTGAAGGAAGAGGAGAAAACCTTTTCCATGCTCTTCTCATCCTTGGATCCCTGGATCACTCAAAACTATTGCAACTGGACTGAGGCACCAAGAAAAGCAGTGTTACCCTCTTTATCTAGAGTAACTTTTAGGGAGAACCTTGCTTTCTGAAATGAGAGCCTAAATAGTAACTTTTCTGGAAAATAACTGGCATATTTTGAGATGCTAAACTGATTTAGGGTGGTTAATGACACTATGGTATGGCTTTATTTCCTCCTTGGCCCAGTGTTGGCTATCATGATGGGTATCCATGGCTCCCTGTGGGAAGGTCCAGTATTGGAGGACCTGGCAGAAACCTACCTGGAATAAAGCATTAATCCATCTCACAGGAGAGTAGCCCTTGGTCTTGGCTGTGTCTGCACTAACTTGGGATGAATGCTGCTTTTCATCCCTTTGTCCTTATCCACCATGGAAATCTGCAACTACCATGAGGTTACCCAGATGTCCTGCTGTGATATTCCCAGGCACTGGTCCTGGCTGCAAGGATTGGGAACCATTCCTGGGCCCCCTAGCTTGTGTGAGACTCATGGCTGTCTGCTGAGGACATGAGACTTTTGAGGCAGAAAGACAACAAGAAAGACCAAAGAAAATGAATGTGGGGGACTGAATAAAAAGTTAGAGGCTAAAACCTTGTCATAGCCACCTGGCTGTGAAGAAGTGGGCAGAGACAGGAACTGGCAGCATGTCCAGGTGGTGCTCCCCTGTGCTGACCCAATGATGTTGCCCTCAGCATCTCCCACTGTCCTGCTTCCTCTGGGCTTACCCAGTAGGTCCTGGTGCCAGAACATCCCAGCTGCCACTCAAGTGGATGAGCGTCAGCCCGGGAGACCACACGTGAACTTCTTGTGAGGTACAGATGTTGCAGAGTCAAAGCCTGGCCACCCTTGGTCTAGAAGGGACTTGGGTTTCCAGTGCCCCAGAGAAGCAGGAAGTGCAGGAGACACGGATATCATGAGAAAAGAATCGATAGTCCCCCCTCGGCTTGACCAAATATTGATTTTGCCATTCGGTTCATATCATTTTTCACCGCCTTGCCGGCCCTCGGGGTGGAGGCTCCCTCTTGCAGCCCCACGAGGGGTCTTCTGGGGAAGGAGGGAGGGAGGCAGAGGGTCCAGACCTCTCGCCAGGCAGGGGGAGGGCAAGGATCAGTCACCTGCTGAACTGACCCTGGCTTGGAAGACAGTGGTGATGGGGAGGCTTTTTGCTACCCGGTCCTCCCCAAAGCCTCCAGATCCATCCCATTGAGAGAGCTTACACTGGAATAGCTTTACTGCCCTGCATTCCCTGTCAGTGCCCCCCACTGTTCTACGACTTGACTCTATGTTTAAGATCTGATATAAAATCCAAGGAATGCAAAGGATCCTCCTGGCTTCCCTGGGTTTTGGAGTACAGGCTTAATTTTCAATCCAATCATTAATAAATGCGGTGATCGGCAACCACAGCCCAGCCTTCCCCAGCCACCCCTGCCACCACAACTTTGCAGGAGCACTGCTATCTAAACACACACAAATTATGCTTTTTGACTCAAAATTGCATCTGCTACTGCTGGAGGTAAAGCTATTAATATATAAATAAAGGCTAATTCTGTCTGGGTTGTTTTTCTTCGTGAGGTCACTGGACCCTGAGGAATTATAAGCAAAACAGCAAAGTGCCTCACAAGAAATACAAAAAATCATCTCTCATAGCATGAAAAAGAAAGATGTTTGGAATGTTTTTAAAGGATGTTCTCTAGCTTTCTTTGGTTGTAGTTTCTACCTCATATACCATATTTTTACTGGGACTGAAAACGATGGTGTTTTCTTCCTGACACTGTTGCTAGAAGCTGACTTGCAGGGAATTATGTGGCCAGTTATTTTTCTTCAACATGTAGCTGATTTATATATTGCTATAATGATGCAAACCCACTTTGAATCCCCATAAAAAAAATAATTTTCAAGAACTCTGTGGTTTCAAGGCAGTATTGGCTTGCCATCTTCACAAATCTCTGCCTTAATTATAAGTTATGTTACCTGATGGGAAAATACTCTTTAAAGCAGGAAGAAATATGGATTTTTTTCCAGGCCATTTTGGTCAGTGTTTCTCAGCCTGTGTAAACCAAAGGACTAACCAGCTATATATAAAAAAACCCCAATACGTATCAACCAGCTGTGTGTGCAATTCTGTGATGTGAGCTACTCTGTGATAAACAGGCTAATCTTCAAATGTTCATTTTTACTTTGATCTGTACCTTGCACATCTGGATGTGTAGCCCTGGTGTTATCAATCTTGCACGTTAAGCCAAGATGCTTCACTCAGGGTGATGCTGGAGCAGGGACCCAGGAATGTTGTAGGATCACCTTCTCTGGAGGTTTTCAAGGCTCAGCTGGTGGATGAGGAGCTGCTCCAGTGTTGGCAGTAACCCTGCTACAAGTTGGAAGCTGAGCTGGGCAGTCTCCAGCTGCCCTTTCCAGTGACCACATCTGTGCCTCTATGGTACTTTTGCACCTTTGTAAGAGTTGTCATCTGCTGGGTTGTGGGCCCCAGGCAGGGCAATGTTGACCTGAATAAGCTCTATACTGACATGTAACCTTGGGTGCAATGGAGCTTTCCATGCAGGGTTATGGATGTGTTACACCCAGAAGATTTGAAGTCATGAACTTGCAGGCAAAGTTGTTCCTGTGTTCACACCCTGCCACACGTACCTCACTCTAAAATCTTGATTTTTCCTCATGCAGGCATTTTGCTGTGGCATCTTGATTGCCATAGCTTGAGTTTTGCATCTCGAAAAACCCTCCAGAGGGTACTCTGGAGAGACATGAGACTTTTGGGGCAGAAAGACAACAAGACCAAAGAAAATGGATGTGGGGAACTGAATAAAAAGTTAGAGGCTAAAACCTTGTCATAGCCACCTGGCTGTGAAGAAGTGGCTCCACTTCTTCTAAGTGAAAACCCTCTAGAAAGGGTTTTTTAACTAAGAAAACCCTCCAGAGAGCACTCCAGTTCACTCCTTCAAAATTAGCTTCACTTCAGAATGGGGAGCTTGGACACCACCTCTCTGTAGCCATAGTGTAGAAAGCATCTGGAGTTGTGTAGTGGTGGTTGTGTCTCATGAATCCCCAAATTAAAACCATCAGAGGGTGAGTCCTGGCCCTGGTTTGATCTTGTCATGTGTAGACTGGCAGAGTAAGCAGTGTCAAAGCCCTGGCCCACATGGTTTTTGGGTGGCATCATGTTCCTGACCAGGCATGGGGACAGCTGAACTGCTCCAGATCCTATAATATGCCTGTATTTACCTGCCTGGGCTTTAAGTCCAGTGTAGGTAGAGCCCATATTTCAGGGTAATCATCAACATCATAAATTTAGCTGCACAGATGGGACCCAAAGGGAATATTAGAACAATGAAGAAAAAGAAAAGAAATAAAAAAACCAAACCAAAAAACAAAATACCAAGGAAAAATGCACCTATTAACCAATCTGAACCTTTGTGCAACTTTCATTAGTACCAGCAGGGTTATAGTTACTTCTAGTCATTCAAATAACTCTACTAGTGAAAACTTTCAACTTTCAGCAATTTAAACTGGAAAGGTCTTAAAAATATTTATTATTACTGTAAATCACACCATATAAGGTCAAAGCAGAAGCATTTGTGGGATTCAAGCAAAATCCAAAGTTGTTTTCTTACCTGGAAGTTGAGTCCTGGTGGAAAGGTCTGTGTTTCCAATTTTATTTTGCTATTTTGTTCCTGCAAGATGATGGGAACACCATTATGCTGTGCTATTTTCTATTTTTTAATTGGTCACTTATACGCAGGTCTGGTTGGAGTTGAAAATCTCAGGGAAAAAGCCATTAACACCTGCATGTTTGACCTGCAGCTTATAAATCAGAACATATGTTTTCATATTTCTAACCCCCCAAACCCAGAAAAAGGTGATGGTGGATATTTGCAACAAACTCAGATGCACGTTGTCTGTCCAGTGTCAGAGCTGAGTGTCAAAAGGAATAAATCATTGCAAGGATTTTGCCTGAGGCCAAGGACTGATTGATGTCTTTCCTGAAGTATTATTTGGGATGTGGAACATGCACACTTCTTAACCTGCTGTCTTAAGGTTGCAAAATTCTCCTCTTGCTCTCCATATATGTGTATAGGGCATCTAAAAGTCTTGGTGGGTTTATCTATGTTGTTTGTGTGATGAGTGGTATCTTAGATGGTTTATTTAGCTTGCTAGCATGAGAAAACACTGAAGCACATATTTGCATCCTGCTGAAATCAGCAAGGCTGACTTTACAAAGGCCAGGGCTTTGACACTGCTTACTCTGCCAGTCTACACATGACAAGATCAAACCAGGGCCAGGACTCACCTTCTGATGGTTTTAATGCAGTTCACCCCATTTTAGCTGGGTAGGATCATAACCAAGGTCTGGTTGGAGTGGCTTACACCCATGAACCAGGGCAAGTTAGGTGGGAGGAATGTTCTTCTGTTTCAGTCCCAGACCAGACCCATCTAAAAATTGCTCTCAGCTACCTAACTCATCCTGCCTTCCAGCTTTTGGTGTTCACACCTTCAGCAAATACGTTGCCTGCACCACTTTTCTCTTGGCATTGCTCCTGCTGGTCACCTGGCAGAGCTGCTCAGACCCTGCTGGGTACCAGGCAAAGATGTGTGGTAAGGAATACAAACCTCTCTGCAAGTTTTTGGTCTTTTAAATATTTGTCTCTTGCTTTATGAGGTGGTACAAGGAAAATGTGCTTGGAGGGGTGGCTGGGTTAACGTGCCAGGGTAGCTACTGCTGGAACCTGGATCAAAGGTGGAGAAGTGGGGTGATGTTTTGAAGGTGATGTCTTAAGAGCTCACTGACTTCCATAGAAGCAAAAATTGGGGCTAATGACACCTCTGAGCTGCAAATTTCATCTGCAAGAAAACGCTGATTTGCGTTATAGCCAGATTTGGTTTTGCATTTAGGCTGTACATTTAAAAAACCACAACAGATGGATTAGCAGATTATGATGGGAAAACCTGTATGTGAAAGGAATCAATGAATCTGGGAGTATTACACCTTTAGAAAATGCCTGCCCCTGCTGTCCTGTCATTTTAGGTGGCAAAGATGTATCTGTTTTCTGTTTGAGGACAAGAAATTTAGAAGAAATGGGGAAAAAAAGAAAGGAGGCACTTTAGGTTTTTTCTTTTTCTTTCCTAGAGCACTTGGAAATGGTTTTAATGGTTACCTTACCCTTTAAGACTGAAAGTTCTAACTTGAGTCAATGTACTTAGCTAAAAATCCCTGTAGAGATTCAGGTTTCTTGCTGGAGCTGCCTGGAGTGGTGAGTTCAGGCCTTTGCAGTGATTGTCAGCTAGGAGAACATTAATGGAGTATTAGAAAAATGAAGTCCCCAACCCCTCCTCCCTTCTGGCTGGTTGTTTCTGCATGGTGGGAAGGAAAACATTTTCCCCGTCAGCCATTTACTGTGCAACAGGGGGAAACTGTCAGTTTGCTATGAGCAAACCCCTGCAAGATAAGTCAAAATGATTTAGCCTGTAAATAAAGTGGGCTGTTTTCTTTACTTGGAAGAATTGCCCATGTGGCGAGACTTCCTATGGGAGGGGATGTGGTTGGCCCTTCGCATTTATCCACTGTGTTTGTCTTTTTTGAAAAAGCAACATTGGAAAGATTAACAAGTCTGTCACTGAAGGAACTGATATATCAAAGCTGTGGAGACAAAGCAGACCATTCATTCCTTACGTTACTGAAATCTCACTTCCAGTGCAAACCAGGTCTTCCCATTCAGGTCCAGATGAAAGGAGGGATTTCCCTCTTACTCCTTCCCCCTGAAGGTTTTATGATTTTTATATATATGTACATACACAGACATTAAAAAAATGGGTTTTTATATATGTGTGTGTATATACAAGCCCTCACTCTGTATATTGTAGTTGGAGCCCTCCCAGGCTGGTGAGTAATTTTCCACCTGGGGAGAGGCCATGGGGGGTGCAAGGAGATGGGAGTGATTCTAGTGAGTGCTAAACACTGTTCCTGTGGACATCCCCAGAGATTAAGGATGAGTGAGTCTCTCAGTGTTTCTATTTCATCTCCTAATTGTAAAAGGAAGGAATTTTGGTGTGTTGGGTTTTTCTGGTTGTGCTTTTTGGTTTTTGGTCTTTTTTTTAACCTAACCATGAGCGGGCTTGAGGAGGGGGAGAAGAATAAGGCCAGTGCTGTAGAGGGAATGGGATGCCTTGAGATCCCTTCCAGCTGTGTGGTTGTGACTCAGGGCTTACTAAGGTTTCCCCCCATGAAGAAAATCCTCTATGGAAATACCCATATGAATAGTGTGTCTGGCAGGTACTGGGAAGGCAGGATTTATGGTGCACAGAAGGTATGCACGTAGATCACACTGATTAGTGTGTGTGAGCTGGAGAGGAAATAAATTCACTTATCACCTCTAGCTGAGGGATGTTCTGAAATCTCTGATGTTGTGACACTGGGTCCACATTACCACTTCTGGGAGGAAAAAGAAGTGGTTAAAGGACAGCCCAGAGATGCATCAGTCCCACCTTACAGTCATTGGCAGATAGAAGTGATTACCAGTCAAGGGTCTAATTTTATTTAGGTCTTTTCATTTATATGCTTTAGCTGGTCTCCTATATACATATATATATGTTCTTCCTTCAAAGATGAAGAAATGCATCCTGCATTGTTGCTCCCAGTGCCAGAAATGCTGTTCTAAATAGTCACGAGCATAACAGCTGGTTTCCAGATAAGGATCCCAGCATTTAAAAAACAACAAAACAAAATAAAAATCCAACAAGCCAGTATTTAAAACTGCCATTGTTGGATGTGCCATATGCTTCTGAGTATGTTCAGCAAAGGCAAGAAGATGCATTCAAGATGCTTTCCAAGGTGTCACTTCCTTCGCTCACTGTCCTGGAGGAAAAGCCCCTCTGCTGGGAGGTGCTGCCTCCCCAGATGTGCTCAGCTCCATCTGGAAAGCAAAACTCTGCTTTTTGGGGACTACTTTTCCCATTGGCACGCAGGACTTCAGCCACCTGTCCCTGCCCCCTTGTTTGTGCCTCAGGCAGACCAATGCAGGTGGCTGTGGAGGTGTATTCCTGCTGGTGTGGGGCTTTGTTGGACCACACCAGGCACTGCCCATCCTCCTCCCAGTGGAGTGGAAATGCCCTCCCTGCTGCCAAAGCTGTGCCACGACAAATGTGGTGGCCAAGTTCCCATCTCCTGAGCTGGTGCTGTGGAGCTCTGGTCTCTGGTGAGCATCAGGCTGGTTACAGTGATGAAAAGTGTGTGCTGGTTAGGGAGCTCAGGGTGTGCTGGTTAGGGAGGATGGGGGCAGCAAACTCTGCCACATCCCTCAGTTCCCTTTCTCTCCCAAATCATTTACCAGGCAGAGACAGCTCCTAGTGCTGGGATTTGAAGGGTTTTAAGAATTGTGTGTCTTTGGTCTTTCCCCTCCCCTGCATGTTTCCATCCAAAGGGCCCTTGGAAAGAAGGAGGTGAAGACAAGAGAAATTCACCCAGGTGGCAAGAAAGCTCTGTGCCTGCATTGGGGAGGCAGCGTGAGGAGCAGTGGGGTGGTTAGGATGGATCCTCTTCTTGGATGAAGAGGACTGAAAATTTAAACTTTTCTGTGCAAGTAGCAGATTCTGGGATTCTCGTATCCCAAGGGATTTGTGGCCTCAGGAGTCTTATTTTTTTCCTTCTTACCTTTTCTTTTGTAAATATTTTGGGTTGAGCCTGGTACAAAGCACAAAACTAGAGTGCTGTGTCAAACCAAACCTTTATTTATTGCAGCATACCAGTGCAAATTTTAGTGACAAGCTTTTAGATGACCTTGGGTTATATTCTTACCTGAATAAATGGAAAGTGTTTATCTTCTGAACATCTGGGTTGTATTTTTGTATAAAATATATACAATCTGGAGAAAACAGTACACATGGCCATGAACTCCTGAGCTCGAGTTTCTTCATCAAATACCCACCACTTTCCCAAGGTAAGAAAAAAATAACAAAAAAACCCAACCCACAACCAAAAGAAAAAAAAAAAGCCCAGAAAATGCTGAAGCTTTCCCGTACAGCCAACAATAAAATAAAATTGCCAGGCACAATCAAGTTTTACAATAATTGCTTCTGAGCTGTTAAGCATCCTGTGCTTTAGTCAAGGATCTTGTGCTTTTGTACACAAGCCTCGTTTGGTGACATTGAACCTTCATATGCAGATACAGATTATTCAAAAAGGCAGAAGGGAAAGAAAACTCAGGGAAGCTATTTTACATCTGTGCTGTGGATTGTTCCCTTTAATCTGCAGTCAGAACAAAGCCTCACTCAGTTTTTATTACAGTCCTCTCTGAGGCTGTTGGCTACAGTGTGAACCCCTCTGGGGTTAAAGTGTAGAAAAATTGGGAGATGCTTGTGGTTTTGAAGGAGAAGTAGAAGATTCCAGTGAGAGAGAGGTTGGTGCCTTTGTTGGAGAGTAACAGGAGGCAGTGTTAAGTGAAAGATGTTAGCTCATTTACAATCACTTTAGTTCAATTTATTTGCTGAGGTCACGGTCCTGCAGAGTTCTGTTCAGGCTTTATGCTTTCCCACATGAATAGTTTCATTCAATCCCTTAGCTTAGTCAAGTTATTATCTATCAAGAAGGAGCCACAGGCAGGGTGATGGAGGTGGTGCTATTCTTATCCAGGTATAAATAATACATCCCCTGCCTGCATTGTCCAGAGCTATGGCTGAATCCTGTGCCTTTCACTTGGAACCGCTTCTGTTTTCCTTCTCAGCTTTTCCATTAGATCTCTTGTATTTCCTGCCAAATTCAGCATTTTGGCATCTGCCAGCAGGAGAAGGCTTCTGGGACAGGTGACACACTTACTCAGGCAGCACAGCTGTGGTTTTATCCCAAACACCTGCTGATGAATCAGGAAAAAGGATGCTGAACTGACTTTTCATTACTGGGTTTGCTTAACATTTTCTGGCTCCAAAAAGTTGTTTTTTTTCTTTCTCAATTAAGAAGAAAATGAGAAGTCATCACTGGATGCTGTCCCTGCCCAGAGAGGCAGCTGAGCTCTGGTGTTACTCAGCAGAATGAGTGAGCTCAGAGCATGGTTACACCCTCTCATGATGTCCAGTTTTGGGGTGGGCAGAGAGGACCAGTTGTCTTCCAGGTGGTGATGCTTTGGCTGGAATAGAGGAAGAGCATTTTTAATGCCTGCATCCTGCTTCCCAACAAGGCTTGTGAGGAGAACAGAGTCGTGGAATAAATGTCATGGGAATTCAGGTGTCTGCGAGTCCAGAGAAAGGCTGTTTGTTTTTTTCAGGATTAACTGAAGCTGTTATGATCACATGTAAATCTAAAATGAACACAGGTGTGTGTCTGTCCATGATAAATGGGACCTTCCATCCCCACTGACAGCTGAGGAGGTAGGGATCAGGAAGGCAAGTTCTTCTGCAGAGTTTGTATGGGCTACATAAGGGTTTCAGTGGCAGGGTTACTTTGAATGACAAGGCTGAGGCATCTCTTCCAGTTCCCTGTTCCTGTCTTGCAACTCTGGTGGCTCCCCAGATATTAACAAAAGAGCCCCATTTGTCTTCCATCAGCCATTTTAGTGAGGGTGACTAAAAATAGCTGAATCAGGGTGCTTTGCTATGAAGTTGTAGGACTCCTAATGAGAACAGCTGGTGAATCCCTCTTCTTAGCTTTGCCAGTCATGAGTGGGCAGTAGATAAATGACTATTTTTCTTTCCATGCCTGAATTTCCCCTAAAAATATATGTAACATGCACACACTTTTCCCATCTGATGCTCAGGGCAGGGTAGTGTTAATTAGTCCCACATTTTATGGAGCTGCTTCATGTACCATATTTATGAGGAGAGTAGCTAACAGCCAGGGTTAGAGCTCTGTTAATGAGCTGTAGAAGGGTTGCAAGAAAGGGTTAAAATCCAGAAAAAAAAAAAAATTCCCCTCCTTTGTAACCTTTGTTTCAAAGTCTTGACAACCCAAGGATGTTTGCTTTTCTCCCTGAAGGTTAAGTTGTCCTAACAGGTGCTAATTTTGTGTTTTCTTATGGAGATCTGTCCATATTAGAAGCAACTTAGAGCAAACAAAAAAGCCAATTAGAGTGCAAGGGTATTCTTCCTCCTCAGTGTTTCCATGTGGTCCCTAGCTATCTCCATCAGTCACCTTAAGCCATAGAATTATCCTTTCAAACCTTCTTGAGAATCCGGAGGCTTGTGCCCTCTTTGGGGAAAAAACATCCTTTTAATGTCATGAGAAAAATACTGTCATGGGCAAGCAGATGATCCATGCTAACTGGGGTTTGTCATCAGCTTTGGCAATCTGTGTAGCAGGCTTTGAGATTAATGGAGCCAAAGACTTTAAGCAAATATTGTTGGCGTGTAGTTAAACTGTCAAGAGAGCAAGAAAAAGACTTGCTCTGCAGCCACTAAATAAAGATTTGTATTCACCAAACACAGTGAACCTTTTATTAGCAATTATTTGCAGCTCACTACCTTCCAAAAAGGAAACAACTTAGTGTAATGTATTGTCAAAAGTTTATTTGCAGTTTGGGGTCCTTTAATTTTTTTTTTTTTTAATTTTTTAAAAATTTTATTTCTTCCTCTCTATTTTTAGGATTTGATTTGAGCAGGAATTAAGCTCTGCCATCTCCATTTCTTTCAGAACTCTATGGGCCAAATCTTTGTGTCATAAATAGCTTCACTTGCTTTCAGAAAGATTTGAGTCTTTGGCCAAATTTGTGCAGGCTGTTAAAATAATAAAATTCCCCCAAACCAACAAAGAAAACCAACAAACAGAAACCCTCACTGAAATTCCCCAAATCCAAGTAGTATCTATTAATTATTACAATATGTTAACACAAGGTCCAAAATGTTTTCTTTCATGTAATCAACTATCTAGCTTGAGATGTAATAAACCAGAACAGCACATCAATTATAATATTTTATGACTATTTCATACTCTTGGCAAAATGCATGGGCTGTTATCTCAAACCTTATTAAAGCTTAGCTGATTAGAGGCTGAAGTTTTTACATAAGTTATTGATGTTGCTTCTTTTATTCAAAACATTTTCATAACAAACTAGCTAGGAAAATATTTTTCTTGGCCAGAGACTTAAGATGAGAGGCTTATATTGTAGGTAAGAGTATGCAACTGTTTGTTTGGATTAAGAACAATGAGAAAACAACTGTGCATCTATCCTTGTTCTGTAGCACAACACAGTCGTGTTTTTCTAAAATGAAACCAATACCTTGAGCTCAGAAAACAGGTGATTTAAAAATTGTCTGTATAGATGTATAGACTATCTGTATAGATGGTTTGGCTGCCCAGCTCTCTAGCTCCCCTTTCACAGAGTTTCTGATGTATCTATTGCCTTAAAATCCAGTAATGCTGGTCTTTTCCTAAAGAATTAGATTATTCGCTAATATAAAGGGAAATAATTTCTTTGCTTATCTTGTAGCTTATCTTGTTCATGTCTGCATATTTGTGCAGCAATGCATTTAAACCAATCAGCGAGTTCCAGAGTATTAGGATGAAACTTCAAGGGTGAGAAAGTCACATAAAAACAAAGGTTGCAATTTACTCCACCTTCAGACATCTTTCCTGTTCCTCTCCTCTGGCTCCCTCAGCAGCCTGGTGAGGCACCTGCACCTTCAGCAGAAGAGTGCTGCAGGTAGCTGAGATGACTCCTGCTCTGGTCTGGAAAATCAGAGTAGTCCAGGTAAACATTTCAGAGCTCTCAGGAGAGGAGTCCCATCTGCAATTTTTTGCTTTGCTGCAGGTTTTTCTGCACCTCTCTGCATCTTGTGCTGCCTCCCTGTTCCCCTGACACCTCCCTGGGGTATGAGTGCACTTCATAGGTGATGGAGAAGTGGGTGCTTGGGGTTGCCCCACAGCTTTCTTAAAGCCTTATAAGCAGCTTATGACAAAAGGGAGCTGGGCCCAGGTGTTCTAAGCTTCCAGACATCAGGAGTGCTTGGGCTGTTGGTAAAAGTGCTGGAGAAACTGAATGATTGCAGAGGTACAAGAGTTGGCATCGAGGCTGTGCAAGGAAAGTTGTGTAAAGATTTTAAACTATGTTTTCTTTAGCTGATATAGGAAAAGATAATTATCTATAACCCTCAACCACCTACATCTAGACTATCATAGCTACCACAACTCTCCTCACTGGGAGAAAGTACCCACTGGACAATTATTTTGGGGTCAATATGTACATTTCTGCTTCTACCTTTCAATATTTCTCCAGATTCTGCAAAGGAAGTCTAGAGGCAGTTTATTACAGAAATGCCACTTAATTTTCCTTTGCCCTTTTGACACAGAAAATGCACATCTGATGGAGGTTATTTGTTTTCACTTGCCATGTGCTAAGAAAGTTTATACATTGCAAGTATTACCAACCTAAACAACACAGACTAATTGGTGTCCTTGTAAAAATAAAACAACAGAGTTGTTTGAAGGATTGTCATGTGTTCTGGAGTAGAAATGTTTAAATGTCAAAAAGATTGTGTCTGTGATTGAACTTTCATCTGTCTTCTGAGTTTATAGCTATAGGAGACCCTTCATCTCTTTGAATGTGAATTAATGCAAAGAGTTGTATTCTGCATCTTTAAAAGATTATTTTTTAAGCAGACAAAAGGTCTTTGTAGAGAGGCATTAATGAACCTGTTCTCACATGTAGTGATCTGTACTTGACAAAGTGATGGAGGATGTCTGAAAAGTGTTTCTTAACACTTCAAAGGGAAGTCACAACAGCAGAAGTGAAGAAAGATGAATGGCTGCTGGGAACAGCCTCTTACTTCATGTGATGTGCTGTGTGTTAAACGTGTCCTTGGAAGGAGTTTAGCACCGTGGAAGATACCAGGTGTCAGCTTCTCCCCAGCAGCATGCTTAGCAGCTAAGAGTTCTGCTGTTGGTACCTTGATGATGCCCATCATCCAGGTTTTTTTTAACTTTGTAGGAGCCTAAGAGCTTGATAGTGCCGATGCATTATCTTTGGAGCCCTAACTTCAAGGGTCTTTAAGGTCTTTAAAGTGGTGTAACACCCTGCCTAATGCCAGGGTAAGAGCATCCCTGGTGTCAGTCAGGAGCAGCAGTAGCTGCCCTGCAGGAAGGGATCACCAAGGCAAGCAAAGACTCAGAGACACTTCTGCTTGAGCCATGCTCTAGACTTGTGTTAGAAGCTGATGGGCATGAAAAAGGCATCTGAACATAAATACCAGGTCACATCACTTCCCTTGCTGCTTCTGGTTACAGAAACTAGTGTACAAAAATCCCATTTGCCTTAATGAAATAAAAATAAAATTTAAAAAAAAAAAAAAAGTTTCTTTGCCCACGATGCTTCTCTTGGTATATATTGACCCTCTTGGAAAACCTGGCAGTTAAGGCTGGATGCCAGGAGGACACAAAGCCCTGTTGTGCATGCACAGTGTATCTGGGGATTTTGGTTTCATTGACACTTGTGGAGTAAGCCTTCCTGAATGTATGGCATCCCAACTAGAGAGGTCCACAAAGGGCAAAAGCTTCCATGAAACCATACAAAAGCTTGGCAACATTGATGGGAATCTCTTCAGGTAGCTTTCTGCTGGATCCTTTTGCTTTATCATGGGATTTTCCCCCTTGTTTATGGGGCATCATGGTCCTTATTGTTGTCTTGCTGCCATTCTCTCTAAGCTCTCTGCTGGAGAAGAAAAGGACCAAAAGCACCAGAAATGTTCAGCCAAATGTCTGAAGATGCAACTGGATGGTTGGACTATGTGAAAAGCTGACTGGAATTGGAAAAAATATTTCTGGGAGTTTAGCTTCCATGAAAAGGTGATTCTGAGGGACTTGGCTTCTGACCAATGCAATTCAGGCAGTGAAGTGAAGGATATTGGTCTTAAGCATTGACCAGCATTGCTGGATGTCTCAAGCTCAGCTGCTAGACTCATCTTTAGGAGCTCTAGATGACTGTGTGTGCTTATCAACCATTTCTGAAGCTTTTTTTTCAAGTTCAAGAGTGTGTGAAGCTACCTGTGGATGTCATGTATTTATATCTCAAGGAGCTGTGATTCAGCTTTCTTTGACCTGGGTGAAACTGCAAAAGCTGTGAATAGCCACGAGCTTACCCCCCAGCAGTGGTGTTGTAAGGCAGTAGAACCCACGGCTGGGTCCAGAGAACCCCTTTGACAATGCCTTGGTGTTTGTGGGGGCATCAGTACCTACAGCAAGGGGTGCCTCGGGGGGTAGGGGGCTGGAAGGAGAAAGCTGTGGTGGTTCTCAGCAGAAGCTCACATCACGTAAGCTATTTCCTCTCCAGCCCATCTCAGGACTCTCCTTGTTGACATACGTGTTTCCATTTACACTGCACTGTGTTTGCCAGAGGGCAATTGCTCCTTTAACCCCAACCCTTCTCTTTATGTCTTCTCTGTTTGCTCATTTTAACCCTGTTCTCTTTATCACTGCCCATCCCTCCATCCCTCCCCTTCTCTCTCCTCCACCTCTGATTCCTATTTCTTAATCTGCCTTTTTTTGTTTTCTTAAACCTGCTTTTTTTTTCCCCCCCACCTTCTTCCTCCCTCTGAATTTGCCCACCCTCTATCCTCTCTTTCTTGACTTTCTTCCATCTTTCCCCCCTCATCCTTTCTCCTTTTCATTTTTCCTACACTCACACTGAGATAAAGGTCATCCTCTCATGGAAGGATATGGCCTCTTTCTGGTCACATCTCTGTCCCAGGATCTTTTAAATTTTTGTTTGTTTGTTTGTTTTTTTTTTTTCCATAGCAGTTGAACATACTGCAGGAGTGCCCGGAGACAGCTGGTAGCCTCCACCCAAAATTCCACAACAAGCCCCTAGAATAGGAAATTTTCAGGACTGTCTTCTCACCAATATACCATGGCTGAATTTGGTGGAGCTACACCAGTCACACTGGCTGAGGGCCCAGTTCAGGACTGAGTTACTTCAAAGAAATGGATTGTAACATTTGCAACATTTTCCTGGATTGTGTATATGCGTTGAGTTTGATTTCCAGCATTTCCTATTTTCAATTACTTCTACAGAACTTGGAGCCAGTCTCCTATAATCCTGCCTTTTGTATTCCACTCCTTGCTCTGAGCCAAATCTGTGCAAAGAGTCCTTGTTAGTGGAAGAGCATTGCAGAGAGGCATCGCTTTTCTGAAGAGTTTGAAATATATATGTATGTTGGCAAATGTTGCATAAATGTTATAGCTTATCCTGGCAAAACAGCCCTTTTGCTGTTACAGTGGATTTCCTTAGGGAAACTGGTATAAATTATCCCTGCGGAAGCATCCTTTTTGCCAAGGGTGAGGAAGGTGGGCTGGAGAGTGGTGCCAGTAAGATTTTACTAGCACAGCTTCAGCATTGGAACCCAATAGGCATTGTTCAAGCTTGTGCTGAGGAGGTTTGCATGTTTCAAATTGGAGCTGGAGCATCTGTATAGCTTTATATATGTTGATTTTTTTATAACGGCAATATATATATTTTAATTTTTAAATTTTTTACTACTTTGTTTTCCAGGAGGAAAAAAAAATAGCTCCTGTGAGCAAATCTACATTAAAATTAAAAGAGATAAGATTTGGGTGTAACAGAGCCCTGGGCTCTTTTTCAGTCTTCCCAGGTGACTGGGAATTTGGGGATCAGTGTCATCCCTGTGTTCCAAAAGACACTTTGGCATCAGCTGCCTTTTTGCCTCTGGACTTACTGTATTTCAAAGCCTTCATTGCATCCATGAGTTCTAGAAAATTGTGTTTTAAAAGAGGTGAAAGCGAGGCGTTCCTGTGATTTTGGGATTTGAGGAGGGGTGGAAAAGTCCCACGTGTCCCAGTGCTGCTGGTTCTGCTGCCGTGAGAAGTCACAGCAGTGTAAGATCTGCACCCCGTGGGTTATAGCTGCAGAGGTCAAAGTCATCACCCATTTTGGAAGGTGGGGTTTTAGATTGTGTGTGCCCTGGGTTTGCACTTTGGACCCCAATCTGCTTGTTGTTGTACGAGGGTTATGTAAACCCCAAGCAAAAAATAGCTTGAGCCCCAAAGAACAACAAGGAGAACAACACCACATTCACTCATCACACTTTGGAATTAAAGTTGTAATGTCATAAAAGGGAATTTTTATTGTTTTCAGAGAACATAAAAGCCCTTGGAGAGAAGTCAGATGGGTATTTTTGATGAATAAGGTCAAAGTCTGGTGTACATAAAGCAAGCATTGTACATCCTTATAGGTTGCATGGGGTATCAGCAAGTTACCAGAAGCCCTGATCCTGTCCACATGGGCATCAGTTCACCCCTGTAACTACCCTCATCCAAATGCAACTGTAGTAAAATTATGCTTGAACTCAAGTGTTGGGAGAATCCACATTTGAAAAAAAAATAAAGCAGTTAGGATTCAGCTTATTGAAATTGCGAATTGGTTCCAAAGAGCTAAAATGTGCATTTTCCAGTTAAACTAAATTTTCAAAACTGTGAAAGCTTTTGTTCAGGCAATCTGAGGCATTTTATCTTGATATTTATATGTGAGTTTTTTGTAGCACCCAATATTAACTTGAAATCACAAGCATTGTAACTGTAAAACCAAAAAATGTAAGTTTGTTGCAGAAATGCTTTCTTTTGATTGTTTTTTTTTCCAGTTTGGTAAAGTTTTTATATAAATCACCAAGTTTGCAGAGAAAAATTTAACTTTGATACAAATGTCCCTTTTCAGTATTTTTATGATGTGGCCTAATGCTCAAGTAAGAAAAAAATTTTTTCCTGACAAAAAATTGAAATGGTAAAATTGTTTTCAAGCATGTTCTAGAGGAGCTAAAATTATTTTCTTTAAAGATTTATAAAACCGCTTTTTGTCTTTTGCTAAAAGCTTTACAATAGGAAAGCACCCACCCATTTATCTTAAAACCTGGAGGTCTGGAGTGTACAAAATCTTTTTTAGCTTTGCTATTTTCTATAGGGAATTTGAAAAACAAAAACAAAACAAAACAAAATAAAAGGTAAAATAACACTTTGGTGGGAGAAGAGGCAATTCAGTGTTTAGAAAATATTGTCTGTTGGTGAAAGGACACAAAATACATTTAAAGGCCCAAATTTTGGCAAGGACCAATATTCAGACCTTGGAAATGTGTAAGTCTCTGTCAACTTTTTTCTGTCCTTTAAATATTCAGCAGTATTTAACTGACAGTATCCCACCATGGCCTGGTTTTCTAGGCAAAAAGAGAATGACTATGGGGAGAGATCCCCTTTGTCTAGAGGAGCTGAGAGGAGGAGGAGAACAAGGGGAAAGGGGGAAGATGAAGTTGGCCTCCCTGCTCCTTGCCAGCTCCATCTCAGCTCATTTGAAGCTTTAAGCAATTTGAATAATGGCTCTGAAGGGAGGAGTAAAAGGTGGCAAAGAAAAACTACTCGAAACAAATAAGATTTTTCTTCCTTTTGGTTTTCCTCCACATAAGAAAAGGCAGACTGGGACTTAGGATGAGTGGTGTGACTCACTGGAACAGAAAAAAACCTCCCCAAGCCGCAGGGTGTTTGCTCATGCAATGGCTGCATCCCTGCCCTCCTCCATCTCTTCCCTGTTTTTCCTTCCAAGCCCACGTGGCAGAATTTGTGCCAATCTATTCTTAAACTGTTCCTGGTTTCTTTTTGGTACCAGCTGCCAGGGCGGCAGCGTCACAGGAGCAAAAGATCCTTCAGGAGCTGTGCCAGCCATGTCCAGCCAGGTCACCCCAAAGCCTGACCAAACCCAGGACCCATCACGTGCAGAATGTGGGAGCAGCCTCATCCCTGAGCTCTCTTCTTTTCCCAGAGTGGGTGACTGCATTTGTCCCTGGGTGGAAAAGGGGGTGGGGGGGGAAGGAAAAAGGAAGAAGAAGGATCAAAGTGTTAATTGTAAAGCATCTTGAGGTGCCAGGTGGAAATGAAAGCAGAGTGATCAGTGAAATAACTGATGGGGATGGAAGTGAAGTGCATTTTCCAGCAGCTCATTAGAATAATGAGGAACCCACAAAGGACATGGGAGAAGCAAACAAGCTTTGTTGCTTTGTTATTATTTTTAGGAGCAATGTCATACCACTGAGGACTGGGTTATTAAGAGATAATTGCCTGGCTTTACTCTTGCCTTTCTCTCTCCCTCTCTCTTTTCATTTTTTTTTTTTTTTTTTTTTTTTTTTTTTTTTTTTTTTTTTTTTTTTCCCCCGGAATGGTTTTATGGGATGTGGACTTAGTAATGTTGTGGCAAAGTGTCATTTCCCCTTTTATTGGAATGACTCAGGTCTGTGCCTTGTGGTGGAGGTCAGGAGCACGTTTATGAAGTTTGCACTGTGGTTAATCAGTAGGAACATGCGAGTTCCCTTCTCTCTTGGTGTCTTCACTTCTTTGGGGAGATAGAACAAACTGCCCATAAATTTACCTGGACTATGTTGTTCTGATATGAGCTTGATCCTGAAATGTCCAGTGCATCATCCTTTGAATCCTTTCAGACTCCCTAACCCTGTGTACTGCTCTGCTCAGTCTCTGCAGAGGCTGCACATGTCCTTGCATAAAGTTTATTGATGCCCTGAGATTTTTGACTACAGTGGGGTCTGGGCTACCAATTGCTTTTCCTTCTTTGCTCAGGTGTATTGGGTGCCGTTTGGTAAATGCTTTTCTGTACTGAAGGCTCTTGGTCCCAGGTCCCTGGACAGCCTCAGGTGTGAGGATCTTCCTTCTGTTTGTTGTATCCTGCTTGTTCAGAGTCAGCAGTTGGTCAAATGCAGATTGAGGGTAGGGCAAGTGGAAAGGAGAAATACTTTTATGACTGATGGTAATGCAATAAAGTTGCTTTTTCTGACTAATTTAGGTCACTGTTTCAATAAAACATCCATATTTTTATATTAGTGGATATAATTTTTTTTTAATTTTATTTTTTATTATCTTAAGGCCAGCTTTTGACTTGATTTTATGGCCTTGATTTTGCTGCCTAACTTCCTGGGTGTGCAGAGAGACATTTAGCTGTCATCAAAGAGCTCCCAGTTTGTTCATGAGTTTGCACTTGCTGATCTAATGCAAGTCTCAGGGACTGTATGTGCAAGGAACTAGAGTCATGATCAGGCGGCCAGCTCATCCCCAAGCCTATCAGACCCTTTCTGAGCTTTCTGAGCAGTGGTGAGGGATTCCATGAGAACAGATAAAGCCATGCATGGCTGTGCTGATCTGCTAACAGACTCAGAAAGGGAAGAATTCAGAAGCACAGTCAATTTGAGTGTGGAGCTGCTTGGAAAAGAACTAAAAATGCTTCAAGTTTGTGGAGATGAACAGGAGAAAATATCTGCAGAATGACCACAGAGAAACAAGGCTTTCCATAAAATAAGACTCACTAGATTAGAAAGGTTTTCATTTTTGGCTTGATTATTTTCAGGAAACTTGTGTGCAAGAAAGCTGAAGCAGGGAGTTTTATGCTCTTTTTAAATGCTCTGACTTGGCCTGGACCCATCTAATTTAAAGCTGAAAATGAAAAATGAATTTTTGTTGTATTTTAGTGCCCTGCCTCTTTAAAAACAAATAAAAATCATCAGAGTACAGATAAAGAAAAAGCCTTTGGAAATAAAATTGTTCAAAGTTGATTAGGGTTATGCTGGTGGAAAATCTATGATACAGACATAAACTGTGTTAATGGCCATCAAAAGCATATTAGTGAAGAGGTTTGCTCTCCCTAATAAAATATATAAAGTAGAAAATTTTACAGTGAAAAGGAAGTAAGCACCTAGTTTAACTTGATAGCTACTTTTCTGTGTGGTAAAGAATTTATATCCACAACATGGCATAGCAAGTTATGTAACTTGCCATATTGTACTTGCCATGTAAGACCAGGCAATTAATAATTCCTTAATTTCAGACTGCTCCATAGTCTGATGGAGTTGGAAAAAAAGGCTGCAAGATGCTGTCCATCCAGGGCACGTGGTTAGAGATGTTGACACTGAATGTTTCAATGGGTGGTTGTGGTTGGATATCCAGCCTCGTGGTAGCTTGGCTGTGTTGAGATAAACTTTGAGATAAACTGCTGGTGGAGCAGAGACAGTGTTTGCCTGCTGCAAGCCTACAGTTTTCCTCATCCTTTTATGCCATATTTGATTTATAGAGGCACTTAGTGGCCAGATGTGAGGGTATAAGAGGCAGGCAGGGGGATGTTTGTGTAGTTTCTTCTTGATCTGTTTCTAATGAATGCTCAACAATTTAGTCCCTCTTTATTAGATGTATATTGTGAATGTGGGTTAAATAAATTAGTAAATGGTCAGCAGAAATGTTCTGAGGAAGCCTAAAAACCAAAAAAGCAACCCATGTTCAAGTCATGTTAACGTGGGATGAAACCATCAAAAGGAAGGAAATTAAAATTGAAAGGAATCTTAACTCGGGCAGTTAAATAAGGGGGGGACCTGGAAACACAATATGTCTGACAATGACCTTAAAGGTGATAGGAAACAGCAGATGAAATCCAAGTTCTTAATACAGTGCCAAAAGCAAGGAACAAAATAGCCATTTGAAGACCTCCCATCACTGAGCTTACAGTGGCAGCCTCCGTACACATGACCACAACAAGCACTGATGTCTTGGTGTTGCACAAAGATACCAACAAGTCAGGTTTTAGAGAAATGCAGATCATGTTTTAAGAGCACAAGGGACAGAGGTGTGGGGAAAGCTGAGAGGCAGGACTTATGGAGAGTATTAGTGGCTGAGAGTATTAGTGTCCTCAGAACAGTCACTGCTATTGAAAACTACTGGCTGACTTACCAACAAAGGAAGAAAAAGAATCATTAAAGATGATTTTTGTGCAGTTTTAAGGGATGAAGCTCGTATGGATGGGGTGGTATAAAAGGATAAAGAGAAATCCTTGGGAGCAGGGATAAGCAGCAGCTGAATTTGCACAGGGAAAGAGTGCCAAAAGCTCTGGCAGCACTCTGTGAGGCTCAAGCTTGCATCAAGGGTCCAATTTGGGCATTGCTTCTCTGGTCATTCTGTGCAATGGACCTGAAATGAGATACCAGTCTTTGGGGGAAATCCAGATCATTTCCATATTTGGGTGTGACAACTCTAGGATCGTCTCTGTTTTTGAAAACAAGTAATTTTTTCACAAAACGACTATGGGGATGCTGTGTTGGCAGATGGGCACCAGAATAGGAACACCAGCATGGGAAGAAAACCCAACGTATGGATTATGTGCAATATTCTCTGTCTGCTAAGTTTATGGTAGGTGGTCCAGGTTTCTTCACTCCCCCGGGCATAGTCAAGTCTCCCAGAAAAAATAAAAATTGTTTGAGCCTTTAATAACTGAGCCACCCTTGGTGGTACATGAGGGAGAACATGCATTTTAAATTACTGGGGAAAAGGGGGGGGGGGGAAGTGGTACACAATCTTATCCCAGTTTGCAAACCCACCAAAGAATCTGAGAGCCTTGAAAAGCCTCCAGCACCACGAGGTTTCCCTGTCCCAACTTTGTCTCATTATTTTCCTTTCCCTGCACCTCTGTGTGTCTGGAGCCCAGCTGAGAATGGAATGAGCAGTGCTGAAGGACTGTGAGAAAGACGATTTGTGTGGTAAACCCAGCACAGCCAGAAGCAGGAAGTACCAGATTTATCATGGGAAATCCTCTTGTTGTTAGCTTAAGCCTGGAGAAGAAGGCTGGAAGCATCTATCTTGATACTGTGTGTAGGCCCTGGTTTGAAAGGGATGCTCAGTGTTTGCCTGGCTTGAGATGTATGAAGTTAATTAGCAGCCTGTTAAATCAGGGCTCTGTCACTGTGTCAGGCAATCCCCATTGACTGAGAGCTGCTTCAGAATTTACTGTGTCTCCTGGGACAGTGTAATAAGGCTACAGAGGGAGTTTAATTTGCCAAGGTGGGGTCAGACTCCCCATGTTCTCCTTTGGAAATGCCTGTTCTGGTCCTATGTCATGGATGTGGCTTTGGTGCTGCAGGCCACTTCTTCAGGAGCAGATCCTCTGCCTGCCATCACTGTGACACCTCTGCAGTCAGCTGCATCTTCCCTGAGGCTGATCCTTGCTTTTTCCATCACATCCAGACTTAGGAGCCAGTTTTCTTGCTGCTCATGTGCAGATGAATAGTCTGCAATGGTGCCTTCAGGCACAGAACCAGGCTGTGGGTGATACCTGTGTGTATCCATTTTCTCTGGTGCTGTAAAAACAGAGGAGCCCAGGCTTCCATCTCCATCTTCTGCTCTGGTTGCCCTTGGCCCTAAGGATGAACTTGAAGCCCTTAGAAACTTTCTGCATGTGCAGCCCCTGCCAACAGGCAGGCACACAGCTTCACTACACACTGCGGAGAGTGCCCATTGTCTGTTTTCCCTTTATTCTGCTGGCTCCCTTTGATAGTTATTAATTAGGGAGAGATGGTTCGAGGTGCTTTCTCTATGCTACTCAGGGTTTATGCACCTCTCATACCTCTGCAGCATCTCCCCCATCTGCCTTTGTACATCAGGCTACTTGCCTTTCTCTGGAGGAGCCCCCATCACTGCTGCACTGGTCTGAGTTGTATGCAAATCAGCACTAATCAGGAGGAATAAGCCAACCAACAGCTAGGACATAGCAGGGCATCACGAATGATTTACAATTATTTTCTCCTGAAACCACTTGACATTTGCCATTACTTGAGGTCTGTTTGCTGTGCTTGAATCAGGCAGAAACATATCTCCCGTTGAACATAATGAGGGTCATTCCAGCAAGCAAAACTGTATGTCCTGTTGATGGCTACAGTATAATTTTATTGATTTAAAGTGCTTTAAGTAAAGGCATGATTTCAAGCCTGGAGATAAAGGTGGCTCGTTTGTGTAATTGCACAGTAATCTTGTTCAGTGCCCCAAATAACACTGATGTCTCCTAATTTGTGGACAGTGTGTACATGAAGTGATTAGGGGTCGGGGATGATGAGGCTGCAGTATGGAGGGCATGAATGAGTGGGAGGAGATGCCAGAGTCCCAGTCAGAGGCACTTCATGGGGGCAGCCAGCTCTGCTTTGCACTTAGCTGATGTTCTGCTTGTGTCCCCTGCTCATCACAGGGGAGCAGAGGTCAAAAGCAAGGACTGTAAGGTAGGCAGCTTGGATGTGTGTCTCTAGGGGGGTTTAATAGCAATTTTGGGAGCATCTAGGACTTGAGTTTTTGAGTCAGACTTCTCTCTAGGCCCTTCTGTTTATAAAATAGCAACCTGTTTTCGTTGTGGATGGTGAGCATTGTCTTTGTTGGAGCTGCCCTTCATGCCAAAATAAAACCAAAGGTGGTTGCAAACATTAAGCTCATGCTGAAGTTTCTTAAGCTTTGATGAGCATCTGTTCAATTGAAAAACTTTTGCAGCAATGCTTCTCAAAGCATTCACCTGTCTGAAGCCTCAGTATTCTATGTTTTGGGAGCCAGAAAACTCATTGCACTGGCTGTAGGACTCTCATGACCAGGAGATCCTAGCTCCAGGAGAATACAACAGGGCAGAAATACTGAATTTTTGTTAGGCCAAGAAGTTCAACCTCATGAGCTGAGCATAAGGGAAACCAGTACAGCAGGCTGAGGATGTGGAGCAGGAGCAAGCTTGCTGGTGACTTGGAGTTTCCATCGTGTCAACATTTTGCTTTGATACTATAGTGACTATTAAAAAAAAAAAAAAAAAAAAAAAGAGAAGTGATAGATTACAGCAGAATGCTTGCAAATCTTCCAACTTATTTTAGCAAGCTAATATGTGCCTAGTGCATCCCAGTGGGATGCCAGTGGCTTCCATGGAATTTTACTGGAAATGAACTAGGTACATCTGGTCAGAGGGAAGCCTCAGGCTGCTGGCAAACTTTTGCTCCCTCTCTGATTATTTTATTTAGATACATGAATGTATGTATGTATATATACAGTAATTAAAGGCTAAGACTTTTGTATTGACTTTCATTTTCAAAAGGTTTTGGATGAAAACAGGAGCTTTGTTGCCTTGCAACTGAGTTTGGGAAGCCTAAGATCAATCTTCTCTAATGTGACTGTGAAGCTAGTTTGGGATAATACTCAGGGACAGATTAGGGTAATTTCACTGTCAAACTTTCATGCTACACATTGGAGGATCTTGAGGGCTCTATCCTGGACTCATTGCTCTACAATTTTCTTACCACCTCACAGTGATGGAAGGAGAACACTTCTATTAATTTTGGAGCTGTCCCTGATGAGCCTCAGCAGAGGCCAAGTTTAAGACATGAGTGAGCTTGGCATAGCATGATCAGATGAGGAGGCATTTTGGTTAAAACAAGGGCAAGGGTTGCTAGGAATAATCAACCACTTGTATGTAAGAGACCCTAGGCAGTAGTTCTGCAGAAAAAAAACTTCTAGAGTTCAGAATCATGTACAAACTTAAGTGCACACAATACAAGCAATGCTGTAGTGGTAAGAAAATCTGTTGCCTACATCTACATCCATTAAGGTTCAAACTGAGGGTCACTGAGGTACAACTGGGGAAGCTGGTTGAGCAGTTCATAATGTTTTGATTGTTCATGTTATCTGTTCAGAAGGGAGCCTCTTGGCTTCAAGGGTAAGAGGCTTCAAGGTATTCGTTTCTAAAGGTTGCCTTGCTACCTGCCATACCATGGGTAAGAAAGCAAGGATCCTCTCTCTGTTAGGGGATTGGGATGGGTTTTTTGGCCAGATTTCTAATCCTCAGTTTTCAGTCTTGAAGAGTAGGTATAACAGAACTGCTGCACTCTTGATGTGTACTCATTTACTTGGTGACTTTCTAGACACATGTCAGAGTTTGTTGAATGGTGAAGTCTTGTGCACTATTGCTGACTCAGCACCATATTGCAGAACATCTGCTTGGCACCAAGCATGGGCAGAACATGCTTCCATTTGCCTGGAAATGACTGCAAAGACAAACATTTGGGATGGCAGTCGTTTGCATGCACTACGCATGTGAAAGAAGGATTACACACTTCAATGAGATTTGCCCTGCCATGGGATCACAGCCCAAGTTTACTGGCTGGTCCAGGCCACAGGGCCATAATCCTCTCCTGATGATAACATCCTTGCTGTGAATGCCTAGAACCATTGTGGACTTCTCCCTCTCATTTTCTGTGACACAGTAATGAGGCAGTAAGAGCAGTCCTCTCTTAGGAATTTGATTTTATGAAGTTTTGGGTTTGGAAGATTTTTGGGTTCTGACTAGTCAGAAATAGAAAGAGAAGACTTTAGAGTGGCATGCAGGGCATGTGAAAAGATCCACCAATTCCTCTTCACTTGGATGTGTGCCTCGAGGGCAAGGATGGCTGTGGTAAAAACACAATCGAATACGAGGGCTTAATTGCTTCTGAAATGACCATGATCTTTTTATTACCGTGGCAGAACGTGCTTTGGACTCCACCATGGTGAGTGTTTAGATTGAGGCAGACCACAGGAGGAAGAGAGCATGACCCTGCTACTTAGTTCCCCACGCTCCTGTCTAAAAACAGATAGCCAAAAAAAGAAAAGAAATTTTCCACGTGTTCCAGTCCTCAGAGCTGTGTGAGCTGCATCCAGCTGTAGGCTGTGAGGTTTGGGGTCTTGTGCTATGAATTTTGTGAAGCAGGGGATTTGCATTTCAAACCCAGTCATCCGTGCAGCCTGGAGGCTTTGTGCTGGTCAGTCTCTGTCCTCAGAGAATTTTCATGGCCATGCTTTCAAGAAGAGGGAGCTCTTCAGTCCATTTGAGGCAGAAGAGAAGTCTTCACAAGAGTAACTGCAGCTGGGGGTTTGTCCCTCTGGAGTTCATCCAGTCCAGCTCCCTGCTCAGAGCAGATTCTTTAGGATATTGGGTGCTGAGTATCTCAGGGATGGAGACTCTATAATCTTTCTGGTCAACCTGTTTCAGAGCTTGAACACCCATAATGTAAAAAAGGTTCTCATTTCTCTTTGCATTTAATTGAAGAGGGTGAAATTTGGACTCTGTTTTTGGCTTGTGTAGCTCTATGCGTTGTCCAGAATCCATCCCTTAGTCTCTTTCTGTGGAGGACAAATTAAAAGTGACAGTCTGATATTAATTCCTGAAATCTGACTCCCTGGTTTTTTACTTATCCCTTGTATTTCAAATAGTTTGCCTTCCTTATTCTCCAGCTGCTTCTTGCCTCAACTGGGCAAGTTTCACAGCCAGCTCCTTTACAGCAGACAATTGTTTCCATTTCACCCCACCTGAAGAGTGTGCCCGTTGTTTTGTGAGATTTGAACAAACCTGTATGTGGTAGAGAGTGTTTGCAGGCCCTGCCCAAGCCTTTTGTATTGCCTAGGAAGAGTTTTCTCCTTCACTCCCTCCCCTTTTCTCTGTCACACTCTATGGAATTTAGTGAAACTTGTGGAAAGGGAATGGTGAGCTGGCTACAGAGGGTTGCACTTGTGAAGTATCTCCATTTCCATCCTCATGTTTGTTCCAGCTAGACTATTTTCACAGCTGCTTGAGGGGAGGAGGGAAAAGGGACACTAACAAATCTTGTGAGAGACCTCTCCAGTGCTTCAGTTTCTCATTTCCAAACATCCTTGAAAAAGAAATCACATCCACTTACTTACACAAATGCCCCAAATAGATTTTTCTGTAAACTGAGGGAGAAAAAAAATATTCAGTCTCTAGCTGGAATTTAATTCAACAAAGGGCTGAATCCTCCCAGCACTGGAGCTGTTCCACATTTGCATCCGTTGAGGATGTGACCCCCAGCCCTCAGCCCTAACTGAACTTTCTCAGTAGTTTTATACAGCAATAGGATACACATACTCAAAAATAAATGTAGATTTCAACGGACAGTATTTACAAGCCTGTATTGTTCCCATAGTTTCACTACAGCTATAGTTCTAACCCTAATGATAAAAGCTATAGTATTACTGAGATATAGAACTTTTTTTCCCCCCTTTTCTAGTCTTGGGTGGTCCAGAATGTGCAGTAATTCATGTTCTCAGCTGGGTTTCCACCACATTTCTGATTGACCTGATTACTTTCCCAATGACAAAATCCAAAATTGAAACCACATCAGAACTCACTGGAGCTGGTTCTGTTTTTGATGTTCCTGGAGCTTCTCTGGTGGCTCAGCAGGATATATGTCTTCATGAGCTTTTTTTTTTTCCCCTGTCTTTTTTTAAATTTTATTTTATTTCTTTTTTCCTTCTCATGGTGGGCTTATATTTGGGACATTACTAACAGGCTTTGGACTTTTACCTCCACAGCCTGAACTGGTTGGGGAAGTCCTGGAGGGAAGGCAGGAGAAGAACTCTATGGAGATGTTATATTTCAGGGATTACTTCTGGACATTAGTATATATGGCTTGAGAGGCCTGTGCAGAGGAAAGGGTGTTTTCTGCATGAAAAAAAAAGGATCTCTCAAAACAGTTCATGTTGATTCATGGACCTAACCTTTTTCCAGTCTTCTGGGACGATGGGTGTATATTAAAGAAGTCAAGAAATTTTTAATCACCTTTTCAACTTAGGGAGAGATTGAGAAAAACTGAAGTGATTTTATTACAAGGAAGAGGACTCATGATGGCATTGAGAAGGCTCTTCTGAAAGCTATGGTGGCTCACTGCATGTCCTGAATCTGCAAGTAACTGTCTGGGGAGGTTTGTCTAATTCCTTTTCCTTCCTGTCCCAGGTTCTCAGTCACCCCTTGACAAATCAAAGGAGCAAATAGTAATGGGCTCTTCCCTCACACTGTGACTGGTTCCACTCCTCTCTTTCTCCCAGCTAGACTTAAAGTCATTAGGGCAGTGTGTGATGTGGGGTTGGAGGTTGTCCAACTCCCGCTGAGGATTTCCTCATGCCCTTGCACCCACATCTTTGAACAGTAAATCTCCCCCTTTGCGTGGCTCAGGTAGGGTTGTACCTAGGGGAACATGTGATGTATTAGGTAGTGTTAATGGCAGTGGCACCTTCTCCTATTACCTCTGCCCCCTAAAAGAGTCTGGAGGTGGGCGAGCAGAGCTGCAGGCACTGTATTTCCATGCAGTCGTAGGCAACAAGTATCCAGAGAGGACTTCGGGTTTGTGCTCAGCTCAGTAGCTCCTCCTAGCAGAAAAGTCTTCACTCTTAGAGGTGTGTTGTTTTCAGAGTCCTTTTAAGAAGGTGGGAAAAGTGTTTTGCAAAACAATAGGAAGTGGAGAGTGTCGTGAAAACACCCTCCAGCTGAGTTTTGGCACCAGCAACAGAAAAGTTAAAGAATCTTGTCCAACACTTCATGGCTTTCAAAATGAACATTGCGATGCTGTAAGTCGAATAATATTGTCCAACCCTTTTCATCCTGTTTGTAATTCCACTAGGGACATTACTACAGTAACCAGCTGCTCTGGGATTCTCTAATGAAAACTTTGTTTCTGAATAGAATAATTAAAGCTTCATATTCAATTGTCAAACAACTCCGTCTTTGCTCAGTGCATGGATGTGATTAGCCACAGAAAACCCTTCTGCAGCTTAAACACACAATTGCATCTAGTATAAAAATGATTAATTAGGCGACGTGCTGTTTGGGAAGTTTACAAGCAGATCAATGAATAATGTTTAAGTGAAAATTTTATAGAGACGTTACGGGCACTGCAGGTTGTGTGCAAGGCTTGTTGATGGCTTAGGAGTGGGTGTGTTCATGTCCCATAAAGAAATTCTACATCATGAAGACAGGTTGAGCAGTTACACACGGGCAGGGAAAGCCTGAGGTTTTGGGGGTTTTCTTTGTATTAATATTTTTGACAGGAAATAATTTCTTTTCCTCTTCTCAAAGCAATTTCAATGGATAGTTTCTACTTTGAGCAGTATTTCCTAAATCTATTTTAAAAACTGTCACCTCTTGTTTCTCTTAATTTCTGTTCAGAATGGGAGAACAAAAGGGGAATACTGTGTATGTTTGAGAAAATTACCAGTAAGAGGGAAACAAAATCCATTTTCAGTAGTTGAGGTATTAAGACAGACCCCCAGTTGCTTCAAATGAATTGACCACTGCCTTTAATTTTCACGATGGTTTATTGGATGTGCAGAGGAATGGGTAGCTGTATTTTGGTGTTCTTACATTAATTTTATTATGTAATCTCCAGCCTCTCTTGAAATGTATACATCCTTGTCCTGTGCCCGCAGTCCTTGTGGCTTAATGACTTCCAACACCAGAGGGGACTCAGGGCCTTTAAATGAATCTTACAGGGTAATTATCATCTTGTATTTATTTCTATAGCTGTTTTGGACAATTTGTGTTTAGTGCTTTAGAGCAGCCCATTGTAGCATTGGAATATCACAGTGAAGCAGTTCTTGGGATGTCTTTGCCATCCTTCATTTCCAGTTCCCACCAGAGGATCACAGTTGTCTTCTGTCTGCCCTGTGCAGCAGGAGCCACTCCTTCAGCTCTGGTCACAGAGACTGTTGGTTTGGGTACTGGGTTTCCCAATCTCTTTTCCTTGGGAAAAAAAGATCAGAAAGGACCTAATATGGAGGCAAAAATTAATTTTCAGAGAAAGATTAATTCTGTCTTATGGCTTGTGGCCCACAGATGGCCCTAGGTGGAGGCTTTTGATTTGCACCTGAGTCATCTTTACATAGATAGTCCCAGGCTTTCTCCAAATTTACTTCTAATACATCTTTCTCCCTGTTTGCAGCCTTTGGGATGAAGACAAATAAACAAATGCGAGCAGGCACATTTCTATCCTGTACCGTATGTTGCCAAAAATAGTAGTCAGATGGAAAAGATTTTTCCAGAAGTCTTCTGCTGCATAATCTGTTTCAAATAAAGATAATAAAATAAACAACTGTTTATAAAGAGAATGTGAACGAGCAGGGCTCCCCTGCTGCCTGTTGCAAGGGCTCTCTGTGCAGGCGTTGTCTGCGAGAATTCCTGATCTGGCATACAAAGTTCTGGTTTTTATCTCCAAGCCCCCCACTCTGAAACACTAGGGACAGATTTCAGGAAACCTATATTAAATATAGCACCCCAGGAAACTCTCAAACTCTGGTGTGAACAGAGAAGGGTTGAGCTCCAAACCCCTCAGTCCTCATCTCCATTAGCAGCAGGCAAGGTACAGGAGTGGTCCCTGTGTGTCTGTTTGGCTCAGTGGTAGGAAATCTGTTGTATCAACCAGGAGACTTATCAGCTAACACTGCTAAAGAACACTGCAGAGTAAAATGTGGTCCTTGTAAATACTGATCCAGCCAGAGAGGTGTCACTTTGATAGAGCTGCTGCTTATTTCCCCTTTACCCAGAATATTCACAGTCTCCTGGAGATGTGAGTATGGCCGTTTGCCAGAGCCCTTTATTTCCAGCATTGCTGTAGAAGTCTTTGAGAATCAGCTCTATTTGGAGATTTCCAACTCATCTTACGTTGAGAGTGGTGGCCAAAAGTCTTTCCAGAGCAGCCTTTCACACCACAGTATGTTACAGAAAGTCTGCCTCTGATCCTGGCCAGATAGCTTGAAATGCAGAAGAGCAACAAATGAACAAGAGCCAGGAAATGTGGGAAAGGAAAAAGTGACCCAAACTTGGGGTTGGTTTTTCTTTCTTTGGTTATTTTTTTTTTTCCTTTTTTTTTTTTTTTTTTAATTATTTTTTTTTTTTCTGGGAAGATTTGATTCAAATTTTGGCCTTTGCTTTGGACTGATTCTCCCATTAAAAGGAAAAAAAAAAAAGCTAAAACCCAAATGTAAATAGACAGAGAAATAGATTTCCCGTCACAGGAAAAGAGGAGAGGACCTACATGGCAAGCAGAGAGGAGAAGACTGCCAGAGGTGGAAATTTTCTGGGATCTGCAAGTTGGGTTCAGCTGGTTACAAGTAAGAGGGGGCTAGATGTGAAGATTGGATCCCTCTCTAATTTGATTCTTATGGCAGTGATTATATTTATATACAGCCTGCAGACTCCAACCAAGTGTGGTGTCCCCAGGGATGGCACAGCCACACGCAAAAGTGTTCCTACCCTAAACTGTCTGTAGTCTAAGCCAACAACAACTGAGAAGGGAAATGGAAGAAGAGAAAAAGGGGTGGTCACCACGAAAGTTTGGATGTGAGGTTTGGATTCAGGCTCCCCTCCCACCGGAGAATCTGCCTCAATCTCTGCAAATCTCATCCCTTTTTCACCTTTCCCAAGGCTCTGCTGCCTTGGTGCTGATCCTGCTGCCCAGCCTTCAGCCTCCAAGCTCTTGCTGAGTTTTGGGATAGGCAGCTCTTGACAGTACCCTGCGATGTTGTGGGGTGGGGCTGGTGCAGGAACAGAGGGACAGACAACTGTCTTTCCCACTGGAAACCCACAACCTGGGCCCCTTGCCTGGATGCGGGCCTGAAAATGTGAATCTCTTTATAAACTTGGGTTATCCAGTTTATAGTACAATTCCCTGGCAACGTATCCTTCGATGGGCTTTTTTTTTTTTTTTTTTTTTGTCCCCCTCTGTTTATCACAACCTTTTCATTATTAATTGTATAGCTCAGTTTTACTGTTTAGGTTTACATGTTGTGGGCAGCATAAGGTTGGATGAAGTGTACAGAATGGGCTAGTGAAAGTGCAGAGTAATTAAAAAATTACTGTCTGAACCCACTGATCTGCTCAGACCCGTATTTTCAGCTTATGCATATTACCGGTGTTCTTTAAACTGTTAATTTTGGGATTAAGATAGGATTTTCTCTCTCCTCCCTCCCATCCCTCTCTCCAGCATGCACTGGGTGCTCCTGAGCATTTTATTTATCTGCAGAGTGGCTCTGCAAACTGGATCCCACCTCGCCCATTCACTGCAATTGCAGATAAGGTTTCCTTTTAGGAATGAGGAGGGGAGGCAGGCTCAGCTTTTCCTTTCTCATCCAGCCATTCTGGGCTTCATCTAATTTTTGACTGTTTTATTTAAACTTTCATAAGTCTGGGGCCTAAGGTGGACTTAGGAGTGTACCAGGAAAGCGTTAAAAACCCCTTGTCTTGAGCAAAGCTGAGAAGAATAGGTTGATGCCAGGGCAATGTGTGTTTGATAAACGTGTGGATTTAAAGGCAGATAGGGGCAAGGAGGCACTTTGCCTGCATATAGCTGTATTATTTATGGATGTCCTTGCCTTGCAGTGAGAACCAGGTTCTGTTTAGCTCTCTCTTTGGGTGGTCCATGAGAGATTCTGAGTAGCCTTCAGTAGCCTTCAGGCATAATTGCCAGGCATGCTCTTGTATCTGAGATAGCTTAATAAAGCATTACATATCTTACTGCTTCTATATTTTATTACCTAACCCAGTGCATGCGGTCAGCGGGTAATTAAATTCAGCTGTGTTTTTACTCTCTGTTTTAAGGTCGAAGTATGAATTTCTCCACGAATTCTTTGAAACGGACTAATACGATGCATGCATGATAAAGGCAAGGCTAATCAGAGCCAGACTGTTAGTGCAATATAAGGTTGCCCCAGGTGTAATTTATTTTCATATTATTGGTGGTTTTACTGTCGAACATATTAGAAGACGAAGAAGAAATAATAATTCTTTTCCGTGTATGGCCAGAAAGCTACAGGCTGGGTTGAGAAGCTGGGTTTTCTTTTAATTTCTATTTTATACCAGTTTCAGCTCAGCCACTTGTGCTCCATGCTGGAGTCGATTTCAATTAACCTATTCCTTCATTAACTCACTCTCTAAGTGCATGAGGATATTGCTAGATTGCTCCGTGCCATTATGAAAAGGATTGTGGTGCAGCCTTTTATTAAAAGCAACATCTGCAGTAAAAAGCCCGCTGGAAAGAGCTTAAACAAATCTTTTTCTTGGATTTGACCAGCTGGGGCTGGAGTGGACGTGTGGGCTACAGGAGATGGAGCATTTTCACTGGGGTTGGCAGCTGTGGGATGGAGGAAAGGGGCAGGGGACCCCTCTCATCTGCCTCCACACCAGCGAGTCCAGGCAAGGCCATTTGTGTTTGGGGCTCTCTGTGGTTGTAAGGAGTGAGGATTGGGTGGGTAAAGTGGAGAGGTAACAAAATCACAAACACAGGACTCAACCCTGCTGCTGTCAGAGGGACTCACTGCAGGAGGGAAAAGGGAGTGTTTGTGCAGTTATCTGGGAATATCCAGAGTCAGAATGAGGCTGCTTTGTTTCTCCCTCCAGTCAAACCTACTTTACAAATGTTATTCCCTCTCCCTTCAAAACTGGCCTTGCTAATCTCCTTAGACCACCGTGAGTGCAATTTTGCTGTTGCTGCAGCACACCAGTTGTCAGTGCCAGAAAGATGTTTGAGCTGGAAAACCAATGAGACCCAAAGTCCTAGAGGCTGGTGCCCCAGGGTCAGCACCCAAGGGGCATCTCTGGTGCCTGTTGAGGGCTGAGCCTTAACCTCAAAGGGGCCCTCTCTTTCCTACAAGAAGACTTTTAGAAAACTTCCAGGAACTTAAGGTGTGATTAATCTCTGAACTGAGTTGATTACAAGAAAAACATGTTTGTGGAGCTAGTCAGCACCAACTTGTTTGTTGGGGAGAAATAGGCACCGTCAGAATGCAATTCGTCTGACCCAGTTCAGCATTTCTTTAAAACATGCCCAATAATGTCTGTTCACATTATCTGATTTAAAACAGTTAAGAAGATGTCATGTAGACCTGATAAACGTTTATGATCTCCTTCCCGAGGTAAAGATGTATTTGAGAGCAGCCACTACACCAAAAGCCATTGGAAATGGCCCCATGCATGCCTGTATGGCCACACAGACCTCATGAAAGAACATCCAAAAAAACTTAGATTTTCAGCAGGAAGGACTCAAGTCACCCATGACCAAACCTGGCACAGCTGTGACAAATTTGCCAGATGATGTGCTGCAACTTACAGCAATGTTGTTCTCTATCCCACCTGCCAATGGCCCAAGGCATTATATTAACCCCTCCTCTGCAGAAAATCCTGTTCCAGGGCAGAAGGAACCATCCTGCAGGTAAAGGGTGTCACACACACCCCTTCCAGGGCATTTCTTTTCCCATTGTCCTTTCAGACAGGTGGCATTCCACCCTGGACAGGGACAGGAGACTGGGCAAAGGGTGGGCACATGCAGCTGTTTGGTGACTTCCCTTGCAATTGCCACAATGACCTGGGCAAAGCCCTATGGGCTGTAATCCAGCATTGCCCAGATGAGGTCCAGCAGCAGCAGAGGTCCTGGCTTAGTACATCTGAACTCATCTTGCTGTTTGCCCCCTGCTTCTGCTTCCCCAGCTATGAAAAAGTGAAAAAAGTGTCCCCTCTCTCACGACTGGCTTTTTCCTCTGAATTAATATCTGCAGAATACTCTAAGCTTCCTAGCTGGTGGTGCTGCAAACCACACAGCTTGACTCTGCTCTGTCCAATAGGAAAGAGCCCTGCTGGGCTTGGGATTTAGTCCTGTAGAAGTGAGATTATTTTGCTGTTTTAGGAATGATAGGGTGGTCTGGCTGCTAAACTACAGTACTCCCTGGGTAGGCCAGTGCTTTCCCTGCCTGTTTGGGGTCAGGAGATGGCCCTTTCTGGCTTCATGTTTTTTTACTGAACTCATGAACCTGTATTAAAAGTTGAAGCAACAAGAAGGGTGGTGATGCTCTACCAGTGAGAAAGGGCTTCCCAAAAGTCAGAGCTCTCCTTCCAATGAACTCAGTCTCTTTCTCCTCCTTTTCCTTGCTCTCCCCCAGTCCCATCCCTGTCTCCCCTGTAGAAAACCACCCCCTGAAAGATGGTGACCCCAAGTGCAGCCTGGGATCCAGGAAAACTTGATAGTGTGCAGATGCTGTTCTGTCTCTTGGCAATATTTAGTTTTCAGTTGGGTCTTAAGCACAAGGCCAGGAGATGCTGGAGTATTTCTCAATGTGATGAAACCACCATCACCTCCTCCAGCTGGAGGTGGAAAGCCCTTCCCTAACTTTTCTCACCCTCCTTGGCCTTGCTTAGGGAGTGGGTGGAGCTGGACCAGCACCCCTGTTCCCTGGCCCCTGACTCACTCTGTGACCTGGGTGTGGAGGAGAAAAAAAAGCTGTTTCTCCCTTCCATCCCCTCCCCAAACACAATCTGGCTCTATTCAGGCTTTGTGATATTGGGATTAACTTTGCTGTGTCTCCTCTTTAGTTTGCATCCAGCAGCCAGCACTGGGGGCATGGGAATTCCTTCCCCCTCTGCTGGAATCAGCAGAAGAGATGCCCTCTCCCCCAAAAGGGATGGATTCAGGGGACTGGGCAGCTGAAGGGCTGTCAGGATCCCTGTGCTTCCCAGGCATGGCTTTGGGGACACACTCAGCCTTTGCTGTGCACAGGCACGCCCCGGGGCCCAGCAGCTCTTGGGGGATTTGAGGTTTTTTTCCAAGCCCATCTCTGATGTTGAGATCTGACTGGAACACATGCGGCAAGCTAATCGCCTGCATCTGTGTCTTTTAAAAACGCGGTCGCCTGCTGATTGGGTTTAATTCTTTATCTTATTCCCGCTAATCCGTTTTCCAATCTGGTTCCCATTTGGAGACAAATTCCCCCAAACCCCAGCCACTGGTGGGATGGATGTGAAGCAACGGGGGGTAAAGGTGGTGGTGGTGGGAGGGCAAAGAGAGGAGTGGTGCTTTCTGTGGGGCAGTTAGAGGCCAAGGAGAGGCTGTGCTACCCTATTAGATGCTGGGTAACAAAACCCTACCCTGGCTTGTGCCACAAATGTGTAACAGCCTCATAACTCTCTCCACTTGGGATCCCACCTCCCGCGGGCTGCTGTTGCCATATGAAAACGTGACAGCAGCGAGCTTCCAAGCAGCCCAGGAAAAATGGCCTGAGGGTAAGAGCCCCTTCAAACACACCACCCAGCTGGGCCGGTGGTCTAGCAATAGCCTAACAACCTGGGCTGCTCTGGATTTCATGGCTGGTGTTGGCTGGAAGGTGGCAGCATCCACAAGTTGGCTGTAGGGCTGACCCAGTCCCCATGGCTCTGCTGCTCCCTTTGCAGCAGGCAGTGCTTCCCAGCCATGGATCTGTAAACTCCCCTCACTCTTCCTCTTGCTCTACATCCTTGCCCAAGCCTCCGGTGTTTTCATGCTCAGAAGCTGTCAACAAAAGGGAAAACGTGCCCCAGAGCTCAGCATTGTCTGCTGCCTGGCTGCAAGGGTGTTTTGCCCTCTGCCAAGGGAAAGAGGGGAGATCTGCAGTCCCAGGGCTGGGATTTCCCCCCATTGCCACTCATGCAGCTTTTGTGAAATCACTAACTGTTCTGACTCTGTTTCTTCCCCTCTTTCCTCTTGGCCAAACTCTGCACCCCGAGTTTTTCCCCAGTATCATTGCAGATTTTTTTTGTCTGCTCAATTGTAAGTTGTCTTCCTTCTGGGCCATGGAGATGGGGCAGAACCCTCTGTGATGTGCTTCTGCTCTGGGACATTTCTCAAGCCTCCCAAGGGGCCCCATTCCCAAGGGGAAAACCCTTGGGAAAAGTATGTGTTGCTAATGGGGCTGACCCAGCACCAGGTGAAATCCAAGAGAAGACCAGGGGTGTTTTAGTGCCTCTACATCCTTAGTTTGTTCTGCTACCTTGATTAAAACTCACAGCTTTCCTATTTTGGTTAATTTTTTTAACACAGGTGTGTAACCTTCAGGACTGTTTTCTAGTAAAGATCAACCACAGCAAACCTTTTAGCAAAAAGCCCAGCCAATAAATTAAGTCTTTCTAGTTTCTGGGTGATAAAAATCAGCAGCAAAAATTTAGATCCACTTCCAAAAATATTAATCAAATTGTGTAAACACGGAGTGGATGCCTGGTTTTATGACCATTTAGGACTTGTGTTACTCCAGGTGTCTGTGATAGCCCTGGTCCAGGGGGTGGGCTCTGTCTTCCCAGCTCCTTTTCCCCCTGAGAACCCCAACCCTTCTCATCTTCCCCATGACCCATGAGAGAAGCAGATCTTTTGCCTTGAAAATACACCCCTCTGTAAAAATAACTTGAAGTTTGTTGCAAGATTCAAGAGTTACAGGCAAGTACAGAAGGCAAATGAGAAACAGCTGATTTATTCTGCTATAATAAAGGTCCAGAACCTTTATTACAGGAGCCACGTGGCTCCTGCTCCCAGATTTATCACTGGTTGGCTCTGTGGCCTTGAAGAAACCATTTTACTTCCTTCTATCCCTGCTTCTCCTTTTGCTCTTTGGCCCTGGAGCTTTCTAGCTCTCCAAGGTGAGCAAGCTCTACGTTGTGCTTAGACAGCAGAATCTCCTGTGGCCCCAAGCACAGGTTTGGGTGCTGATGGGACCCACGAGTGGGTACTGCACCTTGCATTACAGAGCTGGGATACTTGAGGGCTGTGTAATAATATTATTTTTATTTTATATGTTATTTTTATTACCTAATATTTATTGCTGCATAAAATATAAGAATATGTAAAAAAATGCAGAAACATGGGTAAAATGGAGAAAGGAAATAATGATTTCTCAGCTCTCAATGGAGTAAAAGAGAAACTGTCAAACTCCTATTTTTTTTCTTGATCCTGCAACATTAACTAATCGTGGTATTGAAGGATGAGGAGTTTGAAGGAGTTGTACATTTTTAATCTGTTTCCAAGCCCATGTGTACACATGCAGAAAACCCACAGTGCATTTTATAGGTCAGCACATGAGTGAAAGAACATGTGATGCAGCCGTCGAAAGAAGCCGTCACCCAGCCCAGGAAAAAAATTATGACTCTAACCATTTTTTATCATTTCCATCTCTATTGACTGACATATATTTTCTTCCTTCCCTGACCCAGAACACCAGGACTCTGAAACTACTGAAATGTTTGCACAATCTTGAAGCATTTATTTAAAAGTTGCTTTTCCCTAAAGGCTTGGTACTACAGCCAGATTCAAAGTCAGATCAAAAAAAACAAACAAATACTATCTTTACAAGCCCTTCATATGGGTATGTACCAAAGGACCTATCAGCTTCCTTTTCCTTTTGGCACGCTGACAACAGCCCAGCGCCTCGGGCAGAGAGCTGGAGTACGTGTTTACAACCCTTTCAAATTCACAGGCCAAACAGGAAAAGAAGGAAAATGTCAAAAATTACAAATAAAACAGTTGATCTTCAAAAGCAACGAGGCCTGCAAATGAATAATTTTTAGGCATGCTGTATCGGGTTTCTTAAATATTTGTCACAGCTGTGAGTTGCATAGTGCAGTGTTTGTTAACCTTATAACTTGTCTTAAGTGCTCTCACGAATAAATTTATTTATACTGAAAAATCCAAGTGTCTTAATAACTAAAACGGTTTTCAGAGGAGTTTTTCTTCCTTTTTTTTTTTCCCCCTAATAGTGCTGTAGAGAATTCTTCCCCATGTGCTCAACATATTGTAGCTTTGCTTTAGCACAGAGCAAGAAGTGGTGATAGAGATAGTGAAAAGATTTTTAAAAGAATGGGAAAGCAGGAGGTGGAAAAATGATGGGACTTGCCTGTGTCTCAGGTTTTTGGCATGGGACTTGCCTGTGTCTCAGGTTTTTGGCATGGACCTGCCATTATGTGATGCACTTTGGGTTATGGGTACATCACTACCTTGGATGTCTTGCTTTCTCTAAATCTTTCTGGTCTTCGAGGATATCTTGGCTGAGGAATAGAGGTAAAGAAGGTTTTACAGTGGGAATGGTGTCAGGAATGTTTAGAGACTCGTTAACTGGGGATGTCTGGTCCTGGTTCATGTAGTTTCCCCTGTAGTGAAGGGGGAGAGATTGCACCTCCACAGGGACGTCCTTATCCTGAAATAAGTACTGAAGTACTGAATCATCTCTCCACTGATTATTGTGGGATCCCAAATGACTAGTTTGGGTTAGACACCTCTGTTTTGGATGTGTGGAGTCAGTTGAGATGAATCCCACTTTCCCCATTTTCTTGGGTAAAATGATGGAAAGCAGATGGGGCTGAGCCCTTGGGCTCAGTTGGGTACCACGCCTCTGCAGGCAGCGTGTGAGAGTGATTTGGGATTTTCCTCAGGCTCCCTAAAGACTGTTTGCAGAGATGAATCTACAAGTTGGCAATCTGCTCTGGGCAATGGAAAGCACTGATGCTTTCTGCATGGCCCAGGCAGGCAGATGTGATTTGAACAAGCTGCTTTTAGCTCCATGCATCTTTGTCATTTTGAAGGGAGAAAGAAACTGTTCCAGCCTGTGCTGCTTATCAGATATGGTTTGGTAGACCAGCAGAGTTTGTTTTCCTAAGAAAATGCAGAAGAAGGCTAAGTGTCCAACTAGTACAAATCAGAATACTTTGCCTGGGGAAATAATGAAGTAGCCATCGCTGGAGGTCTTCAAGACACATCAGCAGTGATATAAGAATTTTTCCTACATTTTGGCAGTGAGATGTATCCTAAAGTATCTTCCCACTTATATGCTGTAGATCTGCAGATCTCAGTGTATTCTACAGGTGACAATATCTGCTTCAGGTAAAGGATGTAATTCCAATGAAAGATCACAATGTCATCTGCTGCTGTCACCAAGGTGCTGCTGCTCTGGCCCTGCCCAGCCAGCAGTGTATCTGTGCTAACCAGTGTGGTATTGATTAAGAAAACCCTACTTTGATGCACAGTGTAAAAAGGGATATATTTAAAACTGCTATTTTGGCAGTACTCAAACTTTTTTGTTTTGTTGAGAAAAGCAATTCAACGTGAATAATGTTTTCTATGTGTTTACAGGAAAAGCTTTAATCAAATACAAATTAGTTCTAGGCATGAGAAATAAATGTTTGATGAAAACCTATCTTAGTCATAGCACATAAATAGCTCTTCACAGTCAATATATAATCTTGCATCATTATGAAAGGAAGTGATCATTAAAAATATAATTTGGAGAGCAATATTTTACCTCCTAGTTGTCACAAGACCCCCCTTTCTGCACACAGTTCTGGACAGGGTTAATCCCCAAATGACTTGCACCATTGTAAATCAGGAGTAACAAACCCTGACTTCAAGCAAAGGCTCTTGGTGTAAATCACAGGAGGATCTAATCCCCTCGCCTAAGAAAAAAATGAAAATGTCTTAGGAAAATACAACTGCGTTGGCACTGCAGAGAGAGAGAAAAAAAAAGCAAAATACTTTAGACTTCTAAAGCAATATTTCTTTTCAGCTTCACCTGTGCTTTTAGTCCTCTAAATCAGTAAGATGTTATAAAAGGAAATTGTGTTCCAATCTCCTGATGAATTGTTTAGTGAGATTTTGCATTAGTAACCATGAGTATTTACACTTTCCAAAGATTAAAGGCAGTTTTCCAAAGCTGCGTCTGCTTATTAATTAGTGTCTGATGAAGACAGATTGCAGACAGAAAGAGTGGTAAGAAAATGGACCTAACCTTTAAGACTAAATTAATCTCAGGTTTAATGGGTTTTAGTATGATTTACAGGTTTTGTGCATTTTCTGGTAAATTTCCAATAGAAATGCAAGTGGATACAAGCACAAAAAAAGAAGGCTGAGTAAACACAATGAGAGCAGATCCTTAAGAACTGCAGATCCACCATCATTTGCTAGAATGGGCTTGAAAACCTTTGCTTTGGCACATTGGGGTGAGGGGCGGACCAGATCCTCAGCCCACCACCATCTGGAGAAGGTCTGTTGCACCCCTGGAGATGTCTCAGCTGGTCCCAGTATGGACCAGGATCTCTCATGGCCCCAAGGTGGGACACATGGAGAGCCTTAGAGAGATCTTCCTGACCACTAACTCATTTTGGGAGTGGTGTTGCCTTATCCCTTTGGGATGTACCTGGAGCAATTGGGTCTCCTGGGGCTGGGAGAAAGTGAAAGCTGAGTTAAGAGCAATGTCACCCCACTGCTGTACCTTAAACAGAGGCCAGGGATTTTTTTTGGAGGTCTTCTAAGATTAGCACCTGTTTTATTTTCTGGTAATTAATTTTTGTCTTGTGCCTGGTATTATGTGATGTTAAAAACAATGACAATGAAGCCTGAGGGAGAGAGAGCCTGGGGGAAAACCTAGTCTGGTACAGCTAGTTAACATGTGTTCCCATACATCTGCTAATCTGCTTGAATGTGCTTTGAACATAATCTGGGCCTAGTAAAATCCAGTTAATTATATATCCATTTTAATTGTAAACCAAGCTTCAGAGTGCTTGTATTGTTACGTAAGTGCTTCTAATTCTCCTATTTCTATCATATTTCCCTGGCACCTCATTTGAATTTACATGTATCTGAGGTCATAACTGGAGCGAAGGTTCTGCTTTTGGTTAACTCTGGAGCATAGATCAGCTACCATGAGTTTAATGAAAACATTGTCATTTTAGTGCCATGGTAGGGAAAAAAAAAAAACAGGCTAGAAAAGCAATGCCACATCCAGTGACTATTCCCTCCTGTCAGAGCATCACTGCTGTGTCACAACATGCCACAGAGCAGTCACCACTGCAGATAAACTTATTCCCTGCCCTAAATGCACATGATTTCTTGGGTGCATACAACTCTGCTCTCATTTACACCCCACGAAGATCTGGCCCACCAGAGATGGGCAGCTGAGGTTTGCCTTGAGGTGCAAGAACATGGTAGTGCCATGAGGAGTTAGGTTAGAAATGTGCACCAGCCTTATAAACCCATTTACATTTCCAATTTTTACAGTCTTCTACTTCCGTCAACGTCCGTTGTGTCTGATCTCTGGTGAGATTGACTTAAGCTCTGTCTCTGGGGAGTGGGTAAAGTCAACTCCAAATGTGCCCACAGGTGATGACTGGAAGCCTCATTTTCAGTCCGTGCTCTCCCAGCCTCCAGCACCTCCAGCAATTGTGTAGACAGCATAAGCTGCAAAGAGGGTTTCCGAATTGTGCTCATTTCCAGCCCTGGAAGCACACCAAAAGGCAAACAGCTCTGGTCTTTTCCTTCACCTTGATTGATTGATTTCATGTTGCTGCCAGAGGAAGGAAAAAAAAAGTCATTTTATCATTCATTAAAATAAAATCTTTGAATTATTTTAGAGCTCTGAGATAACAAACAGCAAGACAAAGATCATGGCTGAAGACTTTTATACCATCAAAATCATTAGTCATTGTCTTTGAGCTTCGTTTAAAAAAATGATCAATGCCTCAAAACAAGACCCTTGAAGGTGTTTTTATAAGTCCACAAATGTGTCAAGCAGACTTATTAGATGTGAAGGGAATGATTATTTGTACAAAGTGAAATGAACATGTGCAATAATATTGTAAAATGTTTATTAGTCTAGAGTGTGCTGAATTTTCCTAAAATATATCAGGTTCTCAGCTTGCATTTAATGTAGTGTTAGGTATGACGCTATATCCTTCCTAGGTTATTTTCAGTTAGCACTCTGCTTTTTGCAGAGTAAATCATGGGTTTGTGTCCTTTGTAACAAGGGCATTATCAAAGGTGAGGCAATGCTACCTGTCTAGAAATGCAGTGTGAAGGAAAACACACCCTGATCCTTGGCTCAAAGGCTGGTTGACTGGATTGTGTCAACTGAGCAAAACAAGTTGGGTGCCAAACCCTGGGAACACCTGAGCACCTCTGCTTGCCAGTGGCTGCTGATGCACCCTGTGCACCTCAGTGTGAGCTTCTTTGCTGGTAACTGTGTTCACCTATAGCATCAGAAGTTAGGTTTCTAGTCCAAAGAATGCCCAGAGTGATGGTTTTGGGGTGAGCAGAGCTGGAAAGGGCTGTTAAGTCACACACTTCTCCACTGTGTGCTGTGCTCTACTGTCAAAGCTTGCTCTGTTAGGAGAGAGCAGAGAGGCAACCAATGGCTTTGTTCAACCTGTTCCACTCTAACCTACAGCCCTTCTTTCTCCAGCATTGCAGAGAATGCAGAACACCTGTGTGGACTGTGGAGATTTGGAATTAACCTCTGAGGACCTGGACTTAGACACTTGGTGATGATCTGGGGCACTTTGTGTGCCCCATCTGAGCTAGAAGTCTGGTGAGGAGACTGAGCAAGGACCTCAGTGCTCTGTTGCACCTGTTCTTAGGGTTGGCGATTTTTTTTTTTTCTGGGTTTATCCTGCTTCCTCTTCAATCAGGATATTGCTCCAGCTGTGATGTGCATCCTGACTCACTTAGGTGTTTAAGGACATGTGCTGGGGGAGTGGCAAGTTAATTGGTGTTATATCTGTACAGAACCATTTCATCTTCTCTCCAGATACTAGCTAATGGCCTTTGACTAGGCAGGACCTTTCAGTCCTTCAGAAAGGACCTTTAGGAAGTCTTTGCTAGCAGGCAATTTGAAATAGAGCTGCCCACAGTAATAGCACATAGCCTACTCCAAACTCCAGTTTTCCTATGGTATAGAAGCCCTTCTGCACTGTCCTGGTGGGATTACCTATCAAGATGATTGATAGCTGCACTAACTACTGTTATCTTTCCTTAGAGTTCCCTGCCCAGGGATACAATTCAGAGGTGTTGTTGGTAATGGAAAACTTTACATTAAAATCTAGCATAGTTTTGTCTTTTTTTTTTTTTTTTTTTTTTTTTTTTTTTTGAAGGAACAGGATTTTGGAATGGTCTGTCTTAAAAATTCTTTAGGGAACTCCATGGAAGGTGTCCACTTTGAGCTCCTATTCCTATACAAAAATTCACCAAGTTGCTCTTCATTCCTTCTAGTTCAAAGAAGTGGTTGAATTTAACAAAGATATTAAGGGATCACACCTAGGGAATAAAGCTTTCTGTGAAATGTTTTCTGTGAAAGCCAGAGCCAGGTAAAAATCACTTAGTTTCAGGTTTCATTACAAATTTGAAAACCATATCTCGGGTTCACTGAAAGGTTGGTTAAGGGTCACGCTGCAGAGCCTGGTTTGGAATGAATGTGGTTGATTTATGGCATTTGCAGCAGAACTGGGTATAGTTCATTGCTTTGACCCAAGTTCAGGGGTCTGCTCTGTGTGTTAAAGTCAATGGGAACTCCCTCCACAGAGACCTTGGAGGATCCATCTCCATGAGAAACTCAGGTTTTTGATTGCTTTAAATGATGGTTTTATTTCCATCCCTCACCATCTCCTCGGCTATAAGTTAGCCTGAATCCATGCTAGTAAGCTCAACTGCTCTGTTGCCCCCAGGTGAGGTTCCAACCTGACTTGGAGAGCACAGGGGTCAATCTAATAAGAAGTTTGTACAAATCCATCTTTGCTGAAATCACTAATTCCCACACAGCCCTGCTATAGGGTCCCATTGCCATTTTGCAGGCAGTCAAACCCAGGTGTTAAAAGCTAGACCAGCATACTATTGGTTGAATATTACTCACATCTTTGACTAATGAGCATCTGGTTCCCCTTACCATTAAGAAGATCCATGCAACTCCCAGGCAAGGTCTTGCAGACCTGGCCATTGATACCAAAGGATCAGTCACCTCATCTCCTCTCATCTCAGCCTCCCCAGGGCTGCTGATCTTTCCCACTTGTGCCTCTAGGCTGTTCTTCATATCCATATCCTGGAAAGGCATGGTGATAAGAAGACCTTGTATCATCTTTTGACACCCCAGAAGCATCCATTGGAGTCTCATCATCAACTGGAACCTTTTCATCTTGCTCTTTCCCAGTTATTAATCACTTGCAGATGCTCCCACAGCAGCATTCCTGTGGGAGGCTATCGACGTCAGCGTGGATTCCTTGCAGCAGCGTTACCAGAGCAAGAAAAAAAGCTGCCCTGAAGTTCTGGGGAGGATCTGATTAATACCTCAAAAGCAAGAACATTTACTTTTGTAGCAAAACTGGAAAGCTGGGCTACAAATATGCTTTGGACAAGTGGCTGCAGCAATGCTGAGCATTCATCTTGGAACCAGAGATTATGCTTGCTGTGAACTTGGTGCCTGAGCTGGGATCTGTAAATATTACACTGGAAATTCACCAGAAAAGCTGCTGGGTTTGCCCAGCCAACAAGGCAAAGCTGAATTGCTTCACCTGATTTATGCTTTTAGCTCCCTGGGATTTTCTTTACTTCTCAAACCAATGGTATGGCCAAGGCTTCAACCAGCCAGAACCATGCCAGCATCGACTGCAATATCTCTGATTTCTTGGCTGGAAGACACAGCACAAAGATCAGACAGTGACTGAAAAATTGTTGGTTGGGTGGGAACTGTGGCTCAATCAGACAAGCAAGCCTAGAGATGGACTTTTCTGGGGTTAGAGTGAACTCAGAAACATGCAGAGCCAGTGGTCAGTGCCAGGGGTTCAGCAGTACTTTGGCTCCTGGTGGCAAGCTTGAGATAACTTTATGCACATGTGTTTTGGCCACCAGCAAATGTGAGGAGATCCAGCCCAGCTTAAACCTCATTCTGGGTGGGTTAAATTAATCCAAATTACCTCATGTTTGCTGCGGGCTAGGAACACACACAGGCAGTTGCTGTGGCAGTTCATATAATGTGAGATTGGTTATACTGGGTAATGCCAAAGGTCTCTCTAACCTGATGCTCTGCCACTGATGGTGGCCCACAGGGTACATCAAAGAAGAACTGCAAAAACAGGGTAAGCATCTGGTGATGTTTTTCCAGCATCACTCTTTTAACCTTCAGCATTTTATGACTCAAAGACACATGAGAAAAAGGTGGTGCTTTGTATTTAAGGAATTGTTTTTCTGATTTAATTTGGCTGATCACTTTTTGAACCCACATACATTTCATAGCATTCCAAACAAGGTGTTCCTTTGCTTTCCTTTTTTTTCTCAGTCCGCTCCTTGTTGTTTTCTTCTCTATTTCCCATGTCTTGTGCTGGAAAGCAGAATGAACCACTCATCCCCACTGATCTCTACCACAACCCATTCTCAGTCATCCCTTCCAGTCTGAGAAGTCTTTTGCTGTTGAATTATACCCCATACAGCAGCCATTTGAGACCGTGGATCATTCTGGTCATGTTGCTGGTCCAAATGCAAAAGAGGCATGCAAAGACAATTTGAATGAAGGATTTTTATTTGGAAATAGCTCATAGTTTTTAGAACAAATCACATGAAAAAACAGAGAAGTAGACATTCAAGACCAGCAGAATGCTTGGTTTCACACTGATGTCCCCTCCTTCCCTTCCCTTTTTCATGAGTCAGGTCATGGTCAGCAGCATCCCTCAGTACTCATCCTCTTTGCTCCTCTTGTACATGAGCCCTGGGAATTAAAGACAGGGTGACAAAATGCAGTATTAAAAAGCTCTATACAAAGCTAACAGAGGAAGTGGGATCATTTGTTACTTTGGAAAAAGTGGTTGGATTTTGTCTTTTATCAGATTATCCATAGTTTGGTTAAAAGGCTCAGCCTCTTTGGCTCTTGAAGCTCTCAGGGTGGGGTAGGGAAGATGTTCAGTATGTATGTACCATGTTATTAAGCCACGTTGAGCAGTAACCTGATGCTCAACCTCTGTGTGGCCTTTCTGTTTTACATGCTAGGGACAAGCACGTTACTGTTTTAACAGTCAACTTCCTGTGAAATGGAAAGCTGGATTTTTATTGATCTTGTGCTGTTTCAAATCCACCTACTCTCAGCTGCATGGTGTTTGCTTGGAAAGCATCTGATGGGGGGATGTTCCTGGAAAAACCTCACTCTCTGGAACAATACAATGCTTCTTTGTTTGTCGTCTTCTCTCTGAGGCCAGTCAGCCCTATTGAATGAACCTCAGATGTTTTGATTTGTTCTTTGGTGAAAGTTTATATGACTTAAGCTGTCTTTTTACCCTTCCCGCCTTCCCCCTTAGGTTTCTTCTAAGGAACAAAGCCGGTTGAATTAAATTGCTCTGTATTGGGATTTCAAACATTAATGAATGTTGTTTCAAAGTGTTATCTCATTTGGGGCCTGAAATGACTAAGGGCCACCATTCTTGTGCCAATAGAAGAGTCTCTGTGGCTTTGGGATTGTTTGCTATTTCTTTTAGCAAATCGGCACTCTGAAAGGATCATTTGTTTCCATACATTTCTTATTATAAAAACAAAAATAATGAACAGTTAGAAGGCCAGCATAAAGCAGCTGTATTATATGGGTGGGGAGATGCAATGTGTAGTCTAGCTATTGAAATACTAGACTGAAGATTATTAAAAAAGAGCCCTTCCTACTACTTTTGAGATCTACCAGCATAGAAACTGTTTATTTTATGTAGGTACGAAGCCAAATTCTTCTCTCTACTTCCCTGGAATCACAGGGGTGAAGATGGACTTCTGACATGGTGTATTAAAGACCTTCATTTAAATAATGTGTCCCCAGATAATAACTTTGGACTGAGCCTCTCAGGCTTCCTCTGAAATCACAGTAGAAAGGCTGTGTATAAAAGCAGATGTTTGCAGTATACGTATTTCCACTGGAGTTCACTGGTAACAAATGTGTTTAAAAAGGATTAAAACTAAAATAAAATAAAATAGAAGAAGCTGTTGAGTAGCATTCATGGTAATGGGTGACTACGATCGAGTCAGGTTCTTTATTGATAATAATCCCTGGTCCCTGTGTCATTGAGAACAGTTTCTATAGGTACAAATGAGCTGGTATAAAGGAAACCAGCATAATACATCAGGGCTGGGTGGGAGGTTACTTCATTTAACTTCCGCCTTCCTTTCTTTGAGTTCCTATTAAGCTAAATAATGGCAGTCTACAAAATGAAGGAGTGATTGAAGTGTGCCTGAAAACCAATTATATCATTCTGGACGTGGTCTCCAGGACTCTTTGTATATGTACATGTATGTGTGTCTTGTCTCTCTTGGCTGGGACTCTCTTGAAACTGCTGTTTTATGGTCATTGTGAGAGCCTTTGGTTTTCAGAATTGTTGCTTTTATTCTTTCTCCCCTCCTTAGCCACTGGTTGCATTTTGAGTCACAATAGGTTTTGTGAAGGGCTGTGCTCTGAGTGTGGAGTTTAGAACCTAAACTTGCATTTTTGGCTCTCCAGGAAAATCCCTGTTAGTTTTGTCCTAAAAATGGGGGGGGGGGGGGGGGGGAAAGAAAAAGGAAAGAAAAAATGAAAAAAGACATTTAACAAATGTGCATAAAATGGTTCTTGCAATGTCACTGGGGAAAGAAATAGCTGGGGTCAGGCCTGGGATGGAAAAGATGAAAAGATACTTCACACCAAAGCCAAATACTGATTTCCTGCATGAGAGAGGGTGAGTTAATGAGACCCACTGTGTGAGATCATGGCCTTTCTTTGGCTAAGACCAATAATAGAGGTAAAGATAATACAATTTTGTAACAAAATATCAGAGGAATAAATAAAATTTCTTGCTCACATACATTAGAGGTTGCTTTATAGAAGAATAAAGGAGTACATCTTTTGTGTCTTTGGCTCTTCATGGAGGAATTTCTCGTAATTTCCATCAGAATATCATCCTTTTTTGAATACAGTGGGACTCATGGACCTGGTCATGTCATGGCAGAGGAAGTCCCATGGCCTAGTGGGATAAGGATACAAGAAATAAAACATTTTGCAGACTTGGATGCTGATCAACTGCCCTTCTGATAATGTGTGATAAAAAAAATTCTGGCTTTGCATTTACTCTTTTCTACTTGTTCTATGAAGTACCTCTCTGTTTGTGAGAAGATCTCACTGTGCAAGTTTCAGATAGGTGAAGTTAGGGAAGATCAAACCCACACCAAATGCCTTATAAATTCTCTTATCAGGTCTGTACATCTTTGTGGTGAGGTTTGGATGGAAGTAATACTTCTGCTTTTTCGTAAAATGACATAATCACAGGATTACACCTTTGTAAACTATTTCTAGTCATCTAAATGCAAACAATGAGTATAATGGATTAAGTGAGACCAACAGGGTTGTGTAAATCATTAGAGGCTTAGCACAATAAGAACAAGCAGAATAAACTATCCAAGTGCACAGTGATACCTGTGATCAAATGTGATCAAACACAAAAATCAGATGAGGTTACATAGGATGGAGCCTGGCTACTTGCTTCTTCTCCACTACCATCAATGACAGTTTCACAAAAAATCCCAAGATTATAGGTGTATGTTTCTTCTTATGAAAAATCCACTTAGAAGTGTTTGCTGAGGATTAGCAAGTGAAGAATAGTTGTTTTTAAAAAGATTACAAGTTGTTATGGAAGCCAGCAAGTTGTGTAGAATCACAGTTTAGAGTTAGCTTTTACTGGGGGATTTGTAATGGTCTGTACCCCACAGATCTCATGTTCACCCCCATGATAGTTTGTCTATTAATAATAATCTCTTAGCTCCTTTTAAAAAGCTTGTAAGGGCAACCTTTGCAGGAAGCAAGTTAGACGTGTCTGTGTATCTGTCTGTTTTATAATGGTAAAGTTGCTGTAGCTGTGATGATATAAAAATATATTAGAGTTAAAACTACCCTGTTGTATTTTATAGTATTATATTATGGAAGTAGTGAGAGTGTAGCTGAGATGAAGTGGGAACTTGCATTTGAACCTCTGTTCCAGCTCATATAAACATTGAGCTCAAAATGGTCTTTAGAGGCCAGATTTCTCTCTAATATATGTATATGTATGTTAATATCTAAGATGATTCTATGTCCAGACATTCCTTTGGGCACATAGAGGGTTTCAGTAGTCTTGTTATTTGGGAGAAATCTAGTGGCAAAAGTAACATTAGGGTGCTGAACATAACACTGTTGTTAGAATTCATAGGCACTGTCAGTCTCCTAGTCTGGGGTGCACAGATTGCTCTTCCTTTCTTCCATCTCCTTCCCCATTCCAGGTTATTTTCCCTTTGTGTGTATAAGGATGCACTTTACATTTCCTATTGTTTGGTTCCTTTAATTAATACTGAAACACTTTCTACTCATCAACTGAACTGAATTTGGACTTGCCATATAAAAATAGAGCATTCCCATTAAAAAAAAAAATACTAAATTTTTTTTTCATTTTCTCCTCCTCTCATTTATCTCCAGAACTTTATAGCTGTTGGTAGCAGCTTTCATCAAAGTGTTCATGTGTGTGCACACAAGAAAACACACACTAAAACTTACTCAGGAACTTATGCTCATGGAAACATTGACAGAAATCTCCCCAGTAAGATCCTTGCTTTGATTGCCTCCAACTTTCCTAACCTGACTCTTTTCAATCTGAAGCTTTCCATGCTGATCAGTATTGTCCCCTAAGAAAATTGCATCACAAATAATATGATCATTTGTGAGAAAGGCAAATGCTGCTACAAGGGACATTACTACTCCCTAGTAGTATTCCATGCTTGTGAGAAGGTGGCAAGGATTTTGCTGTATCTGCAAGAGACCATGTGGATTTGGCCAGGGAAAAGTTACTGAAATAAAAACAAACAAAAAACCCCAACAAAAGACCCCCACAGAATTTACCTGAGCTCAGTAGAGATTTGATACATGGGGAATGATTTTTGTCTTGTGTGCCTCCATGTAGAAAAATCAGTCACCAAAGGGGAATAAGAATATCTTCCTGCTCTTTGTCCAAGCTGGACTCTTCTGCTGGCCTTTTGGGCTAAGGGGCTGAGATTAGAGGGTGAGCCCTGGGTGTGTTGCTACAGCCACACCTGAGTGAGAAGGGAGTGAAAAAAAGAGGCACCCAGCCTTGTGTAGGAAGGGGAGAGAAGCAGAAGTGAGGAGGAAAAGGGCCACCAGTTTTAGGTGGTCCATTTTCCTGAGCATCTGCAGGCAACTACTCGGAGAGACAGACTGGGGGGATGTGGTTTCCTGCAGGATTATTTGTTTTTACAATTTGTTTTTAACTATCTAAACTTGCTGGAAAATTGTGGTGTGGGTAATATATCTTTGGTCTTGGGAGAGTTTAGTAGGTGATAAACAAATGACATTATTTCTCTGTTTACACCTGGACAGCTGTCTTCAAGACATTCTGCTACTTGCTGCTCTCAGCAAGCCAGGTTTGCCAAGATATCTTCAGTCTCCTCTTCCCTATGGCCCTGTCCCTACCTTGCTTTCTTTCCTGATGCTGTACGGACTTGTTTCTAGGTCACCCCATGCTTCTGCCCCTCATTTAATGTATGTTGAAGCTAAAGCACCATCTCTGTTTTCTGGTGTTTTAAGGTTTTCTCAAGTACAAGCCAAGCACACAAAGATCAGGCTTGCAGTCCCTCTTGGATTCAGGGTTTGGGAAGTACAGTATCCAGCAAACACCATCCATCCTGGGTTGCAGGATGTGAAGCAGGGGTTATGTGAAAGAACCAAATAGAGGGTGGTGGATTTAAAGACTCTTGCATAACACAGACAAACAAGGAGCTGGGCAAAAGTTACACAAACATTCTCAGTTTTGGCTTTGCCTGAGTTTAGACCGTTTAACCTATGCAGGTATAATTATTTTTCTACATGTAAATTATTTTTTGAGTGCAATAAAATTGATGCATAGCTTATATAAAATTTCTATGCCAGTATCTGTGTTTATACATAGAGATAGTTGTTGCTATGGCTATGTGCTGTCCTGAAAATGCCCAGGCTTTCTTACCCTTCTTATGTCTCAAACAGGGCTTGGTCAGGTAAAGTAAATAATCTGCTTTAATTTAGGTTTTATGTTTGCTGTAAAACTTGTTAAACAAAAAAAAAAAAAAAAAAAAAAAAAAAAAGAGAGAGAGAGAGAAAGAAATGCTAAGCTTTTCACAGTGAAAACACAAAAATTTTACAGTACCAGGCAAGTCGACTTTGGCATTTTTCCTTTCAGTCAGTTTGTTTTTCTAATATAAAACTAATATGACATAATGTATAATCTAATTTGGAAATTACAATTTACTTGGGAGGATTATGCTGCCAGCCAATACCAACAAAGAAAGAAATTATTTGAGAATGTTTCTTTCCTTCGTAACGTGGTCGATAATTTATTTTTCCTTCAGAAGATTAGTTTTTTCTTTACAACATTTCCTGCTGGTGTGATTTGCATTAGGATTAAATAATATGTTCCATGCTTAACTTATGCACCAAAGAAAGTGAATTTTTCCTTGAATTAAAAAAAAAAAAAGGTGCAAATTACTATCTTGTTATGGATTTCGCTTACTTCGCAGTGAAGCGTGTTGATCATTTTCAGATGGTTTGACAGTAATTCCTTTATTTGTACTGACAGTATTTACAAGAAAGGGCAATTTGAAATGGGTAGATTTGTGTCTTTTATGAATCAAGGCCACTAAGACGGCTTAGAAGAGGAGAAACTGAAAAACTGGTAATCTGACCGTGGTAATTCTGACTAACACCAAATTATTGTGTTGGCTCTTGTTAACCGCGTGAGTTTAAGCGTTCACCCAACACATTGTGTTCCAGGCCTGGGGCAGTTGTTCAGGAGCTTCCCCTTGGCAGCAGCACTCTTGGAATTGTGTGAGTTGTGTTCAGGGTTCCTGTGTCTCCCACAGATGCTGTGGAAGGAGCAGGAGGGAAGTGGGTTTGATAGCCTTGAGCATGTAAAGGAACATTAAGAGGAAAGGGGGTGCCCAGTTGCTCGAATAAGTTTGTCTGGCACAGCACCTAAAAATGCTGCCTCTAGGTTAACTGGAGAAAATTAGACACAAAGGACCCATTTTATGAAGATTTTACAGTTCTGGGCAAAATGTGGCATGGACTAAATAAGAGGTCTTAAAAAAAAAAAAAAAAAAAAAAAAAAAAAAGAAAGAGAAAGAAGTGTATATCCGCTTCTGATTTCTCCAGTTCGACTACAGAACCCAACCATAATGTTATTAAGGCTGATTTAGAGGCAAATCTGCTACTGGATTTGGATGGTATTGGGGTCAGATTTGAAAAGCATGGGCTTGGTTATGGCTTTGCCACAGTCTTTTTACTGCAGCCTCTGGCAGGTAATTTATCCTTTGCATTCTTCAGTTTCCCATCTGTAAAAGCAGGGATCATTTCATTTTCCCTCCCTTCTTTCCTTCTTGCCTATTTGATACTGGGTTTCTTTGGAAGGTGCTTCTTGCAGTATAGTTCTTGTTTTTTTACAGTTGTCCAGCACAATGAGACCTTAGTCTCAGTTGGGATCTCTGCTGTAACACAGATAATATTATTGTTGACACCTGTTGTTGTATCTGTGTAATGTAGTAGCATAAAGCAATAAAGCTTCCTCCCCTCCTGGTATTTAAAACTTAGAGAACAGTGTTGTTGACTCTTCTTCTTGTTTGTTCTTTAATGAAGTTAGCTCAAAGCTATTTTCTGCAAGGCTGATTGAGTACTCCTGGTAGTAAACCAGGACTTTGAATGAAACCAGAGTGCTGCCATCCTGCTGTAAAGATTTACTTTGTATAGTTCCTTATCTTGAAACCTTGAAGATATGCTGATATCATAGTAGGTCATCTACAGAGTAAGTGATTGGGATCATAATTTTAAACAGCTTGTTTGAGTTTTTAAAATATTTTTTCCTGCAGTGATTCAGTTATTATGAAGTTGAAAATTGAACTGTGTGACTTTTTAGTTTGTTTTCCTTATCCAAGCATTAGTCTGTGCATTTGTCCTCATTGCCACTGACCCGGTAGACTTGGTGGAAAAACTGGCACAGAACTAGAGATCTTGGACTGGATTAATGAAAATCTGAAGCTGGGTGACAGAAAGAGACTCTGTTACCCTTGAAATCAGCCTGAGAATTAGATACCAGAGAATCTAAACCACAAACCTTTTAGGATGCCAGGCTTGATACGCTTTCCCTGCTGCTCCTGCAGCTTTCTGACATAGCAGATTGTGCTGTAGGTGCAACAAGACCTGGTTTATCTTCCCTGCTAAAAAAACCCAAACGTGTACAAAAGTGTACAAGGATGTTGAAAGTGCTTTCTCTGCTTTTCTCACACTTGGTGAGAAAAACCCTCTCATCCTCCTCCTCTGCCTTCAGGGGCTGCAGGAGGTGGAGGGTGCAGTTTACCCCAGGATTTTGCTGTGCCAGGCACTGTGCAAACCTACCCGTTCCCCAGAGGACCTGCTGTATAAATAGGTGCAGGAACTCCAAACCATCTTGGAATAACTGGAATTCCAGCCACAATAAGCAGAGAAACAAACTTTTCTTTGGACATAAATAATATCATCCTTCTACTGCGGTTGCTGGTGTCAAGTTAGTGCCAAAGTCCAAGAGCAGCCTTTGGTTTATGGCAGCAGCAGACAGGGAAGTCCAGGGGCAGTATGGAAAGATCTGCACGTTGTCACTGCCATTTCCAGCCTTAATTGCCAGACTTGAAGACAGAAAACAACACAGAGATAAGGCAAGAGATCTCACTTTTATTGAGTTTGGCTTTGAGGACTGTCCACTCCACGGCTTTATCTAGAAGTCAGTCTCTGAGAGATTCAGGAAGGCTTAATAAAGCCGTGCAATGTATTTGGAAAATGAGCGTGGACGTGCTGAAACACCCTTCAGTATATCCCACCATAAAGATACATATCAGGTTCCTTGTGTGGCATTTGAGGACTATAAACATGTTGCCATGATTTGCTATGTTTCCTGAGGGTTTACAGAAAAAGCGGCTTTTTTTTAGGGGACTGCCATATTGAGATTGACAATTTGATGTAAACCATGGCCCAGCATCCGATGTTCTGTTTAATGCAATTCTGTGTTTGTCAGCTGTAACCAATTATGCTTTTCATTGTGTTAAATGACACCAATGTGGCTCCTTTTTACCAAGTTGTTGCTAATATCATTTTAAACGCCTTCCACATCTGAGCTCTGTTGGAAGCTGTGTCATGTGTAAGCTGCTCCTCGCCTCATGTGCTGGGCAAAGCATGAGATACCCAGATCAGACATTAATTCAGAAGTGCTAAGAGGTCTTTGGCAGGTCCTGGGGAGTGGCAACCTGAGAGAGCACTGGTACGTGGAGCAGAGTAGCAATGGGATAATCATCTGTAGTTAAAATGGCACCTGAGATGTTTCTGGAGGATTGTGCTGGTCTCCTGTACACTAAGGTTGTTAATCCAGGTTTGTAATTGCAGTAGGAAACCTTAAACTGGAAAGAATTCAAAGCTTTAATCTCATCTGCTTCTCCCCCTGACCCATAAACATAAAGACAGTGAAAATGTTAATCCTCATGGTCCCCCGTGTGGTCCTGCAACATTTCACAGTGAAGTCGAAGAAGTGAAGGGACCCTGGAGAGGCAGGGATGTGTGTGCCTGTGGGAAGGATTTTCTAACAGAGAGTACTCCTATGGGCTGTGTGTCGTCTTCTTACCCAGGGCTGTTTTCCTGCTGCCCTTTCAAAACAAAACCCCAAACCAACCAACCAAACAAACAAGCAAAGAACAAATAATTAAAAAAAAAAAATAAAAATAGGAACTCCCTCTACTACGGGAGTTCTTTTTAAATGGTTTGTTGTTTGTCAAACTGTCGGGAAAGTAGTAGTTGGCTCTATGTGGGTCCACGTCTGCCAGACAAGCAGCTCATGGCAGCTGTATGTCTTCAGCACACCATACTTTGTTTGGAGTCAGACAGCTTTTCTGGAGGTGATGGGATGATCTCCAGGTGTGAAAGCAGCTGAGGCCTGGGCTTGCCTCCATGGGAAATCTCAGCATTTCGATCTCAGAAAGTAGAAGTGGTCACCCCGAGGGTCTGTCTGGTCCAGGATCTTGTCTCTTACTGAGGCTGCAAGTGACAAACAGAAGAGGGAAGGAGGAGGGCAAGTATTTCAAAATACTCTTCATCCTCCAAGTATCCCCTGAACCACAGGAGGTTTAACGTTTTTTTAACAATCCTCAGTATCTCAGGTTTTTTTGTTCTTGAACCTGTACAGTTTTCTCATCAACCTGTATTATAAAAAAAAAAAAATAGTCTGTGACAGTCCCACAGTTTAACTCCAGGTTGCATTTGAACCACCAACAAATTTCTTTGAATTTTCTTTGAACCTGACACAGTCCAGGTTTTGATTCTCCCATGCTAGTAACTCCCAGTTCTGGTGTTAGAAGAAATCACAAACAACTGCTTCTTGCACAAGATTTTGAACAACTGAATCATATTTCCCGTTATGCATCTCTTTTTCCAGCTGTCAACCTGCTTGGTGACTCCTTTTGGTGTTTTATTCTTCTCTTCTTGGTCTTTGGGCAAAAGAGGCAGTAGGATGCCAGGTCAAGTCCTTAAGCCTCCAAGGCTTTGCATGAAGTAGCTGGGATTTCCTTATCCAGACAAAAGCTGGAAAATATCTTACGTCTCTCCCCTGCAGTTTGATTTTTCCAGTGTCAGCCAGCAGCCATGGTAAACACAAGGTTACATTGCAACTGGGAGCTGGAATTATTCCATTTTTTGGAGGTCTTGTTGCAGGTCCCCAGTTGTTCATAGACTGCTTGAAAATTTTACAAGGGAGTTGGTTTGGTGATGAGGACCCAGGGGTGCTGCAGCCCAGAATGGGATGCAATCTGGAAAGTGTTACTCATCCTGAACCTTCAAATCTACCCTGATACTGCGTGGGGATTTGCCCATGGTGCCTTGGAGGAATGTCTGCACCCTCCTATTGATAGCTTTGGGCTGTGGAGCAAAACTTCTCCCAGCCTACCTAAGTAATCCTTGGGAGAGATGGGAAGAAACCAGGATACCCTCACTCTGCAGCCAGGACTTCACTCATCATTAAAATAAGTGCTGCACTCCTTCATATCCTAAATAAAAACCATTAGATCTACACTTGGAGGGAGAAAGCAAAATAGCACTTCACAAAATGGTGTTGTTTCCACTGAGAGCATCTATCAGCTGGCTTCAAACCCAGGATTTAGCTGCTGCTTGTTTAAAAACAAAGCCAGCCCTGCAGTGATGCCATAAAATTTCAAAAATATGGAAAGACCTCTCATGGTATTAGTGAGATTTTTATTTCTGCTGCAGTTCCAGCAAACCCATGAAAAAAATTGGATGAGTGACTACATAAAGATTGTTTTTAATTTTTATCATTTTTCCAGAAGAAAGTTATTTTCTAGCAAAATAAACAAAAGGGGAAAAAATTATAGTGAAAATTTGCATTTTTCCCCATGAGGCTTTGGTTTTAAAAAGATGAAAAAACACAACCCTTTGCTTCCTTTTGGCAAACAAAACCTTAAAATGACTGGTTTGTAGAACAGTTAACATAACATTTTTGGCAGCTTGGCATAGAGTGACAAAAGATATTGGATCAAGGAGCAATTTTGTTTTCATTTTTCCATTTTATCCGCATTTTTCCCCCCAAAAGAAGAAAGATTCCTCAGCTGAGTCCCAGACCCGTGTGATTATGTCAAGGAGTTCCCTGCATTCCCATCAGCAATTGTGCTTTCTGAGCCATGCATTGCTGGCTGTGAAATGATGCTTCAAAGGTTTGGTGCTTTCTGCTTCTATTAGACATTTCTGGTGACCTCTTCACCTGCAGGAACACGATCTCTAGAAAGATGAGTTCATACTTTGAGGATGCTGAAGGGATCACCCTCAATTTTTGTCCCCATTTTGGGCACTTTGGCTCAGGTTTTTTTTGCACAATTGGGTTCTCCAAGGAGTCTCAGCTGAGAGAAGCCCATTTAGGAGAACACCAGACCCTTCTGCAGCCCAAGGTCGGTAAGGAGGTGTCTGAGAGAGACCCTCATCTCCAACCTGAGCCCTGTTTCAGAGTTTTTGGCCCCAAAGCAGCCCCATGGGTTGGAGGAGAGATGGCTGGGGGAGATCTTTGCCCTGTGGAGGCATCTCCAGCTGTTTGTGGTGCAGAGGCTGGATGCTCGTCTGACGTGTGGCTCCTCCTTGTCTCTCCACGCCGGCAGCTCCCCAGGCTCTGTTGTTCCCCTTAGGCAGCTGTCATGGGATTTCCTGGTGCTTTTGTGGGGAAAGAAAAAAAAAAAAAAGGAAGAAAATAAGCATGGAGTTTTACCAAGTGTGACTTGTAACAGACCATTAGCTGAAAGCTGATTTTCCGGATAATGGAAGTTGCTTTAAAGATTACTGCTGGAAGCTGATGCTTGGACATAAAAACCATCAAGGTTACACTTCATGATTATAATGCTTTGTCTTGCTGAAAACTCCCTTCACCCCATTTCTCCCACAGCTTTGAAAATGTTCAAGCTTTAAACAATCCTGTGAAGCAGAATTGTTTTTATTTTAAGCAGCAGATTGACTCAAAGTGAGACAGACTGGAGCACGGGCAGCTGAAAACAAATCCCACAGCAAAGAGAAGCTAATTTGAAGAGAGTTTATCTCCTGTAACATCCCATCTTCTGTCTGCCTCTTCCAGTAGTCCTGGCTGGGCTGCCATGCTTGGTACTTGGTGTTTGAGTGAAAGGTTTCTCTGATGAGCTCAAGGAGGCCCCAAAGCATGGGAGCAGCAAAACACTATCCTATCTACCTGCCTGCCATCTTTCTCAGCTCCTTGGATCTCAAACAATTGGCAAAAGAATTTAAGTGGCATAATCCATGCCCAGAGCTTGGATGGCTGGCCTGAAATGTCCATATTCATTGAACAAACTGGTTATCCCTAGTCCAATAAATAAATCACTAAAGCAGACTCCATACAGTTTTGGCTCAACATCACACAGTTTAAATCCCATCTGAGTCCTTCTGCCAGTTGGTGTGACCCCTCTGAAGACCCAGAAGCAGCCTTTGAGAAAACTTGAGGTGAAGGGACCTGGGTAGAATGCAGGCTGTGTCAACTCAGGACTTTTACTCTTAGCCAAACAGACAGGAAAAACATAGGAAAAAAAATTATGACTGATCACACCTACAACTCCTCAGGGTCTCATAAAAAGAAATGGAAAAACTTCAGCTCTGCTTTTAGGAGCAGCTTCACCCCACTCCTGCCTAGGCTCAGGAGAGCACCCAGCTTGGGGGTGACATTGCTCTCTGAGCAATTTCCAGCACATCTGGGGCCTGGGCTGGGATGTTTGTACCCATGGCATGTTCCAGGGGAAGCTTCTACTTGATGCAAATAGAAGTATCCCATGCTGACCATCAGTAATTTGAGCTGATAGCTTGGAAAAATCTACAGTAAATGCATGGGCATGACCAATGCAAAGTCTCAAGTGGCCAGGTTGACTGGGACAGTCCTGCCATCAGCTCTTGTCCTCTTCATCCCAGTGGGTCCAGGGTTTTTTTATCTTTTTGTTCTCAAAGAAGCCTTGAAACTGGATGTCCCTGAGCTGCTGCAGGCAGGGTTGTGAAACACTCTCCTTGTCCTTCTTTGGCAAATACTCTTTGGGTTTGAATTCTGCCTCATAGCAAACAGGTAAATGTTCAGTTTGTGGGACAAATGAAGTAATGGGATGCTCCATCCTCTCTCTCTGCTGTTAAACTTTGTACAGCAGGAGGCAGAGAGGGCTTGTGTGTGTAGTGTACTCTTAGGAGCTTAAATAGCAGATGTGCAAGAGTGTATCTGCTACATTTTTGTAGCATTTTGGTGGTCTAAAGGGGTTGAATTAGCATGGATTTTTTTTTCCTTGTTTTCCATTCCAGCTTATAGTAGTGATTACATTCTTGGGAAAAGGGTTTTCCGTTTCCCTGATGTCTTTTATCACCCACCAAGCACATGTAAACAAAATAGCACTAACCAGAGGAACAACCAGAAAATAGTGTAAGTCAGGCAACTGTGAAGAAACTTTGCTCTTTTGACACAGGAGCCTGGAAATACGTGGCATAGTATCTGCTTTTCTGCAGCACCTGTGATCTATAAAGTGCATAGGAAAATCTTTGTTAGCCTCTTAAAACAAACTCCTTATTTGAGAGAAACTCGTCTTTGTTTTTGGTGAGATAAATGCTTTTCTTGTTCAGACACATGGTAGAAATGATTCTTAGCAATCTTTCCCCCTCTTTATTTTTTTTCTAAAAATAAGCTGTGACTCTCAAATCATCTGCCCCCAATTTACTCCTGTGTGACCCTAAGACCCTGATCTGTCAGATCTGTCCACATCTGTGCCCACCACCGAAGAATGTGGCAGATTCAACACAACATATGGCTGGAGCTGTGCATATGATATTCATGGGAAATGGAAGAAGCATCACCATTTCCTTCGTACCAAACACCTCCTTGAGCTATTTGTACCCCACGTTCACAGAGATTCCAGGGTTTCGCTCTGCCGTGAATTACGTTCAGCAGGAATTGAAGTTTCAGTGCAACTGTTTGCAGATGCCTTTCTAGGGATTTCTTTAAGACATACTTCAGTTGCTGAGTTTTTCTAGCAAGCAAATGAGCTTAGAAAACAAGGCATGTTTTCAAGCCATGACACCGTACCAAGGATGTGGCAAGACCCTTCTGGTTAGGGAATTAATTTTGCATGCTACGAGGTTTAACTTATTTCCTTTTAAATCCTTTCTTTCTCGTCTCTACTTCTTTGGACAAGGGGTGGGAAATCCTAGAAACTTAAGCTTTTGCAAGGGTATAGTTCAAGCTAGAATTGAAAAGTAGCTTAATGTTGCATATTTCAAGCTCGGGGGGTGCCTGACCCTCAGCGCCAGCTGTGATTTTCAGAGTTTGGCATCACAGAAATGTCAACAGGCTTTGGAACTTGTAGGTGTTCCCTGGAGTTGCACTCTTTGGGATATCTGAGCATAGTTTAAACTGTGCCAACCTTTCTTAGCTTTCACTGTTTGAGGTGAACTCCAAGACTTCTCAGTGCATTGTCACATCTTCCCACCCACTGTTGCTTCACCCAGGTAATGGCAAAGAGAGCCATAGCCCATCTCGGGCACAAACCAGACCACAGCTTCAGCCTTGGCAAAAAGAGCTGAGGGTAAGTCATTTTAAAGGGTACACAAGTGTTTGCTGTCATACAAATGACCCCTAGTAGTCTCTTAAAATGTGGGAATTCGAATGTGTTTTTAAACTTGGAGTGTAAGGCAGCTTGTTGTGGTGTAGTGTAACTGTGTCCACACAAGGGTTGTCATGAATAGAAGAGTATTGGTTAAAAAAACCCTTATAGCCAGTGGAAATAGATTCTCTGCAACAAACGTGCTACCTAAGTTCTACAAAATGAGAGTCAGGAGTCTGCAACTCTGTAATCCCAGGGCAGGGAATTGTTTTGCACTTTGCTTAGGTAAGTTTGGTGTGATTCATGGTTCTCATTTATTCTCCCTGTGGGAAAAAAACCTTGTGTAGTTACAACAAATGCCTTAAAATAGAAAAGCATGACTTAACAATTTATTTTTTCAGCTTTTTTATTTTTTTTAGTAAATGAGGAGAAAGGTAATGCTGCCAGGAGGAGGGGAATGAAATGATGTCAAATAATTTTTCAGTTCTGCAGGCTGCCTCTTGCCCAGGAAGAATGCAAATTGCTGCTTAAATGTTGACAAAACAAGTGGTTGTGTGGATTTTAGGTGGGGGGTTGTCTGAGAAGGTAACTCTTCTTCTCTCTTTTGGAATATAAAAAGCTTATGGAGACCCTTGTGTCCCCTTGGAGATGCAAGGGTGTGCTCAGTGCTGGAGTGCCCAAGCTGATTGCATTTGGGGGATAAAAGCAGATTCAGGCTATAGGATGGTGGTTCACAAAATTTGAGTCTGGGTGTAGATTTGGCTCTGAAGGTTTCACAGAGTTGCTACTGAGTCTGAGCAGAGAAATCTGGGTGTCAGCTCCTGGGCATCTCCACCCAGGAGCAAGGGCTGAGGAATGTGATCACAGGCAGTTCTGGACGCCTGTCCTCTCCCAGGGAGGCTCTGGAGGGATGTTTTAAGGAATGTTCATATGCACCTCTCTGCTTCTCTGTTCCTCAGATGAGATGGGCCCCCAGGAACAGGTTTGCTGTGCCCCAGCCCTCACCTGTTTTATCTGTACACTGCTCTCCAAGCAGAGGTAATGGGACTGACCCAAAGACAGCTCCAAGAAAACTGGAAACCTTTGCCTTTGTCTTCAGTAGGGTTTGGATCAGGCCCAACTCTCAGAAGCAGTTTTGCACCAGGAGTTCTCAGCACTTATGTCAGTCACTGGCAAAAAAAGGAAGGGATAAATCCAGCATTGGCTGCTTCAGATGCCAGGCACACTCTGTGTGTGATAGGTGTGTATATATACATAAATATATATGTACACATATACTCATAGAGATCTTCCTGGTTCCTCCCAAATTACATGACAGCTTGCAAAGGGCAGACTGCTACCAGTCTACTTTCAGGACCAACCTCTAAAGATTTCTCTCTGACAAGAGTTGGGAGGTCCTGCACAGTGCCCAGGAAACCCTTTTACAGGAGCAGCTTCCCAGGTGTGGGAAAGGGTGGCTGCCTGGTTAGGCTGGGACATGGCTGTGAGGATTCCATCAGCATCCCAAAGGCAGCAGAAAGGTAAGCCCAGGAGAGATGCTGCTTCTCCCACGGGGCTCCCCATGCTCCTCCAGACCTATTCACTCTCTCTACAAGGCACCAAAAGCTGCTTTACCCCCTGGGGAGGGCACCCACATCAATGGGTGCCTTTGGACAATCTCCTGGATGTGTTTTAGGACTGGGTGTTCACTTAACTCCAGTCTTAGCCAGCCCCAGCTGTGTGTGTGGGGGGAAAGAACCACAGGGGGGATGAGGAGGGAGAGGGGAAGGTGTTTTTCTTAGGAAAAAGGCAAGCAGAAATAGACACTCTTTGTCATTTTTTTTGGCAGACAAGGGAAGTTTTGGGAGGGCTAGAGGTCAGAGGAGCTAGATCTTTGCCTGGGTCTTTAATTGTTTTTTAGTCAATTCAACTGTTTTATTTCCCCCACTCCTTTCCTGGGGGGAAGGGGGAGCCCTTCTGCCCCTGTTCTGTGCAGGGAGAGGGGCAGCAGCTCTGTCACCTGCAGAGCCATTCTCCGAGCAAGGTGCTGGCAGCTGGGGTTTCCTGATGCAAAATGCAGGAGGAAAGCTGGGCTCCCCAGGCAAAGGAATTAATGACACTGTTAGGGGGGAATTTGACTTTCCACATCAGTAAGAAAAGGAACTGGATACCCGAGGCAATAGACCAAAGTCAAGCTATAAAGTAATTACATTTCTCCCTGCGTTTCATGTGTTTGTTTAATTTTAGTGTTTAAAGGGAAAGGTTTCCTGAGAGCACTGTGCCAGCAACTCTAAAAAATAATTGTGTGTCTTTCTTCAACATATATCCTGGCAGTAATGTCCGGACTATACTTTTGGCAGGAGCTTTTTGCTTTATCATTAGTCTTTAGACTATGGTTTTATCATTAGACTATGGTTTTAAGTCTGACTTGAGGTTGGTAGGATGGCAAAAATCCCCCATTTCTGGGATGTCACCTCCATCACTTGCCCTTCACCTGTAGGACTCTGGGGCAGTTTGGTGGCTCTGGTGGTGCTAATCCCAGTTCTTCCATAGAGCAGGCACGAGGAGACTGCACAGCCATCTTTTGGCATTGCTGTCTGCCTGGCTGGGTTGAAGTGTGAAAAACTGCAGATCTCTAAGACAGAACTCAGGAAGATGCTAGGACAGGACCTCACTTTCTTCTCTGACATTGTATCTGTGTTGAGACAGTGCTGCACCTGCAGCTGGCTGGATGAGTTAGAGGATGGTCCCTCCTCCTGACCCTCCCCTGTGCTGGAGCCATGGGTGCTGGGTGTGATGGGGGTACCTGATCCCACACAGAACTCAGCACAGCAGGAGCTGCTTCCAGTACCTCCAGTATTGAGGGCAAGAGAAGGGAGCACAGAGATGTGCTGATGCTCACTGCCATTGCCACTGGATGCTTTGCAGGCTTGTGGGAGCCTGACTTGAAAACTGACCCTGTGAAACTCTCCTGTTCCTCTTTTTTTTTTTTTCTTCCAGCATGTGTAAGCTGGGCACTGCCCATGCTCTAGCTCTGTGCCAAAATGCACACCCACCATGTGCCTGAAAGGGAGACTTTTTCTCTAAATTTTGCAAGGCTTTTGGAGGAATTTTTTTTTTTTTTTTTTTTTTTTTTTTTTTTTGTCACAGTGGTCTGCAAGGAGCTAGAGACCCCAAAGAGCAGCCTACTGCAGGACATCATCTCACCAAAGTGACACTTTTGTGAAGGCAGTTTCACCAAATCATGGAATGGTTTAGGCTGGAAAGGACTGTATAGATCATCTAGTTCTAACCCCCTGAGATGGTCAGGGACACCTCCCACTAGACCAGTTTGCTCAAAGCCCTACGCTCCTTTCTCCCTCACCCTTCTGGAGCAGATTTGGCTGTGGCTGAGAAAATATATATATTTATATTTATACTTATATTTTATATTTATATTTATAAAGCAACTATCACCATATTGATACACATTCTTTGGAACCACTCTGACAGCATAGGTAAGAACAGGAGTCAGCCTGTTAGTACCTCAGCACTTCTGTTTCCAGCCAATTTAAAAAAAAAAAAAAAAAAAAAGGGTTCTGAGGGTTCTGAGACTTATTTACCCTTTTGTTAGGTCTTTTAGAAATCCCGTCACTGCCTTTGGGTGGAGCTTCTCTCCACTACCTCTTCCCAGGCCTGATGGAGAGCTTGGAGACATGAGGTGGAGGACTCCAAATTGCCATTTTTCAGCTGTGAAAGAAGCCTCAGGCCCTGGTAGAAGGAAGGAAATGTGTGCCTGGAGCAGCTGGGGCTGGGGCAGGTCAGCTTCACCCACTCAGAATGAGAAACATGTCATCTGCATAGTTTGCAAGGCAAGCAATTCCTATTTTCAGATGTAAAAAAACCATGCAGAAATCACAAAACATTGTAAGTACACTGACATGTTGTGCATGATAAGTCACCCTTCAGTGAAATGGGGGTAGCACAAGGAAGAAGAGAGGTCATCCCATGGGGAATACAAAAAAAAAAAATAGTAGGAACGGCTCATACCTTCATGCAAGAGTCATGTGTTTTGGTGGTTTTTTATTAGGTTGGTTGGGTTATTTTGTTTTCTTAGAGGTATCTTTAATTTGGTGTAACGCTAGCAAAACAGGGCAGATCTTGTGGGGGAATATAATGAAAGAAAACCATTGCAAAAGCTGGGTGAAATTACCTCAAAAAAAGGCACAGCTGTTGTCACGCTCGCTGTTAGTGTTTGTAAAGTAAGCTACACAAGGTTTTGTGCAGAGCCTTGTGCAGTTAGACACCAAACCCATCTCTCATTTACAGTAGTCTAAATCTTTGCTTGATTCATGGAACTGAATTAATTTGGTAAGATTTAGAGCCAGTAATTTCTCACATCTAAACCCCTGTGCAGCTCAGAGATGTGCACAGGTGTGAGAAGGAGCAGAGATGCTGTGTAATGCAAACCTGGCTGTGACACCTGCTTTTGCATAGAATTGCAGATCACCTGGAGGTGTTCTTGAGATAACTGGGGTACAATGAACTGGAGAGCATCACTAAGGATGTGTTTGTATTTCTGGAGTAACTTCAAGTATGATTGGTGAGCAGATCTGGAAACAAAGCACCCTGCAAGTTTTCCACAGTCTTCAACACATACACCCAGTATTAATTCACCTGCAGCCTTCAAAAGAAACTAGAGATGGGTTTTGCATATCAAATGGTTTTGTTACTAAAGATTGATTCTGCTGAATATTATTGCTGAATATTGTGAACCTTACTGCTGAAAAATGTGACTCTTATTGCTCTCTCTTATTGCCCTACTCCTGGTACTGTGACTTTTAAAAAAAGCAAAATGTTCAGAGTTTTTCAAATATTGATAGAAAATTCATATAAAAATCTGGTTGAGCTGTCTGCTTGGTGTCTGTCAGCTGGGTTTGTGATGGAGCATGTCCCAGCATCTTTGAGCTATGACTGTGGAGGAGGACAAGTAGAGGTGTGAGGCACAGGAGAGAAGACCAGAGAGTCCCACTGATGTTTTAAGATCATTACAAGATGTGGGGCAGTGGAGAGGCTCAGATTCATGCAGATTCATGTGCCCAAAAATCTTTAGAAATGAGACTAGGTATGTGAAGTGATTATGGAATATTGCTTTGGAGAATACTGGAAGTATTATGAGTATTTGCAGAGTATTATGCAGAGTTTTTTGGATGTTAAAGCAGAGAATTTGACACAGAATTTGAGTGTTCAGTAACATGTTTTTCACATAAATCTTCTCTGTCTGTTCTGTTGGAAAGTCCGTGTTGTGGTTGGTTTTGGGTGGTTATCCTGTAGCAGTTGGCTTTCCCATCTCCACTTCTTTCATAAGTGTAGAGAAAACGAACATCCTGAAGCTGTTGAGAGGATGCAACAACATTTTGATTCCTGTCATCTTCTAAAAAAACATGCAGTTCCCTTAAATCATATTTTCAGTCATGACTACTGCAGGATAGGCTTAAAGTAGGTGTCTCATGAGGTAACAAACCTGTCTTCCTTGGAAGTTTTGGCACTAGGATTGTATTCTATAAGATTCACCTTGATAGAAAAGTGCAAACTAGGAAGAAAACCTGCTGCAATGAGCCTTTGGAAGCATCATGACAGTGAAATAGTATATTTTCCCCTTATTGGTACGGCATACCTCAAAAGAATCATCCTCTTTGTTAATAAAACTTTTCACCTTTTTTTTTCCCCCTTTCACCAGGTCAATTATCACTGCTTGGAATTAAAGATAATTTCTGATCTGTTGTCTAGGCAGTAGGCTTTAAATTTGCTGTTGTGAAAGGAGTTTTCTGGCCTCCCCATGTGCTATTTTGCCTGTAGTCATGAGCTTTGCTGAGCTTCCAGGTGCTCTGAGTTTGCAGCTGAATGCTCTGAGGCTGCATCTCTGCTGGGTGATGCTGTAGAGGATTTGGGGGATCCAGCCTGTGGCTGAATCAAGTGAAACACAACCCCAAACCAGAGCAGCTGAGGTGGGACCATTTTATGGAGGTAGTGGTTGTTCTGCCCTTGCAGCAGGAGAGTCCTTGCGTGACCTTGGGTGGTGGCACATGTGAGTTGTGATTCCCAAGAGGTAAGGGTTGGTCACCCCAGATCCAGGCTGTGCCTGGGAGCTCTGCCATGGGCAGCCCCTCTAGAGAGGAGCAAAATTGATGGAGATGTCCGTGTAGCCAGGACATCGGTTGTTGGTATTAATCTTTAATGCACCCCAAGGAATAGGGCAAATGAAATCTTCCCTGAAGCATCTCCCAGCAATTGCTCATTTGTGCTTGGACCTCCTTAATTACAAGCTGCAGAGAGAGTTATCCTGGCCAAATGTGTCCTGTCGTGTGTTGAACCTACCCATACTCCCAGCTTCTACCACAAGCTTAGGAACAAGTTTACCAGTTTGCAGAGTGTTGGTGATGCTTTTGATTTTAGCTGGAGTTTCTCCAGGCTGGATTTCTTTTTTGAAAGCCTCAGCCTCTGATGGGTGCAATCCAATGGGCAAGGAGAGGTTTCAATAACAGAAAATTAGAATTTCTGCTGCTCAAGGTTGCAAGGAATGGTGAGTCTTAAGGACTAAAAATATCCTTGATATCATGTGGTTAAAATCACATGAATATTTATGTCACACTCATGGTTTTGTGGGGAGCTAATTTTCAGCCAGAGGGTCTCTGGATAACAGCCACGTGAGAATTTTCAGAGCAGACCTTGATTTACTCCTGCAGTTCACTACACCTCCTGTGCCATCAGCATGCTTGAAATTATGCCCTTTTTAAGTCCAACTTTCTCTGCCCTCTCATTACACCTTCCTGCTGTCTTTTCAGCCTGTCAGCTGTTTCAGTGGATGGTTTATGTACCAGTGAGATGCTTTCCTGCTTGGTGTCCTGGTCTGGTGGAGAGCTCCAGAAATGCTAAGAGATAGAAACTTTTATGAATGAGAAATTTAAGGTTGAAACTCAGAAGCCTTAAAAAATGAGAACTGAGGCCATATCTGTGGCTCCTGTGCACTTCCTTCTGCAATTCTTTTTTCTATGCTTTTAAGATATATCACTGCCAGACTAGACTGCCTAATTTTTCTGCCTGGTCCCAATCCCTGATGTCATGGCAAGTGTCCCCTCATGCTCAGTCTCTCCCCTAGGTGTTTGCTTTTGGCTTCTTCCTGGTTCTTCCCCCATTTCTCCTGTTCTGCAGTTCTGTTTTTCTTGTCTCTGCATGATTTGGGGCAGACAGGAACTATGGGGGGGAGCCCAGAGATGACAGGAGGGATGGTTTTCTGGCTCTCTCTTCTTGTGCCCAGAGCCACAGCTGTATCCAGCAGCCAAGAAGGGGAATCATAGCAAAGAAAGTCCTGAGCAAACCCCTGAAAGAAGCCCCAGAAGCCCCAAAGTGGAGTGAGATCAAGGCAGACAGAATTTGTAGAGGTTTTTCTCCCACAGCCTAATAAATCTTTGGTGGGATGTTTTCAAAGGTTTTTCACTTTGCCAAAGTTGGATGCAAAAGGCACATCCCTGTTCCTAGGGGGACACCAAATTTCCAGTTCCCTTTCCAGAGGATGGAGGCATGAGAGAGTGTCTCCAAAAAATAATTGTTAGAATTCATTTTTTACGTAGACTAAGCACTTTTCTCTAATCTTGTGCTGGAAAACAGCCAGGCTTTCCCCTCTCCCACCTCCTTGTAATTTCCTCGAAAATTCTGCTGGAGGCAGACACCTGGCAAAGGAGAATTCCAGCCCAAATAGTTCCAGTGTGGTGAATATAACTGGGAGCAGAGACTCCTGATGGCACATGTTAGGGTGTCTCTGCTGAGTGCTACCAGCCTGCTGGCATCCCTGTGCTCTGCTGTGATTTTTCTCCCCCCAGCTTCAGCTCAGGACCTTATGCTGGAGAATCCAATCACTTTGAGCAAAAGAAACAGATTTAAAACTGTTTTGAGATGTTGAGGGAGCATCAAGAGTGAGCATAAGCAGGAGGACCGTGGCAAGCACTCCCTGGTTGTACTTTAAGGTAACCCCAGCCAGCGTGCGCCTCCTCCTTGCAAATGCCATACAATATTTTTCACTCTCTGCTGGAAGAAAAAACTGCCCTAAGAAAAGCAGAATGAGGGCTGATGTTTTGAAAGGTGTCCAAGAGTAACAAAACTCAACTCTCCAGGGCTGAGTTTTGCCTCTTGTGTTTCTCAACCAGGGTGGTTGAATGTGTTACAGACCTATCAGAAAATTTGCTACAAATGCACAAATATTAATCTACAGCCATTTCCTTTGCTTTCTTAAACATGAATGAGGATTTTTGTCTCTTTCTCCCTCCATAAATTGTTCATGGTCAGAGGGGGCATGTTCCGTGTCAAAGTCTTGACCGCCAGGATCAAACAAAAAACCCTTGTGAACTCAAAAGTGGAGACAAATAAATGACTATTACTTTTTTTTTTTTTTTTTTTTTTTCCCCTTTTGCCTGGAGTTAAACCTTTTCTCTGTCAACAATATTGACTTTGTTCACTGGGAAGGAGAGAGAGAGAGAGAGGGAGATTTCTCTAGATGCTGCACAGAAAAAAACATTTTAGAAGGAGGAATGAAAAAAGACAGAGGTTACAGGAAATGGTAGACATTTTTTGTTGAATTAAACCATTAGGAGTGACCCAAAAACCAACGGGAAAGAAAGGAAACAACTGGATACATTTAGGTCACAAGAACCAGCCAAACGGGGAGCTGAAACCAATTATCATAAATGAATGTTTCTCTTTTATTCATGACCACCGTGTATGCTCCCATGATGCTCTTTGTCTTATTATAAAAACAGATGAAACTATTTCGTTTTGTTCTTATATTTATTAGCTAATGCAACTTTTGGGCAATTTATCAAACACTAACACATGTTGTGATTAATAAGCTCAGAGAATTAATCATGGCTAAAGCCCCTTAGAAAACAGAAGACATTGGGTGCTTCTTAAATATATGTTTGCACAGGATTATGTAACTTAAGTGGTGACATCTACTTATGATGCATATTCATGCATTTTACACACTGAAAGATCCTTGAAACCATATGTCAAGGCAAGCTATAATTACAGTAACTTCCATTTCTGTGGGACTTTGCCCTGTGGCATGGGCAGAGCAAGCTCTGCTCACCCTGGCTGTGGGTGTTGGGCTGTAGAAGGTGATGCACAGAACCTGCTCCCCACCAGGGCAGGGTACCAGCTCTTGGGGTTTGAAGGTGAGATGTCAGAGTTGTTGTGGACCAGAGAAAAAAACCTGACTGCTCCTTTTCAGATTTTCCCAGGGGTCTTGCTGCCCCCCTAAATCCAGTTACCGTTTGCATTGGGAGGAAAATGTCATCAAACCTGGCCACAGCAGCTCTCGGCATCTTCCTCTCCCACCAACCTAGCACATCCTCTAATGAGCCATAACTGGCTCTTAAGTGCCCCTAACCACTTCACTGAGGTTAGAATAAATTTCTAAATGGAGAGGAGGGAAGGCAGAGGCAGCCAGCGGGTCCCACAGCCTTCCCAAGGTTCAGAGAAGCCAGCTCCAAGCAGCTCTGGGTCTAGGGGTGGTGGGATGAAGAGCTGGAGCTTTGCTTTAGGGTGGTCTGCTTGATAGGGTGACAAGCATGGGTTGACATAGAGGGAACCAGGGGGAATGTTTTCCACCAGAGCAGTTTAGTGCTGTGGAAGCAGATGTCATGGGGGTTTGGGTGCCCTTTGCCATGGGCTGCTCCGTGTGTTGAGGAGGGGGGGGGAGTGACCACTTTGGCACTTTTTTCTTTTCCATGTATCCCAACAGAAGCTGAACAGGAGCATTGAAAAAGTTTGCTCTGGCCTGGCTGGGACACATTGTTAAAAGAGTGATGTGAAATATTTGAGAACATTTGTGCTTCACTACAAACACCTGCATATATATATTTTTTTTTTTTGACTTTGCACCCCCTGCTCCAGACAAGACCAGATCTTAATATCCTCAGATGTCACAGGGTGTGGAAAGTCCATGGTTTGATTGCTATAAAAAGGAAGAAATGCATCCCCAATTCTAAGCTCCAAAGTGCTGTAATGCAGGTCACTGAGGCTCCCACTAAGCAGCCTGTTCTGCTCAGTGAGCTACTTGCTGTGTCAACATCCAGTTGACTTGAGCAGGAACAAAGTATGTGTTTAAATGCTTTTATTGACTAGGGAGGGACTTAAGCATGTGTTTAAATGCTTTCTAGAACCAAGACATAAATGCTTGATTCTCAAAGCCCAGCAAAATAATGGGGCTGGTCTTCAGTCAAGCATAAATTCTACGGAGTGCTTCGGGAGCAGCTGAGTGAAAGTCTGTAATATATGTCAGACCAGATTTTCATAATGATCCTAAAACCTCTCTATCTCTCCGTAGACTTGAATGAGATTTAGATTTCACCCTTAAAAAAATAAATAAAGGGAAAAGGAAATCAAAGCTATTATGTACTTTGGTCAAGGTGTCTGAATAAACTGTTGCTTGTTCATGGATAGGTGGAGAATGGAATTCATGCAAGTCTATGCAGGTAATTTGTCAACTGTTCAATAAAATATGCAAATGCATGTTGCCAGGACTGCATATGTGGAAATACTCTGGCATTTAAAAGAAAAAAAAAATATCCCTAGACAACACCTGCTGGCATTTTCCACAAGGACAAGATATTTTGCTATTCCTCTCATGTGTCAGCAAATTAACAGGTTTTTTTTTCCAACCTAAGCCCAGTGAAGTGTATTTATTTATTTTTTTCTAAACTAGATGCATGCCACCAAAATGTTTTTGGTGTGTGCTAACAACACGCCAGCCCTCTGGGCTCTGTTTCTTCTGGGGAAGGATAGAGGACCTTCTTTTACTTCGCGTTTCCAACTGAAATGGCCAGAAAAAGAAAATTAAAAAGCAGGCTTTTCATTTTCATCTTTCGGCAACCCTGATGTGGTTGTTGAGGCACTGCTTAGAAACACAAACATTACAGCACATATGGAAGTCTACTGTTGAGTGGAACCGAGTCCTAAAGCAACATGTTAAGTTGGAAAAATTTATGTTCATGCTAAAGCAGCAGTGTAGTAATCGGTTTGAATGGAGGTAAGAGGAATGCATCAGAGATGGCAATGGCTCAATCCCTTGGATGCAAGTGCAGGAATTCAGACCTCCAGTCTGGGATGATTGCATGGAGAGGAAGTTGCTTTGATCTGTAAGAGCAAATCAGGCTTGGGGGGATTGTATTTCCCTGTGTGCACGTGCATCTCTTTGCCTAGAAGCATCTTTATTTCCTGTGCTCATTTATGCGTGCTCAAAATACCCATTTTTGCCCCTTGGTTGGATGTAACTGAGGTAGTTTCAGTGATCCTTGCTGAGGATGAGAGAGCTGTGAGTCCAAATTCTTCCTTTACCAAGTCAATCCATTTGATTCTCTTCAGGGGACTTACAGGGACTTGCTCATTGAGGTTCCCTCTGTAAACAGGAAAAGAGAGAGAATCGTGTCCAGGCAGTGGTTCATCTTGACCATTAGGTCATCTCAGACCATTAGGATGGTCTGATTCATCTCACAAAGGTGTTGTCTTCAACTGAAAAAGAAAGAGAACCTGGGTCCTCTCTTAGGCCAGATACGTTACCTCAAAGCAAATAAATCCACATCATATGGTTCCTTCCTTTGCACACCAGTTCACACCAGTCTCGGCATCTTAATTGCACATCCAGTCCAATCTCTAAACATCTCCAAAAAGCCCAGAATACCCCTGGTTCCTTAATTATGTGCCTCAGTTTCTCATTTGTGAACTTGCTCCTTTTTATCTGATGAGAACAATGTAAGGCTAAATACCAAAGACCAAGTTTTTCAGATATTAGGAAAATTTGTGGTTTAAAAATATTTCAGAGACATCTAACATCATCAGGGGAAAAAAAAAAAAGAATTCTTTTTGCTGCTTGGATTTATGTGTCTGAAGCCTCAGCATTTGCTAGTTAATGGAATAAAGTACTTTTGTAAGTAGCATAGACTTGAAAATTACTGTTTGCCTTTCTCCACCCCCAGGGAGGGTGTCCATATAAAGACTCCCATGACTGGGAGTCTAGGGGTGACACTTTATGATTTTTGGGCCTAGGATCAAGAGTGGTAGTCAAATGCAGGCTTGGATGTGGAAAGTGTTGGGGAAAAGCACCTGTCTTGTCTCTTATCTGGTCATGTTCATGAAGCACCCATCACCATCACTTCAATCCTGAGGGCAAGGATAAAATGCACAGCTCCAGCTGCTCCTCATCCCTATGGATCATGGCCCTGGTGCTACCTGGTGAAACATCCCAGGTAGCCTGAGCTAACTGACAGGGCAGTGGTGGGGAGCTGCTGAGGCAAAGGTAGGAGGTGTTTGTTGGAAGAGAGTTTTTGGGCACCTAGAATGTAAATCCTTTGAATCCTGGTTTTATCAGCTTGCCCGCTCAGGGAATAACTTGCTTTTTAAGTTGCTTATTGTTTCAGGCCTACAGCTAATCCTCTAAGAAAGTCATTTCTGTTGCTCGTGGCTAATACCCCATCCTGCTCTGAGAGTTACAGCAGAGCAGAATTGCTGCTTAGTCAGTGGCTGCTATTCAGCCAAAGAAACATCATGGGTTCTGGATTATTGTGTTTTGTTTTATTTTTTCCTTTTTTCTTTTTTCTTTTTTTTTTTTTTTTTTTTTTTAAATCCAGATGAACATTTACATGTCATTTTCGATGTTCAATTCCTTGATTATGCCCAATTGAAAAAGCCACTTATTTATTTGAAAAATATTTTTGGAAGCCTGAAGATAACCACGTCGCTCCCATGGTTAAAAAGTTTTATATAAAACTTGTTATTACCATAGATCAATGGGATATGTACAGAATATGTTACAATGGGGCCTGTGTTAAGGATTTGTCAAGATTTCCATTATAAACCACTATTTTCAAGGGTTTATAACTCAGTCATAAAAATTCATTCCAAGCTAAAACTTGGCAAACGAAACGTCAACCCAGGAGAGATTTTCTTTTACCAGATTTACTTTAATGCTTTAAGCTGATTTGTCTATTTTAAAATTATATGAGTGCCCTGTTTTATAGACTTTCTGTGTATACAGGGTGCGCGTGTGCGTGTGTGCTGGTATAACACACGTACCAGGGAAAAAAACATGTTAAAAACACATTACTGTAACACAGCAGAGCTCCAAAAACCCCACAAGGTTAAAAATGGGGTTGGATTTGCACATTGTGGAATCTTAAACCCTGGGATGCCAAATTTGGGCTCAAGTTTTCAACTGGCAACATCAGCTGATGGAGGCTGATCTACACCAGCCACTCTCCTGTCCCTTTCTGGCACCACTCATGTTGTGTGACACCGCCAGGCATCTGCAAAGGCTGATGTTGAAAATTGGTTCAAATCTTGACACTAAACTGAGGGCTTGCTAGAACTATTGAGGACTGTCTCAGGAGATGCTCAGTTGATCTCACATCCAGTGATCTTGGATTCTGGTTGCTCCTGGTGGTCAAAGGGGAAAGAGAGTTAGGTATAGTTTTTAGATGAGTGTAGCACAGTTTTCTGTCTCTTCTCTCTGGTTAAGGAGCTGGGATCTGGCAGCACCAGATAGTAGGTAGCCTGGGCTGCTCATTACTCTGGAACACAGACCACAGGATCACAGCTTGGTTTGGGCTGGGAGGAACCCTAAAGATCATCTAGTTTCAACCTCCTTGCCATGGGCATGGACACCTCTCACCAGACCGGGCTGCCTCTAACCCAGCCCTCAACACCTCCCTGGACAACCTGGACCAGTGTCCCACAGTTCTCACAGGGAACAATCTCCTCCTCACATCTTATCTGAATTTCCTCTGTCATTCTGTAACTACCCCCCTTAGTTCTATTACAGTCATTGCAAAAAGTCCCTCCTTATTTTTCTTGTAGCCCCTTCAAGTACTGGAAGGTGCTCCAAGGTCTCCCTGGAGCCTTCTCTGCAGGCTGTAGAACCCCAGTGTCATCACTGACACATACAATTATCCTCAGTGCCATGCTAGGGGGTCCAAATATTCCTTCCCTGGTGCATTGGCCTCGGTTGTGACAGCTGAAGTCTGGCTCATGCCACCCCCAGCCCTTGGCCCTGAAATTGCAGCAGTGCCTGGGGCAAGGAGAACATGCAGCTGAACTTACATGTACCCAGGTGGTCAAAGAGGACCTGGAGAGGCAGAAACAATTCCAACAGAAATCTTGGGCATGGTCTAAGGCTTCAAGCCAGCCTCCCAAGGGAGATGCTTTCTGTCCTTTGGCCACAGAGGGACTCTCAGGTATCCATGCACCCAGCTTTTGTGCCTTGAGTCGGTGTCCTAAAGCTAGAGATGAATCCAAGTCGTTTTTTGCAGGACTGAGCTTCAGACACAGAAGATCAGACCAGCTTCTCTCTCTCTGAAGGGAGATGCATGAATCTTGAGTCTGGCATCCTTCCCTGGGGCACCAGCTCCCTTTCCACTGAAATCCTGGCATGTGAACTCCTTCTGATAACACTGGGGTGTTTGTCATCCTCAAGTGTCACTAGGCTGTGTTACACACTTCTCCAGCAACTCCCTCCTGACTTTTGTGTGGAGCTTGGTGTTGAGTCCTGCTTGCTCATGGGTTTCCTTAATTGAGGGCAGAAGTAGGTTCCCCTTTCTGCCATAAATCCAGCATGCACACAAACACACTTGTAAGATATTTAGTAAAGCTCTACTCTGAGTATCTTAAATGCGTGCGTGTGGGGAGTAAAGAAAAGCAATAAAGAGCCTACATTATACCACATGTGTGAGCAAAGGGCTGTGGTTAACTCCCTTCAGATAGATTTCAGCCAGGGCCCCTTTGTAACAGCCCCCAGAAGACTACTGAAAAGTCGGCATCCATAGTTTTAAATAGGTTCATTTTAAAAATAAATTGTATTAGGGCCTTTTCCTCCCCCGCCTCTGCAAACCAAATACACAAGTGGCACGAATAAGGAAAACTGCAGCTGGTTGTGGCTTATGCTGGGTATTCAGCATCTCCTGGCACTCCAGAAATGGCAGCAGAGGAGCAGGTCCCCTGAAATTTAGGGTTCTTGTGAGAGGATCACCATGAGTGTCTATGCTGAGCTGTCCCTCTGTGCTAGGGGAAGGGGGTAGTAATTTTGTGGTCAGTGCACTGGAGAAGGGTGGCGTTGAGTAGATTGATGAATGTGTCTTGGCCAGGTATGGGGCTAGCAGGGGCATGTTGTGACATGACAAGGGGCAATGGCTTTAAACTGGAAGAGGGTAGATTTAGGTTAGATATTAGGAGGAAATTCTTCACTGTGGGGGTGGTGAGGCACTGGCACAGGTCGCTCATGGAGGTTGTGGCTGCCCTCTCACTGGAAGTGCTCAAGGCCGGGTTGGATGGGGCTTTGAGCAACCTGGTCTAGTTGAAGGTGTCCCTGTCCATGCAGGGGGGTTGGAACCTGATCATCTCTAAGGTTCCTACCAATGTAAACCTTCTATGATTCCCTCAAGTAAAGCCTTGACCTAAATAAGGTAGAGGGGAGCATTGCAACCCCAGTGCCCTTTTCCCTCCCTATCCCCATCTCATATTCTTCCAGTTAGGAGGGATGAGAAGCTACTGCCCTCTCTGACCCTCATGTTGATGCAGATGATGGGATCCTCCAGGCAATGGCCTTCTCTGCTTCTCCTGATTCCCTGGTGCTGCATCCAGCTCCATGTATCTCCTTGGTGTCCCCACAGCCATGCCACAGCTACACACATTACTGCAACGTGGCCAGCTCTCAGCACACAAGAGAACAAGAGATTCAGGGACATTAATAAGAATCATATTCAGCATAAAGTGAGTTGACAATTGGGCTTTGATTTTGCAAAGTGCTTTTTGGATTAAATAAGCTTTGGTGTTGGTTTGTTTTTTTTTTGGGGGGGGGGAGGGAGACTGAAGGATGACACTATTTGCATTGGCCCCTTTTCCAAATCAGCCCCCAAAAGCACTTCAATCTAGGATTGTTGATTTTTCACTTGTCAGAAAACCAAAACAAACCAGAGTAGAAATGACGGGTTTGGCTTTCTCTTTGTGTGTTGTGAAGAACAAATAAACAAAACAAATATTTTTCTAAGTTCTTAATGGAAAGTCAAATTCCCGTTCTTGCCACAGTTGCTAATTAAGCAAGCTGAGGGACACTACACCCAGGGACTTGCAGCCTTTCCTTGTATCTGGTCAGACTTTTTATGAGCATGAGAAATGTACCTCAAACATGTCTCTGCATCTTTCTATTCATCATTGATGCCAAATAATTAAACTATTGGATCAGCAGAAGCGAGATCTCACTTTCCTGTTGAACTCAAAGTCAGAAATAAAACAGCTTTGCAGAGAACAATATAACCACAGTGGAGGGAGCCAGGTCACCTTTTGGTGAATTTAAATGAGTTCTTAATGAAAAGGGGAATAAATTTTTCACACATTCCTCTGTATTAAGGAGGGGTCAGAGACTAGCATCAAGGTGAGCCTAAACTCAGGAAAGACACAAAGGGAATTCCTGAGCTGCTGACAGAAATGTGTCTCTAGTCTGCCAGGAGCCAAAATGCTACTGCTGGAAAAACAGCAGGCAGGGTGGAAATCTGGGTCCAATGAAGGGCCAGGGAGGGAAGCTGCAGAGTGGGGTCATGAGGGGGGGGAAGATAAACAGCATCCCCCCATCACAGTGGTCAAGCCTATTACAGAGATGAGGCTGGTGGTGGGCATGAATAGGTTTAACCAGATGGCAGGGACCAGCAATCCTGTCTTGAAATGTTGCAGCATCCTGTCCTTGCCTTACAGATGCAATGCTTTTGAACACGGGTTGTCAGGATGTCTCAGTTTTGCTTTCTGTAAAATGGGTTTTTACTCAAATGAGGTTGCTGTGAGGATTAGAAAGGCACTTTGTCTCATCTGAGAACTAATTTTTATTTATGTCTGATGGAAACTCTGAATGCCACCTCAATGGATTTTTTTTTTTAAATATATTACCAGTCACTAAACCAGTAATACAGAGCTACCATTTGCACTTTTCTGATCTGTATCATTCCTCAGAGATGTTTTCAGGTTGATTGAATCAAATATCTTTCAAAAATAGACTTTGCTTGTGTAGCTTTACTCAGGTGGGAAGGCTGTGGGAGGGCTGGGGCTCAGCTGCTCAGCTTTCCAGGTCACAGGTCCGGGAGCTGCTGGGCTGCCCCAGGGCTCTGACACCACCACAACCCCATCTACAGGGCCCAAATTCTCTGCTAAAGGACCTGGTCCTTCCCAAGGCTCTAGAGGGGAGCAGTGGTGGGTACAAAGTAGGGAGATATCTCCAGGTATAGGGCCTGGGTTAGTTTTGCATTTCATTCCTCAGTTAGGCATAGAATTACACTAGAATCTTTCCAACATTAGTAGAGGACAGATACATCATGAGAGCTTTTTTTATGGATGAAGAGCCCAGTTAATTGCCTAATTTAAGCCTCTAGGTTGAGAACTTCACATTTGCTGCAAAACTTCTCAATCTTGGAATAAGTATGGGAGAACACTCTAAATCCTGCAGCTATTTTCCACTGCTGATAGTGGCCAGGAGAATCATCTCCTCTGGTGCAGACAGCCATCCTCTTTCCCTCCTGTCTTCTGGGGGAAGGAAATCAGAGGTACATGGAGGTAGAAGGTGCTGAACTCCCTTCCAGGTCTGAATACCTGGTTCCTTTTCTATTATAACTTTATTTTAAATGGGAGGGGGGGAGGCAAGAAGCAGTGGGGAGACAAAAAAAATATTTGTGTAAGAGAACTGCTCTTTAAAAGACAGCTTAAAACTGGGATTAATAAGTCTGCTTTTATGGAAGCATTTCTACATGTTGTAAAACATTTTTAAAAACATTGTAAAAACTACAGAGTTTCACGTTAAATATGGCTGATTTTCTTTATAGAGCTGACCTGCTTCCCAGAGGTGATGTATACACACCATATGACACAGGGGTTGCTAGGGTAGGCAGTGTTTTTACATTGATTACTGTAGTAAATAATAATGTAAAACCATGTATAAATAGGGAGTTCAATCCAGAGCTGCCCCTGGGGTCTGCAGTTCTTTACACATGGCCCATTTTTCATCACTTGTGTGATTATTTTATTTTATTTTTTTGGAGGAAGAGGAAAAGGGGGAGGGAATGTGCTGGGTTGGGGTTTTTTTTTTTGTTTTTTTTTTTTTTTTGCCTCTTCATCTCTTGGGTCAGCCATTGAGCAGAGGCCAAAATACTGGTTAACACTACAGGGAATTTGCTCCCTTGTCAATTCAGAAGCACAGAGAAAACAAGAAGGAGATGAGGTTTCCATAGGTGGACAAAGAGGAGTGGGCAGATGAAGTTCACCCTGTAGTTTAGAGGCTGGAGGGAGATGTGGGAATATTCTTCAAATATCCCAAAAGAGCAGCAGCCTCCAAGTGAATAATCTGTGCTCCCCACTCGCCCTGGGTAATGTATGGAGTGGCAGGTTCAGACTGCAGAAAGGCAGCTTTGCATCCAGCAGGGAAGGTTTTCAACTGAATGGATGGTGAAGTTCTGGGCTCATGGGTGTCTGTCTGTCTGTCTGTCTGCTCATGGCTGAGTCCCACCACTGGGATATGCCCATTGCCAAGAGCAGCTCTGTGCAGATGGTAATTTCGGTTCACCTTTGATGAGACAAAATCACCCTCTAAAAAATATGCTCTGACCATGTTTCCCCTTAGACAGGGCTTGTCCCAGCTGTAGGAGCATGGAAGAGAGACAAGGACCTTCCTGGCTTGTCTAATAGCCTCTATCCCTGGTGAAATTATTGGCCACCACTTAGCACAATTTGTTTCATTTTGCAGTTATTCTTCGGGGGAATTTTTATAAGCTCCTCTAATAAGTCACTTCTGCTGAGACCTGGAGAGGAAGTGAACTGCTTTAGAGGCAGAAGCATTGCCCCAGCCTCCCCTCCACGCTTCCTTGGGGTCTTCATTCCATGCTTTCTGCGTGCCATGTATATGAAGGGATATCTGGATGACTCCATAGGTGCACATGTGTATGGATATGCATACAGTCCTATATATGCTTTTTAATATATAGAGGTGTGTGTGTGCTGCGTGTGGAAGTAAGGAACCTCAATTTTTTGGAGCTGAGAAGAACAAAATACAGCTGCTAAGGAGAGATATACCCATAGAAACCAGTTCCTTGCTGATTTTCCTTGGCCATGCCTGGCTGCATAGCCCAGTGCTGCCTGTCTGCTCTGTCCTTTGGAGGTGTAACCCCAGTATTGCCCCAAGCAGGACCAGAGGGGCTCACACACAGGTGCTCACATTTCCAAAGCCAAGACTGTGCCTGAACTCTTGTATCTCCTCCCAAGGTGCTGTGCTGTGAGTTGGCTTTCCCAGAGGAGGTTTTCGGGTTTCTGTGGTGGGGCTGGTCGCTACTTAGTGGATCTCCCAGTTGGCTGCTCTCTTGGACTTTCCCACACGGAGGGAAACGTCAGTCTCGGCGGATGTAACGCAGACACGAGCATCTCGCAGGTCACAGACAGTGCCCTGCACCACTTCCACATGAGCAAAAACAACACCCGTGCACACACACAATAAAGATGTCACCCCACTTCCATGCAGACAAACACAATGCACTCCTATATAACCACACACGCGGAGACGCGCGCACGCTCCTATTCCAGACTCCAGCAGGGCTGTGATTTTTAGCTATCTAAATTAAAACCAGATACAATCCTCTGGTGGGGAGCTGCCAGGAACTGCTCCCACCCCCACCCCACCCCCCCTGCAACTTGTCTTTCCCAAATGCATTGGGGAAAAAAATATCCGGGGTCCTCTAAAAGGGCGATTGGTTTCTCAGCGTGCAGGGATGTTGGGGATGGGGGTAAGGGAGACTACAAGGAGTAAAGGAAAAGGGAATGCAGAGAATTACTTTCTAGTGGTAGAAGAATAAACAGCTTAAGTTAATAAAGTTGAGGTCGAGGAGAACTAGGAGAACTATTTGGAGAGTGTGGAGGAAGTCAAGGATTAGGGAGAAAATAGGAGCCCAGCAGCAGGAAATAGTGTGGCAGAGCAGTGGACCTAAAGGGAGAGCAGAGGATGGAGAATGGAGGAGAGACCTGGCCAGCACAGCCGGGGTGAGAGCAAGGAAGGGGAGGGCTATGAGGCTCTAAATCATAGCCCTGCCGAAAGCCAGCCACCTCGTGTTCATCACAATCTCTCTCGGGAGCCAAAACCCCTTTCCTAAAATGATGGGACCTATTTTAGGAGCTTGTTTACCAATAGAGATGCCTTATTTGTTTTGAGGCACGTGTAGCAGAAAATTTTATTTAAAAAAAAAAAAAAAAAAAAAAAAAAAGAAAAGGAGGAGGAGGAGGAGGAGGAGAAAAGGGAGCTCTGGGGTGCAGTGCCAGCTCTAGAGGGGACACACAGGTTTCCCCCAGCCCCACAGTCCCTACCCACACACCAGCCCCATCCGCCGGCAGCTGTGGGCAACCCCTCTGAGCCACGTCCCCAGGGCGATGCTGACTCAATGACTTTTTGCAACTGTTGAAGGAGCTTAGCAGATAAGTGCACAACAGTTTTTATTATTTCAAGAGGCAGAAGACTCGCCTTAGCGAGCAGTAACAACTACGGACATTCACGACCAGGATTAGAACAAACTGCACTGGTGGGCAAGGGCCAAAGGCAGCACAGAGCTGCAGTGTAACCCAAAACCTCCACAGCTGTTTTCATTTTCCTCCCTTCAACACAGTCCCTGTGTGGTACTTCAGGGAGAATTATGAAAGTGGCGTGTAATTCAGAGAAGTAATGTCTTTTTTTAATTTTTTTTTTTTTTATATGTATTTTTTTTCCCCTCCCTTCTCTCTCCCTGTCTTTTTCTTGGAGTAATGAAAATTGCTGTGGTAGATCGTTTTGGATTCAAGGGAAATATCGGACTCTATTTTCCGCGGGTGAGTTAGATAACAATAGGTTGGATGGGGTAATGTGTTAGAAAGGCCTCACTGCTCTTGCTGCTGCTCCCTGTTGTTCCCCAGCCCCTGTGTGGTGATGGATGGGCAGGGGAGCAGCATTTTCCCCCAGACATGTTTAAGCCCTGGTTTTAAGAAAAAAAAAAAATAATTAAGGGGAACAGCCTAGAAATTCTGGGCTCCATGCAAGCAAAGGAGGAGGCTTCAGGGACTTTGATGGCCTGAAAGGGGCTGGCTGCTTTCATTCCAGTAGAAATCCTGCTCTGTACAAATCCCCACACTGGAGAAGGGCTCTACTACCACAAAGCCCCTCTGGCTTCCACTGCCGTTTTGGTGGGACTTGTTTAAAAAGAATGAGGCCACATCCTCCAGTGTATGCCCATGATTTACCCTAACCCGCAGGGTGCTCCATCTACAAGATGAAACTTTCATTTTCTTTCTTGATCAGAAATCCTTTCCTGATCTAACATCTTTACTTTGCTAGTAATAGGTCTGCAGGAAATTTGGCCCTCCCTTGGTTTTAAACAGAAGTGATGGCATCCTGGTTCCTCTGTCCTATGAACATCGCTGGCATAATTTTCCAAAATGCTATGCATTTTCTTATTAAAATATCTTAATTTCATATGTACAAAAAATTGGAAAAAATTCCTCCACCCAGTCAACTAAAATATATTCTTTAAAACATTTTGAGAGCTTTTCTTTCAATTTTTTTTTAATTTGGTTTTCTTAAAATATTATCTTAAATTGAAGGTATTTTAAGTGAGAAAATAATTTATCAAAATATTTTTCCTCAGCATTATTAAAGAACCTATTTAAAAAACAATAGAACAAATACTGTTTTTTCATTTTGTGAAAACATACCAAAACAATACAAAACTAAAAAGCCAACAAGCAAGTAGAATAGCATCTAAAAAAAAAAAACAAAACGCAAAAAAAACAACAGAAAAACAACAACCAACAACAAACCAATTCTCAAAAAAAACCTTTGGATCCACCCCAAGAAATACTTCACCTCCAGTGAATGTTAGGAAGAAGTGTTGAAAAGCTGTATTTCTTGCGTGAAATTGTTGGGATGGTTCAAAAACCTTAGATAGCTGTTGCATCTTGTTATCAAATTCTGTTGGTCTTTCCTTTAATGGGTTTCACATTATTTTTATTCAACAAGAAAATAACTCAGTGAGCAACTGGAAACACTTACGTGTGTACCCTGACACATCTGCACGTACCATAATAGACACATGAATTTAATGCTCAGTTGATTCAATGCGGGGAGTGGAATTTAGTGTCAAGTCAATTAAAATATCCTGTTCCCACCCCATTTTTTTTTTTTTTTCCCCCTCCTGAAGTATTTATCAGGATTTCTGCATGGGAGGTATGTGGTGTGGAAGATGTGGGAGTCCTCAGTGTGCTCGGCTCGTGACGTGGTGTTTGTGCAGCACAGCAGCAAACGTCCTCCTTCTGCTGTGGTAACTCTGGATTTAAATTACCACAACAGTGCAAATGGAACGAGGCTGCAACACAGCTCCCCTGTGCCATGGAAAAGAGAAATAGGGATGATAAAAGGGTGACCACGTGTGGCAGTCCCCACACTTTGCTGGGTTGTTTTTTGGATGGGAGGGGAAGCAGGGAATTGTCTGTGAGCACCTAAATCTGAAAGGCTACTGTAGCCAAACAAAAAAGAGTTATGAAATAAACTATTGTGAGCAGCAGACAAATACAGCATGATAAAGTTGAATGCATAGGCAGCTGGGGTGTAGAAAAACACTGCATTCCATCTTGATGTGTGTTGCTTTGCTTTTCCTAGAAGCTTTTTTGCAGGTCTGTTGCCACCTGGCTGGGGTTTCACACCCACCTTGCAAGGACTGTGGGTCCAGGGCTGGGGATCTCGTGTTGTCCATAGAGTGCCTGGCACTGGTCTGGGGCTGGTAGTAATGGGAGTAATAAGTAGAATACACAAATACTTTATTTGTCAATGATAAGGGGGCTTAATGCCAGAACTGTTACAAAGGCAGCATCATTGCAGCAGTCATTTAAAAATCAGTTTTGGTTTCAGTTTGGAAGAGGGGCAGAGCTGCTTTCCTGAGCTGCCACAATGCCCCCTTCAAGTCAATGGATTTTCTTCCACTGACTTGTGTAAATTTTGGGTTCAGAAATTTATTATTAACATCTACATCCGGTCCATTTGAAAAAACAGGGGACAAAATCTGAGTACGTTTATGACAAATGCATTGGGATGCTTACATCATTTTTTATTTTTTATTTTTAACCAAGAGGATAAACAGTTGTGATATTTTCTATTGTTTTAGTATTTCTCCCAGTGTAGGCAACCTTTGCAGAACAAAGTGCTCTTTGTAAAACTAAGTCCTTCAGCATGGGAGCACTTACACGTCTTTCCTTGTTTAACTGGAGGCAGGAGGAGCTTAAACCTTGGAGATAAGCGTGTACACAAGTCTTTGCAGAACTGGACGTGATCCTGCACTGTGCCAGTGCCGTGATCCCAGAACACCAAACTGTGTCTGGTTCACGTTTGGGGTTAGTCCTGATGTATAATTCATACACGACATTTTATTAACTGGCAAATTTCCCCCCCTAACCTGCCCCCACAAATTCTCTAGGCTGTAAGGAAGGAATTCATTGTGCGGTGGCCCATTCCCCCTCTCCTTGCCCACTTTTTTTTTTATGGCTGAGGAAACCCTTTTATTGTACGCGAAACAAAAGCTTGATGTGGTCTGCCATATTTTAATTTAGCGTGGTATTAAATACAAAACGGATCTGCTCACAGAAGGATGGTGGTGGATTATGGTCTGGTTGATCCACTGCCTAATGTGGCTGGGTGTAGGGGCATGGGGGAGAAGGTAAGAACTTCTCCAAAGCCTAAACAGAAGTTTGTAGGCTGAAAGTGTTTTAGTCCTTATTCATCCCCTGTTGCGGAATTTAGCATCCCTTTAATTTCCCTTGTTCTCTGCAATCATTGCCTTGTAGTGTTGAAGGATTAATGTTGTTCTCCACAGCTGAGGGTGAGAGGAGAACCTTGGGTACTAGAAAGTGAAACTGCTGGCTCAAAATCTGCTGGAATAAAGGGCAAAAGTCTATATCAGACCCCAGTAGTGGGTGGAAAGAAGATACCGTGGGTGACTGTGAGGAGATAGCACAACTGGCCTTTGGCTAATAAATAAATCTGTAGTTCCCCTGAGGGAGGAAGGCTGTATGAGCAGCTGGGATGCTTGTGTGGAGTTTGGGAAGAGACAAGCTCGCTTTGGTGCAGCGTTGCTGTGCCTCTGCATCTCAGTTTCTCATTTTCTAAACGTCCTGGGCTTGTGGTAAAGTGCTAACTAAAATCGGATGAAGGGGTCTGGAGAGGCAGAGTGCTGATGTGTCTGTCTCCATGAAGTGCTATAAATAACCTCCAGGGCTTTGAATACAAAGATCTCTGACTCCAGAAAGCAGAATAGAAGACATGAAAGCATCCAAAACGCAAAATATTAAGACTCTCGCTTTTGAATGATCTTCCTTAATACTGGTTGGTTGTCATGAAAAAAACTCCTTTCTGACCATGGTTAGACAGCGTTAGGGATGGTGCAGCTGCCTTTTTCTGGGAAAAGAAGAAGTTTTAATAAAGGGAAATTGGAGCAGTCTCTGCTACTGTTATTGCTGGAGTCCCATTCTGCTTTCTGGAAAAAGAAAGCAACCCCAAATCCCAAAGACATGCACGTATGAAAAGGAAGAAGGAAAGAGGAGCAGAGCTAGAAAAGAGTTTCTGGAGCTAAGTCCCAGCGAGGCCTCGTGCTGGTGAGAGGCAGCCCAATGCTTGAGCAGAGCCAGGGGAGCTCCAGCACAGGCAGCCTATTTATGGCATTGCTTTTTGTTGCCTTTTTGGTTGCAGGCTCAGAGAAATACAGCTACATAAATAAATAGAAGAAGTAATGTAATCTTGGCTGGCTAGGTCAAATTGGTTTTTCTTTTTTAATATATAACAGGCCAGTGAGAGAGGATAAATAAATTATAGAAAGAACGGGAGACATGGGAGAAAAAGGGAGAGCACAAATGGGAATTAGGGCAGAACCTGACTGACGTGTGCCTGGAGCTGATGGAGGAGGAACCACCACCAGGTCCTTTCCAAGGTGGGTCTGGTCAGCTCTCAGGATGTGGGGGCTGAAGTGGTGGGATTTCAAGAAAAGACTTTAGGAAGTGGTAGCACTTGATCTGAGGGGCTGTCTGCACATCACTTCAGGGTGATGGGTTCTGCAAAGGGAAAGGCAGGCAAAGCAAGCTCTTTACATTGTCCATAAGTTAATCTTGATTACATTTATTTTATCCAGCTCTGAAATTGTATGTTTATTCCAGAATAAGAGAATCTTACTACAAAGTTCACATTGACATAATCACTCTAAAGTAACTAGTCTGCAGTCATAATTTTCATTAAGCTCCTATGTATGAATAATCTTCAAAATAGATATTCTGCCAAAATGTATTAATAATTAAGTATAAAAAAATCTCCAATGTAATAAGTTTAGCACTAAACCATTGCTTTGTTAGTTGAAAATTTGTTTCAGGCAGCAGAAGCATTTTTTGCTCTCTGCCCAGGGTAAGTGCTCCACAACTTTCACCAAGACATTGAGATAAATACAGACTGCTGAGACCATCTCCTCTTTGCTGAAATACTTTGAAGCAACAATCAGGTGAAGAAGATCAAGAGTTGATGGGAAATAATTAGAAGCTGTTACTCTGGCTGTTACATGGGCTCGTGGATGCTGTTGCTGTTCATGTCTTTCACTTTGGAAGGTCAGGCTCACCAAAATAATTGCAAGCCAATCTCAGGGGCAATTATTTCTGTAACAAAATATCAGGCCTGCAATTTTCGTCATGGAGAAAAAAAAAAAAAAAAAAAAAAAAAAAAAAAATAGACTTTTTTGCTGGTAACAGCACTTAATGGCACATAGGCAGGTTTTGAGGCAGCTTCTCCCTCCACCTCCAGTCTTTCCCTGTCTCAGTTTCTCAGACCGTGGGGTCTCTAGGATTTGTGCTCAGCTGTTGGAGGTCCAGTCCCAAAATTTAATTGTTCTGCTACAAACTTAGTTGTAGCCCTTGTTCAGCTAAGATGAGATGGTCCAATGCTCATCTGGATGAAGATCTAAATGTCTGCCCCTCATGTTTTCTGCTCATGCTGCTCATGAGCAGCACCCATGGCTTATACTTGCTCATGTGTGAGGACATGCTGATGCTGACAGTGGGTGCTGGGGAGAAGAGCACCATTTCACTGACCAGCTAATCCCAGGCTGCAAAGCAGGGTCAGAGCTTGCTTTTTCAGCAAATCCTGGGAGAGGCTGAGGTGGGGAGGAGTTGAGATTCCCTTGAGCCCTTTCTCTGAGACCCTGGTGTCCAATCCTGAGTGTCTTGTTTGTGCCAAGGCCCCATTCGGGGTGGTCTGTCCCCCAGAGGTAACATGGGGTTGTGAGGAGTGAGCTCAGGACACAAGAACAACCCCCTATCCATGTCACTATTGTTGTATCACGTTACCCACATCACAGGGAAAGTTTTAAAAGCTGAGCATTCACTCTGCATGTGCACGAGCTGTTTCTAAAACATAAATAGCATGGTCATTAACTGAGGCTTTTCCTTTTTTTGTTGTTGCTTAAAGGCAGTCCATGTTATGTACTCTGTGTTTTTCAAATTAAACCATTATTTATCCAGAGGTAGCCAAAAATGTAGCCCAAAAACCACCTCTGATTATTTTTGACCTCTCTAAGGCTAATAATCTGCTAAAACGTCTTTAAACCATCTTAAAGAAAACAGAAACACCACTGCTGACAACTCACATACCTACTTTTTAATGCAGTGTTATTTTAAATGGCTGCGTTTATAAACCTCTAAAGACTGAGGTTTGTAATAGAAATGCTGACAGATCCTTAACACTCCATCCCATAATAACAAAGTCTCAAGAAAGAATGGGGCTATGGACACCAGTGTCCCCTTTACAGCCCTGGGAATTTCTTCCCCTCTTATTGATTTAACTCACATAGCCAGAAAATGTGTTTTCTTGTGAATTCAGGACGAGCACTGAATCAGGATGGCAGGACCCAGACTGCTATGGGGTGAAATTCATCTCTACCTCCACCCACCATGGGCTGGCACCAGCAGCCTCTGGCACATCTTTATCCCATGCTGCTGCCTGGGGAGGAGAGTTTAAACTAGGGGAGGTGTCCAGAGAGCAGAACAGAGCAGAATTTTTCCTTCTACGACTCCATTGCATAAAAAATCCCCAAGAAACAGGAGCTGGAATGAAAGGTGGGTGGTTTGAGGGGCTCTGGGTCACATTCCCAACTGGTGCACAACAACCTCCGTGGTCTTCTGCCCACCTATAGCTTGGCACGGGGAGTTTAGGGCAAGGTGTTAAGCACCCCAACTGCAGCATCTGTCAGGGCTGGGTGGCTTTTCAGACTCCCTACCCACATGAGAAGCTCCTGGTGTGCATCCGGGTGGATCTCTTTTTCCTGCTCTCTGGCCTGTAAAACTCCCTGAAGGGGAAGAAATGCTAAGTGAGATTTATGTCCTCAGAAAGCAACGTGATAATTTGTGCTGTGCAGCAGAGGGGGGGGGGGGGGATGCTGCCATATCATCATTAAATTAAGATGTGCAGGCCAGATGTGAAATCTTGATAACGAGCTTTATAGGGCAAGGCAGCTGGGCTTGTGATGAGCTTCCCAGGCAGAGCCAGGAGAGCAGCACAAGATGCAGGCAGCACAAAATGACTCTGTGGCCTTGAGTCATTATCTGACTCTGCTCGTGGGTGTATTTGATCTTTGCACCCTGTGATCTCGCCCTTGCTCACCCAGGTCTCCCACAAAGAGCACCCACGTACTGCGGAAAGCCCAGACTGCTTGGTAGCATGGAGGGTGTGTGTTTGTCCAACCCATCGTTAGGCTCTGTTTCCCAGGGTGTTCCTTGGGAAAAAGAGTTTTTGAATATTATTTATCTTTCATTTTATTTTTAAATCTGGTTATCCAATTCGGCCTCTTTCTTTTTTTTTTTTTTTTTTCCTTCCGCTCAACTGATGGGTGTACACTGAATTTCTTTTGGCTTTCCTGGGACTTCCAGCATCACAAAAAATAAAGACGGTGACTCAGGAACTTGTCCACCCTCCCTGAGTATCACTCTCCGAAGTTTAGTGAGTTGAGCTGCACACAGGGAGAAGAGTCAAGGTTCTTACACCACTAAGGGTTTCTATGAAAAACCCCAGGAAAAGAGGCAATTTCCCAGGCCAGCAGCAGAGCCCTGGGATGCTCTCCCTCAGCGTGCCCATGGCTTGGGCTGGGAACACCCCCCCCCCATGCCTGGTAGCTCCCCACCCCAGATAAATACTCCAAAATGGGAGTATTTAACTTTTTAACTTCTAGCTCTAGTCTGGGTTCTGATGTGTGGCACAGATCAGGACAGAACAAATGCTTTCAAAACTGTTTTTTGACTTTGAAAAAACTTTGACTTTCAAAACTGATTTTATGACTTTGAAAGTCATAGCCTCAGTTTCCCCCTCATGTTTTTCAGTGAAATATAAAGCAGACCCAAAGGCTGCCAATGAGCCCGTGAGTTTGTTTGTTTGGGGCTTAAAAAATGATGGGGGCATCACAAGATAATAAATTTATCAATTAACAGAAAAAAAAAAAAAAAAAAAAAAAAAAAAAAAAAAAAAAGAAGGAAAAGAGAAAAAAAAAGCTAGAGCGAGAGAAAAGAGGGTTAAGACACTGGAGGGGTTAATTCTCATATTAAACTGTGTTATTCTCCTATCTATAAGAAAAAAAAAAAGTATCATCAGACTTCCTTGTGAAAACCACAGCATTGGGTAAAATCAGGAGCAAATCTATACATCAGCTCCATTTAAATGCAAGTTTTTCCTGTGTTGTAACTCTTGCAGCACCAACAAACAGGGAACTGCTTTTAGCTTGTTTTTGGGTAAACAGTGTTATCATCACGGCTGCTGGCATGGGATGCCAGGCTCTAATTTTAAGCATCTTGTCAATAATTTTGCAAAGTTTTCAGCAGCAGGGCTGGATTTTTGACTATGTCTTTGGCTTGGCTTGCCACAGCCAGCCAGCTGGGATCACTGTGTATGTGTGTGTGGTCAAATTTACTGTGAAGCGATTAGGGTATTAAACAAAATGAAATAAACATGTAAAGCTTAAAAACCATCTTGGAGTTGAGGTTTACTTCTATAGAGAAAATACAGATGGAAAAAGTAAGGGAAAATTAAAGACATTCCTAATGGCAGGCTATTTTTTTTTTTTTTTTTTTTTTGTTGTCGCTATTTTATTTTCAAGGAAAATAAATAGAGGGAAAATAATTTCAAGGAAAATAAATATAAATTACACGTTTAATAAAAAAGGCCTTGTGTCTCTAAGGAAAATGTAGAAAAGCTGTTTTTAAATAATCATATTGCTAAATGTATTTGTGTTTTCCACCATGTGATTGAATATACTTAGGCAGAAAAAGAGAAGCAAGTTTTTAGTAAATTTTTTTTTAAAATCTTTTTTGGTACCAAAATTCAACAGCTATGGTCTTAGCTGGCCAAGAGCAAAAGCACCCCATAGATTTCAGAAGACTGACAGGGATCTGATATGATCTAATCTAATCGATATGTGGATGAGAAAAGCTTTTCTTTTCATGCCAGTTTGTTTGCTTAGCAAAAGACATGTCTAAGATTGGCAGAGACCACCAGGAATAAAGGAAATATCCTTCAAAAGGCAAGTCCAGTTTGCTTTTGCTTTTTTTGGGTGGCCTTTTAATGATTCAGTTTTAATGAAAGGATCAGATTTTTAGTAGGACAACTTTATCAAAACATTAATTATCTGTGACTCCTGGTAGAGGACAGGTCTTCTGTGTGGCAAAAATTTGTAATTCCAAGACTGGCTTTTTTCTGCTTCTGAAAAAGAAGTCCTCAACTTCCATATTTCTCACTAAAGGAGGTTTCTAAATCCCTTCTATATATTTGTCAATTTTTATCTTATTTTAATTTTTTTAAAGAAAATTAAAATGTATTTTTTAATTTTATTTTTAAAAATTATTCAGTGTATTGTATATTATCTAATTAGTAGATAAATATAAAAAAGAAAAAAAAGAGTTTCTCCCAAAATAAAAATCAAAGCATTGTATTAAAAATTGCTAAAATTAAGGTTTTTAATTTTCTCACAACTTTTACTCTTTTGGCTTCTCCAGATTAAAATTCTAGTTAGGTTTGGTAGCAGGCAAATAAACTCCTCCTTACAGTTCCTATATCCACGGATTAATATTTTCTGGAAACTGATAAAAGTTGAGTCTTCTTTCTTTGGTAGCATCTATTTTTCTGCCAGCTATGATCCTCAGGGATCTCAAAGTCTTCCAAGATGTGGCTTTTCAAAGCAGGCCAGTGCTTTCTGTTCTCCCTTGGCAGTTTTATGGGATGTAGATTTTCCCAGTTATTTTACATTTTGACAATTTTTTGCCTTAGCTCTGCTCCCCCCTTTTCCTGCCAGGTCTCCTTCTTGCATCAGTGCTGTATAAAATCCTACTGCATTATTTGTAAATTTTTTTTTTTGGGGGGGGGGTTTAAAACAAGACCTTTTGGCTAGAAATACCAATGATTGGGTCAAAAGACAATTTTGGGTCTGGTCTTCTGCTTTTGTCTTTTCATCCACATGGAAAGCCCCCACACAATAAAAGTGGGGCCACCTTTATTAATATGAAGGTATGATGGAATTAATTAGAAAAGGCTAAACTCTTTTTGTCATGTATCAAATAACACATTCATAGTTCCTAGATACTTCATTTTATTTTTTTTAAGCAGAAAAGATTAGATTTCTTAATTTTTAACCATTGTTAATGTTGGATCTTAAAAAAGCCTGTAAGACAAGCCCAGAAAATAGATATTATATTTCACCTTACTGGATAGGAGCTTGTTTACATGGCTTACCATCTGCAAACCCTTTAAGAGAATCTACAGCTCTCCAGCTTCCAGTCTGTCTCCTTTTATGTTCTTGCTGTGTACTATCTAATATTGGTGGTTTGGGTCAAAAAGTGAAATATTCTTACAAATTACTGTTGCTAAATAAATTTCCCTGGATTAGCATTTTCTGGTGAATGAAAATGGGCAGATCAAATTTTTATCATAATTTTTTATACAGATTTTTAATAGGAACACATAAAAAAAAATTAAAAGGTAGAATATAGAGTTTCTCTTACTATTTTAGTCTGATGGAAAACAGCGTGGTGTGTCAAAAATGTGTGTGAATTCTCTCTGAGTAATCTTGGACCTCGTACCCTGCCTTTGGTGGTTCTTTTGCCTTTCTCATTTTCTTTAAAAAAATATTTTAACACCTGACATTTCTACTGCTTAGCTCCTGAGGCAGTGGTAACTTTTGAACTTTCTGATATGCTGGGTGAAGAGAATTCCTTCAACTTTTTTAGTCTTCAAGTCATTTCATCACTACTGCCTGCCCATCTCAGAAGGACTTTAGGTGTTGGTTATTGCAGAGACCAGGAAAAGGAAAAGGAAAGGAAAGGGAAAGGCTGCACGTTGGGCATGGAGAACACCGAGGTCTCAATTGGTCTGAATCCCATTTCCACTCTGGTATTGATCCAGCCTCCTTTCCATAATATCCCTTTCACACATGCTTTTTTTTTTTCAAAAGGAATTTTAAAAATATGAACACTGACATGTGTGTGTACTCTTCAATAACACTTGCAAATGAAAAATTCAGAATGGCAGAATATAGACAAAGGGCCACATTTTTTTCCAGAGAAAGTCAGCTCCCCCTCTCTTCAGCCTCATCCATGAATCCTGCGATCTTGTGACAATTTGGGAGTTATTTAAAACAGTCTCATTCAATTATTTGGTTTTGTTTTCATTCCTTCTTTTTCATAACGTCTGGGCTGCTTTGTTCTCTGAGAACCAATGGAACTACAGTGACTTTTTTTTTTCATGAAAAACCAAAGACAGGCTTTAATGGTGAAAAATTATTAAACACATTTTAACAACCGAGGGAATCTCTTGGGCAACCTGATCTCCTGACATTTCTAGGTTAAACTGATCTGGATACATTTGTATAAGTGTCCATCCATCTCTCCAGTGAGTCGTATTCCCCTGGGAAGCCTCAAGAAGTGTAGCATGTACCCTGCAAGCCATTTTTGGCATAACCTGAAGCCCGGTGATGTTAGTTGAGGATTTTGTTACAAACTCCAATGCAGGTGCACAGCTCAGCAGATGCTGACAAATGGATTAATTTTGCCTTGTTTTTTCATGGGAACACAACAAGCAGAGCTGTAATGTCTGTGTGTTGACTTGGTGGAGGACATGAGGAACAAGCCCGTTATGTCTAAAACCAGTTTTTATATTTTAGGCTTGTTGGAAGCTAAAATTTATGCCAGGGTGATTTAGGACCATGTAAACCAAGGGGAGATTTCTTACTTAAAGGTCAGATTTGTGATCTGTTGTTGCCCCTGGGTTTTTTTTGTTGTTGTTTTTTGGGTTTTTTTTTTTCTGTTCTCTCATGGGTTCCTCACTTACCAGTTCTGTTTTTGGAGAGGGATTTAAAAATAAGGTATTTGAAATCATAAGCACCAAGAGTTTCCTCTGTTTAAGCCAAGTGCTTTTTTCACCCTGGTTGTGTCAATCAAGAATTTATTTGTTATTCTCAATTACATTTTCAGTGTCTAATGAACAAATAAGTCCCCAAAGAATTAGAGTTGAGATTAAATACTTGAAGGCTTTCCAGTGAAATGTATTAGATATCTAAAAAATAACACAATAAGAGAAATTTCATGCAGAAATGGGCCATATAATTCATTTAGACCCAGGCTTGAGCAGAAAATTTCTCTCGTTTTGTTGTTCATCCTCCCTCCTCCCATCTCCTAGATTTCTGTAGCTGCAGAAGGTAATGCAGACCTAAATAAACGCCTGTGTCCTTACCCATAGAGACATTAGACAGTCTTCAGTCTAACAGATTTGTATTTGCTTTTCCTCTCCCCAGATATCCATTCAGATAGATGGGTGTGGAGGAACTTACAATGAATTTATTGTTCTGCAGGAATTACTGAGAATTGTGAAAAACACTCTTCTTGTAGTAAAAGAATATTATACTTTTCTCAGCCATGTGTGTTATAAGCACATGAAAATGTGTATCAGGTTATTTCAGGGAATGGCAAAACGGATGAGTGTGTTCTCCAACATGGAGAATACAAATTCCCACAAATACAAAAATCCCAGATCCATGGCAGATTTGGTCCACATGTATCACAAATTTTATTATAAAAAGAACAGCAACAGGTAATAGGGATAACAGAAGTGAGGCCACATCTCTGCTTTCCCAGCTACTTTGGAACACATTTAATCCAGGAGAATGCCATGGCATTCTCTCCCACAGCACAAGAAGCAAAGCAGATCCACAGCAAAGGAAAATTCACGCTAAAAATATCTATTTTACTGCTCTCCTTTGTACCTTGTAACCCTGCCACGTACCGGACTCCCGTGGCCTTCATTGTCTCCTCCTCTGCTCCCCATTGTTCTCTTGCAATCTGAGATGGTGCACCCAGCATGGGCTGATACTGCTCACTGTGTGACATAATTTAGGTTAAACAGCATCAGTTACACCATCTGGAAAGGGAATAGCTTCTCAGTGCTTCAGCACTGGAGGTCTCAGCTCTCTTCATCAAGTGGTCTTCCTTCAGTGAGATCTACTGCTGGCCTAGGAAATGTCTAGGAGGAAGCTGGCAGCTGGGCTTCAGGATGGGTTTTGTGGGCTTAGAAAAGTCCAGGAGCCCCAAAGAACCACTTTCCCAACCAATCCTGTCCTCCTGGACTTCCCATTTTCAGTGTGCTCCTGCCGCCCTGCCTCACCAAGCCCAAACCTCTCTTTCCTCTCCCACCCCCCTTGCAGAATTTATTTGACAGCCCCTGCATCACTTCATTTCATTAGTACATTGGGATGGAAAGTTTATAAGACAGCAATAAAATCAAACAGATTATTACTTTCAGGCAGAGCGAGGTCTTAAGTGATTTAAGCAGGGAAAGATCCAGGCCCTGGCTCAGGCATCTTATGCAGATGCTAAAATCATTATCACCGTGTAAAAATATATCTATAAATTTCCACTTTTGCATTTCCTCACTGCAGTGTGCTGTGATGCCATTTTCCACTGATTAGGAAGCCCAGCAGCTGTTTCATCTTGCCCCACATTCCCTCCTGAGCCATTTCCATGGCTTTTTCTGCTGACTCCTGCTCAGCACCGGGTGCCTGCGGGGGGCCAGGCTGCCAGCAATTCATCACCTGCAGAAGGTTGAGTTTTCCCCCCTGAAATAAACCCTGCTCCTCACGGGTTTCCCTGTCTTCGTGGTAGTTTCTTAGCAGCACTGCTTCACCAATGGACTAAATTGAAGAAAGCTGTGCAGGGTGAGCTGTGGCACCACCTGCAGTTAGAGCCACCATGGGGTGAAAATGGCACATGGAGAGGAGAGGGACTGAGGGAGCTGGGGGACACATGAAGCCTTGAATAACTGGTTGGAATATTCTGATGTGTTGCTCAGATAATTATTTGCCTAGGGATGCTTCATTTGGAGGGGATGAGAGTTATAAAATATATCCTGCTCTTTCTTTCTTAGTTTTCCCTTCATTCTGTCTCTTTATTTCTAAAACACCACAGGAAACAGGAAAGAAAAAAAACCTTCTCTGTCCTCTCTCTTCATCTGAGGTTTTTATAAATATTTTTTTCTCAAAATAGTAAAGAGAGAAAAGAAAAAAAAAAAAACAGTATTAAAGAGGGAAAAGACATTCAGGGACCAGAAAACTGGGATGAAAAGTTCAAGCAGTTTATTAGTAGCACTAGAACAGTAACATTAAGCTGAATTGTCTCTGCAGTGTCCTTTAGTTTTGGTCTCATAATTCTGGGTATGAAGCAAAAGGTGCCACCGCAGCCAGTGGATTTATTTTTCTATAGGTAAGATCACAGTAAATTCAGTTTTCAGTAACATGGCTCCTGTTTTACCTATCAAGTAATATGTGCTGTTCTCCTTGTAAGATATTTAGATCAGGAGCAAGCTGATGGTGTCCCTGAAGAACTGAAATGTGTTGGGACTCTCCTGAGTTGGAAAGGATGACAGTACTTTAAAAACCTTTTGTGAAAAATATGCAATATTGCTTGGAGCAAGTTCAGTGCCTGGGAAAACTCTCATATTTTGCAGCCCTCTAATGACTCCTCCTACCACAGCCTGTCAAAGCCTATGGTAAAAAAAAACACTCTTAGAGAAAGTTTATCTCTCCAAAGATAGAAATGATGGCTGGAAAGGAATTCTTCCATTGTGATTTTAAAGATGGTTTTGATTACCTGGGCAAACATCCCTTTAAAAGGAGCTGGTTTATCACCTAATGGTAGCATTGACAAAAATACTGTCACACATCTGTGAAGTTGCTGATGAAACATCTTGCTAAGCACAGATTTGTGATTTGCACTCATGCATGACTTGCAGGGATATCCTTCTACGAATCCATGAAAAATAAGAGTAATGTATTGTCACACACGTTTGAGCAGATGTATGATATGCCTCTTTGCCACACCTAAAATAGTACCTTAGGAGTTACTAAAATCAGATCAACTTTTATTTTTCATTTACCAACCCTGTATTTCATTGAACAGAAGCTTTCTCTTAAACTGAAACAGATGATGTTTTAAACTAATACTAATTGATTCCATTCCTGGAGTTCACAGTGGTAGCAAGTAAAATAGCTCCCTGACCCTGCCGGCAAATTCAGATTTAAGACTCTGCAGCACGTTTTGGCTTCTTTTTTTTCCTTTTTTTCAGTGTCCACACAACAGTGTGCTGGCTCCCAGCATCACTTGCAGACACAGCAGGCTGTGGGTTGGAGTGGGATGCAGGAGGCACAGGCCAGGATCTCAGCCCTACCAGGGGAGCCACTTCCACAGGCTGGACTTCCCCCTTGGTGTAGTGAGGATAAATATTCACTGTCTCTTATAAAAGTAGGATAAATCCACTGATGACTATAAGGGGCTTTGTTACAGTGAGGCCTGTGTATGAACCACTCCATAGAACTCATAATAACTGAGCATCCCTGTTCTACACAGAAGGGAATCAGGTGCTATTTCTTCTTTTCTCTGTTTTTCCTCTCTTCCACATGCAGAGATTTTCATTTCTGTTTCTTTGATGCTCCCTTCATGTCTGCTTTTGTTTTGTTTCAAGGATGAAGCCTGGATCAGGCCCTTTGGTGTTAAATACCTCTGGCTAGAAAGTGCCCAAATGCATCAAAACATCCTTGATCAGCGGAAAGTTTTTTACATGGAACTGGATTTTACAGTGTGCATGTGTGCCTGAAGTGTTTCTTCTGTGCACCATTCAAATAGAGGGTTCATTTCACTTTAAGATCATAAAAAATGGAGTTATTTAATAGGGCCCTTGGTTGGGTAATTACGAAGCAAAGGAAAAGCAGACAATCCACCCAGGGGGTGTGTGTGTTTTTTCTTCAGTGGTGTTAAATACTATTTGGATTATTCACTGAATAAACATTAAATAATGTAATTTGGAAACCAGGTCCCACTAGGGACTTAAATCTGTAGTCTGTCACTGGTAAAGGATTAAGATATTAGTGTATTAATGTAATATCAAAAGCTGTGGATTCCTTCCGTGTTGCTTAAGTGCTTTCTGATCAAACATGTCCGAGGAGTTTGTTTTTATTTTAATTGCTTGTTTCATGCTGTAGTGAAAGATGCATGAATGCAGTGGTTTAGTTTGCCTGTTTAGTCTCTACAAAACAGAGCCTGGAGATCTAATCCTCCATAGTTTGAGACTGGAGGAACTCAGCAGACCCAGACCTTCACCTTTGTTTGCAAAGAGCCCAATCACACTCTGGCATTGTAAAAATTGCTCTCACTGCCTCTTCCTTCTCTGCTTCTGCTCCTTCTCTCAGTGCCACCTCAATGATACTTGGTGCTTTTGACATTTCTGCTACCTTTCATCTTAGCAGTGTCTTGGGAGAAGATGCTTCTACAAGGCACAATGATGGGTAGATACCAGCTTTTCAGAGATTCAAAGGCTTCTGAGTCTGATTTAATCCTGTATTGAGGCCAAGGCTGGAAGGGAAGCTGAGAGGCCTTGGATAACACTTTCAGGATCATTTTTACCTACAGCCTATTTTGGAAAAGTGTGAGCTCAATGTATGAGGCTGTTTCTATCCCTGTGCAGATGTACACAGCAGGTTGACTGTGCTGATGCTGCTAAATCCACCTTGGTTGTGCATTAAGTCTTAACATTTGCACCCTGGAGAGTTTGCAAGTGTTGATTTCCCTTGACCAGCAAGTCCTAGATGTCTACAACAGGGTCACCAGAAATGGGTTCTGCTAAAATGAGCTCCCAGGTTATGTTTATTCAGTTTGCCTGAAATGGCCATTTCTGCCCACCAGGAAAACCCCAACAACAGGTATTTTGGGGAGGATTCCAGAGGCATATCAAGCCTTTCTTAAGCTTTGAACCTTTTGGATTTCTTTTCAAACAACAGCCATTTTCCTGCTGGAGAAGGGTGAAAGTGTGGGTTTAGCAGGTTGGATTGACTTTCACCCCCTGAGAGAGCCTGGGCTGAGGAGTGTATTACCAGGGCAGAGAACAAAGAGAATGAGTGAAGAGATGATGTTAAATTATACTAGAAAAATGGGCCAGTGCACTGATATCATTGGAGACACTAAATGAGTTGTAATGACAATGCTTTGTGAAACAGAGAGAATGTACAGAGGTTTATTCAGCAATGCTTTTTGGCAAAGACAGTTAAGCACAAAATGTGTCCATCACAGGAGCATTTCCTTGTGAAATTGCTTTTGTTCTGAAATGAGCACATTCTATTGGCTTCTGAAGAAACACGAGGCTTAAAATAAAATGTATGTGTTTGTTTAAGCTGTGTCAGTGGTGACTCTAACTCAACAGTTTATCCAAGACAAAAAATGTGCTCTCTAAATCTGTAGACAATCAAGCTTTTTATTTTTGATAACCAGTCACTGTTTATTGTAATATACAGTGATGTTTTAAAAGGAACAAGAGTGTTGCTGCTCACTGGTTCAGTTCCAAGTGCTGCATTTCAGCAAATGAAGCAGGAACTCAAGTTGATGAAATCTGCAAACAAATCCCCATGGAACCCTGTCCATTAAAAATTAGCTCTGAATTAGATATTACAAACAGTACTGAAAAAATAGTCTCTGTAGCTATTGTCTTGAAAGTCCTTGGTGTAATAAAAATTTCACATTTTCTATAAATGAGGAGAAAAAAGCAGAGTTGCTGGAAAACACTTCAGTTCACCTAATTGGAAAATATAACTCAAATATTCATAATGATTCCTCTTAAAAACGGACAAAAAGAACATTCTTGAATATTATTTTGGAAGCAGGCCAAAATATGCACTTGTTGTTACTATGGCAATAAGCAAAAAGCAGAGAAAAAAAATCACCAACAACAGAAAAAACCCTCCAGGTTTGAAAGCAACTTGCCACATATGAATTATTTTTATGATCACAGACCCCTCACAGCAACCAATTTACTGAGTATAAGTGATCTAATTGAGGGCAATCGTTGTCAGAGAGACCAAAAATATACTAGGCCTCCATTTTCATATTAAAATGCCATGCCTTGGTTTAACATTTCCAAGTGGTTGTTTTAGGCCTTTTTTAAAAAACAAAAGCCTGTTGAGGATAGGGTAACTCTGTTGACCAGTATATTATTGAACTTGTTTATCTCTGGGAAATGGGACCACCTGATCTCAATAGAGTTTTTCTTTTTTTGTTTTCTTTCCTCCCTCCCCATCCTCCCCTAACCTCCCTTCCCACCTCCCCCCCTCAATTGCTCGAAACATTTCACAATTAAAGCAGAAGAGGCTTGTTCTGTGGTTCTCACCTTTTGTCCTGAATAGCCTGGAAACAGAGGGACACTTTTCCCGTTGAAGTCTGGTGTAATTTCCCCTTGAATGGGCTCTCATGATAAGAACAGGGGTCACTGGATGGGATGGTATGCAATAAAGCTTGTGATTGCGTGGTTCTTCATCATCACAAAACAGCCCAACACTCTGCTTTATGATAGCACAATTGGCACACACAATGGCTTGGGGAGAAAGCTAGAGAAACAGAGAGACGGGTATAGATACTAAGATGGAGATATCAGTCAAGCAATTGTCCCTCTTGGTGTGTTTCAAGTGCTGAAATGTACAAGTGGCTGAGAACAGGGTCCCCAAACATTACACTGAAAAGCGGTGAATGAATAAAGAGGGATGGCAGGAGTGGATGAATCTTGCCTATAGAATGCACCTTTGTGGTCAAATGTATAAGATAATATATAGCAGCTGTGTTATAAGGCAGCAAAGGGAATTGAACTTACAAAGCCCAGGCTTTCAATAGCTTCCCTTGTGGGAACACCAAAAGTTTAAGAGGTGGAGGAGGGCTCATTGCTGACTAACGCCAACGCTCAATAATTGTCGTCTTGCATGCTGTGGAACCTACCCATTGGGCCAGTTCCTAAAGTCCTTATTTACTGCCCCTAAGAGGGAGCTTTTATTGAGTAAAGGCTGAGTAAAACCTGGAGAGAGACTCAGGAGCTGGCTGAATGTGAAGTCAGTTACAGCAAGCCAGCATTTAGAGGGTCCAGTCCTGGAAGGGCTCCCAGTTCCCATGGATTAGAGGGGAGCTCCAGAGGCTTAGTGTTAGAGGTGGTTTTATCAAATACTGGAACCTTTTAACATTAATACAAAAAAATGGAATCATTTACCCCCATTCCTCCTTGCCAAAATTTTTATTAAAAACAAACCTAAACGCCCCAAAATAGGCCTTTGTTTTTCAGAAAAATCTCTCCTTTCCTTCCTCTCTGCCCAGTTCCATAAATCAGTGATTAATAATTTTTTATGAGCTTGGTACTGTGTGCATCTTGGCCCTACTAATGATTAGGAATTGCCATCTACTTATGCAGAATGAAAGTCTTACCCAGTTTTTGTTTTGCAAAACTCCATTGTAATCTTCCTGGAAATCTTCTGTAGGTGGTGAGGGTGAGAGTAAGGTCAAGGGAAAGGTCTGTTAGAAGGGGAGTTACAATAACTCCTGAAAGGTGTTAAAATACTCTGCCTTTGAGTCAAATAGTGATATATTCATAAAGAACCAGCTGCTTTTCAGGATAAACAATAAAGGAGAAAAAGTAGCAATGGAGTATACTGCTTTCACACCAAGGTAATTGACAAAAAGAGCTTTTAAAGAAAGTATGGTATCTTGGCTTTTGTTCTGAGCAAATTTAGTTGCAATAGATTTCTACAAAGATTGACTGAAGCCTCTTGAGTCTCAGAAGTGAGATGATAGGAAGGGTTTGTTGTTTGGACTAATTTCACGACCAAACACAAGGTCTTGCACCTAAGCATGGAATAATAAAATTGATACATCCTACTTACTGCTGTACATAAGAAGAGGCTGCAAGTGTTTAAAGAGGTCTCTTCTATGTAAAATCTGGTCATGTCCTAGTAAAAATGTTTTGTGTTTAGTGATCTACCAACCTGCCAATATCTGGTTGAATCTCCCAATTTGTCTTACAGCACATTAATACCTGTAGCTCTTCTAAATATCTACAAATGGATACAGCATTAACAGCACAGTTCCTAGTCCTCTTTTCCTGGCCTTTAGGAGAAAATGTCTTGCCTGGCACGTGAATTACAGGCTACTGGTTTGCTATTATCATTTTTGATTGGGTTAAAGGTGCATAGATACAGAAACTGTTGCAGGTCAGTCGTTTTAAAGAGGCTGATTTCTCCTTTGGTTCTGTGAGTGCTGAAGTCCTCTTGTAGTTGCTCACTCCTGTGGAGCAGAATGTCGTAATGTAGATTTGTGTCAAAGATTTGTTTCATTCATAGGCATCTTTGTTCTGTTGACCATCTTTTTGTCTAGCTGAACTTTGAAGGGGCAAGATGTCATGATAAGAATGGTGGTTTTGATGGCAAAATTTTTGCCTCGGGTAGTAAAGAGCATTTCCAATATGACAATATCATCAGACAGCCTGAAACTACTTTTGGGGTCATATCTATTTGCAACTAATGATCCATAAGCTCCAAAACCTGCAGGTGTTTTTGGAGTAGAAAAGAAGAGGCTCACTGTTCTGTATGATGTCTGTAGAAGGTTCTGCTTACAGTACAACTGGTAGTTTGCATTGCTGTCAGTTTTTGAAAGTCCCTCTCAGGTATTTGGCTTTTCTAGGAATACCTGGGAGAACACAGAAATCAATTTTTTAAAGACATTTTCATGAGGTCAAGGATCTTGCCAGTTTATTAATGCTTTTTACTTTACTTGTAAAGAGATATCAAGAACACTTTTCATGTTTTCTGCTACTTTCTTCTAGCAATGATTATATAGCTAAAGTAAATTAAATAATGATTCAAACATATGTAATTTCCGGGTTTCTAACTAATTTTGGAGATTTCAGATAAAGGGAAATTACCTGAGATGTAAATATTTGTGTAATTTGGTCTTGGCAGTCATAATGGTTATCAATTTAAACACAGATTTTGAGACAAAATTATCCATTTATCTCAATTGAGTATATTTTTACAAAATCCACCTTGATTTCCCTTGGATGAGGAGGAATCTTAGATGGATCAGTGCTGTTCACCTATTGTTTTGCATCCAGAGAAAAATAGTTAATTCTCCTTGCAAAAGGAAAAGTATCTTTTAATCTCAGTGAGACACGTTACAGGAAATACTCCTTTAGATTATGAGAAAAATTTATACAATAAAATACAAGCATTTTCCTAGTAGACATGTCACTGGGAGGCAGTTGCTTGCAGCTATTTTTTTGTCATCACAATTGATTGAAAGAGATTTCTGAAAACATAATTATGTTAAAAAAAACCCAAAAACAATAGTGCCCCACAACACATACAGTGTGTTAGGCTTTGAAAAATATTGAGGTCTGGATAATTTGTATCCTTGTTTCTTTCCATACATTCATTCTCTGTGGACCTGGTCCAAAGCTGACAGGGCAAAGTTGGGTCTCACCACACAGGTTGTGTTCACAGCATCTTGTGAAGTCAGAGCACATTACACTGATCCCTGTACCTCAGAGGGGTGTTGTCAAAGCAGATTTCTGCCAGTGCAATATTCTGAAAATGAACAGTTCTGAAAAAGTTGTTTTCCAAGGCAGTCTGTGGCCAGCCCAAGCCAAAAAAGCTTCATACTTCCTCAAAACACAGGACTTTGGACCAGAGTCTGAGTATGATTCACTGGAGAATTTGCTACTGGACATGAATTGCTGCTCATTTGTGTTTTCTAGAGAGAAGTTTGAGCTGTGAAAGCTGGCTTCAGACTTCTTTCAAGAAAGGAGAGAGCATTTATATCCATCCCAAATCAGTGGCTGATTATTCTCAAGCTTTTTATCATTTTTATCGTGGTAGAAATTAATTAAGACAGAGATTTGCTTTTGTGGACGACAATCCTTAAAACATCATCAGCGTCATGATTAATGTAATCAATGGCTGTGCTGCAAAATAGCAAATACAGATGCAGATATACAGAGATAAACAGCATAATTTTTTTCATGTATCCCATATATTTTGTACTCAAAATATGTATCTAAACTTGAATCTTGAATAATACAAAAGGACACAAAAAGAAGTTTAAGATATTTGGTTTCAATAGAGCCATTTGCCCAAAACAATTGGGACAAGTAATGAAAGAAGTACCTTGACCTACATGGACTGAATGCTGGAGAAAGCCATTTGAATGGAAGATTTTTGAGGATGATATAAAATAAGAGCAGAGGAAGAAAATATGGAACAAACCAAATGAAAACGTCCGTTTGGGAGAGAAAAATGCTGCCAGCCAGACCACACTGCTGGCCAGACATCATCTTAAATAGATTATTCAAACAAATATTAATTTGAGTTGCTAGGATGGAATATCTGGTTTAACTGTTAGAAAGCACTGCATTCATCTGCAAGCCAGTGATGAATAACAAATGTACTCCCACGGAACAAAATGCAGAAAGGAGGAGGAATGGCATTTGAAACTCTTGCAAGCAGTGAGATGTTCTTGCTCCAGCCAGCCCAGGACTCAGACTGTGTGGTCACACTGGGTTGGTCTCAGTGCTGGCAACCTATCCGAGGCTGGGAGCACCACCAAAATAGCCATTTTAACTATTGCTGTATTTAACTATATTAACTATGGCTCAGTGACAAGGAAGTACAGTCTTCTGCCTTCCTACCTTGTCAGGATCAGAGGTTGAAGGGGAGAAAAGGGAAGCAAGAGAAAAAGACAAGTAGAGGGGAGAAAGGTGTCCCATGATAGAAGGTAAGTGTGAAGGATAAAACCAGAATCCCTTCAGGTAAATATTGATTTCTCATTAAACTTCCAGGCAGTGGTTTTTAATCACAAATTTATGGTTAGAGGATGCAAAATTAGCTTGAGCCAAGAGGCAAGGTTAGATTGTTGGTAGAATTAGAGGCCTCACTCTCTGGGTATTGAAATTTGCTGCTGAAACACCTAGAGGTGACTATTTTAGTACTCATGAGTGATGTAGCCCACTTGAAAAAACTTCTCTAGGGAGGTGACTGAAGTTACTATGTTATATCTTCTTTTGGCTCCTTACTCCAAATTACCAGATATTCTTTCGCCCTACAGTTAATTTGGGATAGTTCATAGCATAAAATCCAGGTGAGGTTCCAGTGGGCAGGTTTGGACCTGTAGAAAGCCCCCTCAACCACTCTGCCACCCTTTCCCTCCTGAGGAGGAGAAAAAGCAGCAGTAGTTTGTTTTGACCCAGTCTGGAGACCTTCGAGTAGGTGGCAGGGGCTAACATGACCCCATCAGTCCCTTCCTCATCCTCATAATATGGACTTTCCCCTTCTGCTCCCAGCATGGCATCTCCTGTGTATTTTGTGAGGACAGAAGATCATCTTGGTCACTGAAGAGGAAGTGGGGTTATTAAATAGGCTGATGGATCAAGCACCACCCAGATTAACAAATCTGTGTGTTCAACATAGAAGAAAAAATCTCTTTCCAAAAATAGACCCTCTTTCAAAGCAAAATTCTTCAGCCGGGGCATTCAGTATGAAAAGAGAGTTTTAGGTGCTGATTCTTAGAAGCAAGTATGTCTGGTTTAAAGTCAAGCATCCCCTTGGGCTTACCTGGTGCTTCCAGGTTTTTTTGCTCCTAATAAAAGATCTGAGCAGCTTCACATGTGAACTTAAAAGAAGGGAGCTGATGGAACAATCTCAAGAGACACCATGGTGTTTTTCTACGTGATGTTTTATCTGAAGGGTCCAAAAAGACATCCAAGTATTTAATTTTTTTTTTTTTAATTTTTTTAAGCGGGGGAAGGAACCTCGATTGTATTTCAGTTCTTTTAATTATTTTGTCTAGCAGTGAGATCAAAGGCCTAGGTCTCAAAAGGAGTCAGTCCTGGGCCAAACACTCCAAAGTGGATGCTCCAAGTTCATAAAAAATACCATATTTAGTCATCTAACTTAGGCTGTTACTCAGAAATGCTTGGGTCTGCTGCTCCCTAGCCAGACAATGTAAGCTGCCCCAAGATTATCAGATGACATGTGCTGAATGAGTACCAAGTACTTATGAGCCTTTTTTTCTGCAGGTTTATTTGGGGTAGTCCTAGATAATCCTGCAAAGTCGTTGGTTTCTGTATCAACTGAGTCTCTTTCTGATCGGGTCTCTGTAGGGGTGGATGTGAGTGAAGGGCTGGAGGGGATAGGGGAAACAACAATTTCTTTTGCCCCCTCTGATCCAGCTCCACTTGCCGATGAGGTGATGCAGATGTCAGATTGTGCATCTCTCCCTCTCACTTCTCTGGACCTCCTCTGTCCCCACATTTGTTACTCTTTGTGAGCAGGAATAAACAAGAGCCTCTGGGGGGACCTTGCAAACGGATGGTGCCTCTAGCAACAATTTAGGGAAAGGAAGGCTCAGAGAATTGGGGCCAATTTTCCGATTTACAAAGTGAGCCTCATAGGCTGCAGGGGGGAATTTGCTGGGGGCTGCCATGGGGCTGTGCACTGAGCTTCAGCCTGCCACACTTGAGAAGGTGGGGCTGTACCCCTCACTAAGGTTTCTCAGGAAATCAATAGCAGAGTTGAGATACAGGAATCCAGGTTTCCTGACTCCCATTCTGGTAAAACAGGCTATAAATTTGATGCCAAAATCGCCGACATCCATCACAAAGAGCTTATCTCTTGAGCTGCCCCGGTTATAAGGAGGAATACCCTAGAAAGAAAGAAAAGAAGCTGGATTCCTGTCTCCTCCCCATCCCAGATCTCTTCCAACTGAGCTGGGTGTTTCCCAGCTCCCTATTCTTTCTGCGGCCATCACCGGCCTCAGTAATTTCCAGTTCATATCTGTCTCTGTAGGAGGCCACAGCTTCTGCAGCCCATACTGCTCCTTCACCACATATCTCATGTCAAGCTCCTTCTGGAATGCCCATGGATCATGCAAAGCTTAAGCATCAGCCATTGAACCATAGTGTAATGCATACCCTGCAGCACTTTCTTCCCTAAACAACTGCCTGCAAATCCATCATCTTGGGCCCATATTTTAAGATTTAACATAAAGCAAAGACAGGAGGGCTCTAGTTTGTGTGGCGGGATTGCCACTGGTAATTCCCAACAGGGAGTGAAAGGAGTCTCTCTGCCATCCTCTGAGGGCTTGTGTGGCTAGCTGAAACTTAAATGGTGTAAAAAGCTCTCCCCTGAGGATGCCTCTTTGGCTATGTGGAGGGAAACCATTTTCATTTGCCACTTGTAAAGCTGAGATTGGCCCCACGCTCTGACTGTACAGAACAAGAGAGGAAACATGGGATCCATAAGGTCCTGACTTCCTTCATTTTTCTTGTGTGCCTCAAGAGAGATAAGGGTATGGGTGTGATCTCCAGGGTCTGGGAGATGGTGATCTCCAAGATCTGTGGCAGCATGAGGAGCAGCCAGCAGCCCTGCAGCCCCTGTGGGTGCACGTTTGGACTGACTTGGGCTCCCTGTTGCAGGGAGCCATGGTAGAAGTTGCTGTTACTGCCCTCACAGCTTGGACCATTAAGCCCTTCCCCAGAGGCACCGTGCATCAGATCTGTCCTGCTGCAGCTCCCCACCTGATGTATTAATGGAAATCACCATTGCTGATGTTACAGTGCTGAGCAGCAACCTCTGTGGGTCTGAAAAACACCTCTGGGGGTCTCCTTGCATTGACCCCTACTGCAAGGATCACAGCTTACAGGGTAGGACTGGGACCAGAGCTTGGGTCCAGGCACCTGGTCATGTACCAAGGCCCTTTGTCTGCTCTAGTGGCAGGTATCCTTGGCATAGAGCCCCAGGAAAGAAGTTTTTGCATTGTATAAAACTTCCCAGTTTCAACAAGAACATTCATATAATCATCAGTGCCCGTGCTCCAGCCAGGTGGTGGTAGCTCACCAAATGGTGCATATTAGCTGCTTGACACTGTAATCACTCCCTTAGAGCAGTTCTCAGACACCCTTCTGGCCACATATTGTGTGATCTGCAAAGAATGTCTTACAAGTTTTAATTCCACCCAGGGACATTGGGGATCTGCTGTATGTGGGTGACTTGGGGAAACTCTTCCACCACTCTGTGCTCTGCTAGCTCAGAGCTGAAGTTTCTCACCTCCTGAACTGTGTACTCCTGAATCAGTGTTTTCCTGTCTCTTTGCTTCTCATGCCAGCTGTTTCTGCATTTATTTAGTCTTTGAGCTGTTCAGGTCAGGCCTACACTTCTCAATAAGATGCAGTGGTGTTTTGAGCTTGCCTGGGTCACCTCAGGTCTCCTGTGTTACTCTTGATGATGATGGACTGGGTTTTGATGTACCTTGTGACACTGGGAATCTGTGATAATCCAGTTCCTCTGTTAAGCAACTATTTCTGTTCTCTGTTCCCCTGGGTGCAGCAGTAAATTAGAAGTTCTTTGAGGCAAGGACAGTCTTTCAAATAAACATCAGTAAAACACCCAGCACATGGGTCTCTGGTAGACATCTAGGCTTTAGTGGGTACAAGTATTTTATTAATACTGGCAGTAACAAGAGCAAAATGATAGGAATAATAATAATAACAGCCACAGCCTAATTTTTTACTATCTATGATTTTGAAGCCAAATTACTTTTTTTTTTTTAAATCCCCTTTTAATATTTATTTGAAACATGTTTCACTTTTGTTAAACTGCGGTTTATTTAGATTTCAAGATTTTCAGGTTTTTATTTCAAAATTTTGTAGATTGATAATCTGAAAAAAAATATGGAGGAATGTGAATACTTTATTTTGAAAATCTAAAATTTCACTAAAATCTGGAAAGAGGGTGTCCAGCTCTGTTCTCTGCTTGAACTTTCTTATGTGTAGCATTTGAATGACATGTGCTTAGAGAGCTAACATTTTAAAAACTAAAAAAATTCTCTTTATTCCAGAATGTACATTCTCAGCCCATTTCCTTCTATGGTAACTGCACCCTTGGGTTTCTCTTAGCAAAGTTAAAGCCCCCACATGCACCCAAATTTCACTTTCTAGTAGAGGACCATGGTCATCTGTATGTGGCTTTTTCAGGATCAGCGATTGCGTTCGTGTGCCCTAACACATGAAGTGAAGCAAGAGGTACAAAACCTGTAACATTCAGTGGTCAGTTGTGTGGAAGTGTTACTGCCCTGGTTAGCTACTGGTACATTCTGAACCTCTTGTGTAAGAGCAATTGAAGAGATTAAATCCTAGCAAAGAGATGTTGCTCCAGTGCTCATTGCTGCAAAAGCAAGAGAACCTTCAATGTCTTCCAGAAATTGTTCTTTCTCCCTGCTAGTTTGTTACCAATATATGAAGTTAATGCTTAATGCTAACATAAGTGTTGTGCTTCTACATTTGAGGATGCCTTTTACTCCGTTCTCTTGCATTTTTGAGGGAGCTTATATCATCTATTCTCTCTGTCTTCCTCTTCTTCTTGTGTAATTACTATTTTTAAGTAAAAATTTCTGCAAGTAAATAAATTCCTCTCGAGGTCCTGAGCTGCAATTTCCTCATGCAGAGGGCAACGGGTTTCCACATTACTTGCTCAGAGTGGGAGTCCTTCTAATTCAAGTCTGTGACTCCGGGTGTTCATTTTCCTTCAGCACCCATTGACCGAAACTTGTTGAAATTAATTGTGCCTCACCGATTTCGTGTCACTGAAATATGAAGGAGAAATATTCATCAGTTTATTAAAACTCCAGCAAATGTCAGAGGATGACCAGCCCTAATTAATATGTGTTTAAATTCTCTGCCCTGGGCCTTCCAGTCTTTTATTTTGTTTAAACTGAAGCTTGACATTTTCAGTCAGCGCATTATTGTCTAACAGCAGGAGAGTGAAAGCTATACCCCTTTCCTTAAACACACCAGCCTGCGGAATGTGCTCTGTCTCACTCCCATTCCCCTTCCATTTGTTAGGTACTAGACACAAGACCCTGACTCTGTTTGAAGGATCACTTCCCTTTGGACTAAAAGGAAAAATTCAAGCCTCAAACCTTCCCAGGATCTGCAGCCCAAAAATTGCGTTTCAGGGATTGAGGAACAGCAATGGATAAAACACTTTAGTGCTGTCAGGAATTAATTTTTTTTTCCTGTACCAAAACACTTATAGCATGTATTTATTAGTTCTGAGTTTTTTGAACTTAACTCATTAATCTCAACTGAAAAAAGGGAACAAAATTCCCAGGTGATAGCAATGGGTGGTTCTGTCAGTAAAAATGGACACAAGCCAGCAGGAATATTTTGATGCCCACCAGCAAAATATTTTTGCTAGGTGAAATGTGACTTTCTCCAAAATTGTCTCAGCTGCACTGTTCTGTAGTCCTCAGCTGGCATCTCTGTTATCAGTTGTTTTCTCCTTCACCTCAATTCTTCCAGGCAGTGTCAAAGCCCTGGAGCAGTGGCCTCCATTCTGGAGTCAGGCACCTGTTCCCCCTAAGGAGATGCATTTTTGTCTCAAGACTGCTATGAAATGGTTTAGCTTAATCCTGCTTTGGAGATGGGTTAACCTATACCAATATAGAGAACATCCTGCCTGGGACATTAACATGGAGTTGTCACTGAGCCTACACTCTCATACTGTAGCTCTGTGCCATTACTTCTGGTGATTTCTCTGTAGAAATGTATGTGTCAGTTGCTAAGGTGAAACATAGGATGTATACTGAATATAGGAAATATATTGAAAACACAATCAAGAAGGTGCATCATGCATGTTATTTAATATTCTTCTCATTTAGCCTCATTTGTATGAGCTGTTTTATCATTTGTCTACTTTAATTTTCCTTTGAGGAACCATGGGTCAATCCTGCCAAACACTTCAAAGCACAATCCTATAGCTCACCACCCCTAACCCCATTCTTCTGTTCTGCATTCAGGCCTTTTCCAGCCAGAATAAACCATAGTATGGCTGTTTATGAATAGTTGATTGTGATCCTGGGTCTGTGTATGGATATAGTTTGGTCCTTTCTGGTTGGATGGGCCATGAGAATTACACCTCAGAGAGAATTACTCCATGAGAATTACTCCAGGAATTGATTAAACCTGCCACCCAACTCCCTGCTACCCTTTGCTTCTTTTTCTGCTGCAGTACCACCCAGGTTTAGTTTGACAAGTGTCCTCTCCTTCTTCTCCTCACCACCTGGGCATACGTAACCCCAGAATACTCTGCTTCAATGACCTGCACTGTTCTCCATCTTTACCTTCCAACCCCAGTTTTCCCAGGCTTCTCTTCCTTCATCGGGTGATTTTTAATGACAAAGTCTCCGCTGCCTCCATACAGCCATGGTGCCCATAAATAAAATGTATTCAAGTTCCTCTCCCTCCCAAGATGGTCATCCTTAATCCAGTGCTACTAAACCTTCTCAAATGTTTTCCAGCTTTGCTGTAACTTTCCATAATCCATCCCCTTTATCTAGCCTGGCTCTAATACAGGGAGATTTGATGAGATTGCCATCCTTCCTCTGTATGTGTGCCTGCTATCTCCCTGTACATCATTCCTATATGTCCCCCCCACTGGCCCAGCCCTGATCTGCCTGGTGCACTCCGTGCCTCACAGCCACATTAAAGGACTTGCTTCTGACAAAAGAAAAATATTATGGTAGGGACTGATTTCTGTAGGTGAACCACAGAACCACAAATCCCTCCAATGGATCTCTGCTTATCATCACACAGAGCAGTGAGGATCACATCCACCACAGCCCCACGAGGCTTTCCCTGGTGTGCTCCAACCCCACCATCAAGGACTCTGCAGTGTCAGGGCCAGCAGCAGATAGAAAGGAGGTCTGGACCATGTAGCTTCAGCCTCTTCAGGAGTTTTATGTCCTGCAGCTTTCTGTCTTGCGGTGGGGTTCACTGCTGTCCCAATTTGGGACACCATGGGCTCCTTCTCTGCTATAGTTTCTCATGAAAATCTTTGTGTTTTGGGGGGGTCAGACTTATTGAAAATATTACTCTGTCCATCTGGTCGTTTTGTATTTCTGGAAAAAGTGTTAAATGTGGCAGAATGAAATACTTAACAGTGTTCAAATAGCAGTCGGTTAGCAGGTTCAGTGCTGCTTAAAGAGCAGGAGATAGCTCCCTTCTCATGCTCAGATAGCTTTGCAGGTTTCTGGTTTCAGAGGGAAGGAGTATTTTCCTTCAGCTAATCATCTCATCTACATAGTTCACTTGTACTCTGTGGTTCCTGGAAGCAACATGCTTTATTATTTTTTCCTAGTGATATCAGGTACTGAACTAAAAAACAAAAAAACCAAAACAACAACAGCAAAAAAAAAACCAAAAAACCCAAACCAGAATCTGTAGACCCTGAATTCTGGGGTGCTTGAAATCCAGATATTAATTGATCACCTTGTGTTCCATTCTCATAACAAACTGCAAGTGCTGAAAAATTACCTGCAGGGTTAAAGTTACCCACTCTGTCAAGTCTGCCTGTGGGCACTGCTGCCTTGGGTGGCTGGCTCTCTGAGGACAACAAGAAATCAGGTCTTTATGTTCAGTAGTGCTCAGCAAAACAAGGCTTCTAACCTCTAGTTCCATCCAAAAGGAGAAATAAACTTTAAATTTTCCTCTTCTCTAGAGGGTTTGATTTAGCCAGCTCTGGAAAAACCTGGCTTGCTCCCTTCTCTCTGCTAAGGTTGGATTAGGATGTTTCCCTTCTTTCTTGCTTCTCTTTGATGAGGAATGATGTCTTTTCTCCCGGAATCTGGAATCGCCCAGATCTTGCTTTCACAGTAGATATGAAGCCCATAACACCAGAAAAATGCTGCTTCTTGCACAGTATTGCTCTGGAACAAACCAGAAAAATAAAGTTTCCAGCTGTCAATGCCACCTTCCCTGTCAGCCTGTACACAGGCTGATAAATGTTTTCAGGGGACATGTTGTTCCTGTTTACTGCTACTCTGAGTACTTGAAGCAGGAAAGTAAGGAAACATCACTAGTGGTTCCACTGCAAAAACCATCTTGAGAAACCCAAGTAGCACTTGGTTAACATGTCAGAGAGAAGCTCTCCCCCAAGAGTAACCAAGAGATGAGTCATTTCCACCAGTGCCTGGGGCAGAAGGAGAGTTTCCTTAGCACAGTTCCACTTGATGCTTTGTGAGTCACCAGGGCTTTCTTTCCTGAGGGTCACCACAAGAGAGTGGCTTTGCTGACAAGTGGGCTGCCTGCAAGGGAGAGATGGCCCTTGTTATGAGCAACAAGCTTTCTCCTCTACCCCCTCAGAGCAGGACAGCCCAAGCTAGAAACCCCTGTGTGACAGCCCTGTCACACATCTGCTGGTAGATGTGGGATTTATGGAGGGATGGCAACTTGCTTATTTAAGTTAACCATGGTTTTAAGATATGTAATCCCTCTGAGCTGTGATTGGTCTCCCTCCAGCTCCATCTGGTTCTACAGCATGTGGACCTGAGTGGCACATGGGAATAGCCTGCAAACCAGATGCTTAACATTTATTTTTAGTGACGAATAAACTTTGTAAGCATCTCATTATATAGTCGCCTGGCCTAATTAGTAACACTCAGACAGGCATTAATCTGCAAAAACGTTTAGCACTGCTGGGAGTATTCAGTGGAGCTCTGAGGAGACTTTTCTGGGGAGAGAAGGCATGAGTGGAAATAAATGAAGTACTAAGGGCTTTGGTGGGGTCCAGTTAGGTGTTCCAGGAGCTGTCAGTGGAACGGGTTATACTGAGTGGATTCACTTGCAGAAGCAAAATAGATTTTGGCCCCATGATTTGCATCACCACCCCAAAAAGAATAGACCATCAAGCAATTTGTATTAATCTACAGTGATGTTCATTCCTCCCTCTGCTACCTTCCTCCCACTGCTTTGAAGCTGTGAATAGGTAGCAAAGGGGCAGACTGAATTGCCAGGTCTTCGGGCTCTTGGTCCTGTCCAAGCCCCTCACACTCAGGTGTCATTGCACCACACCTTGTGCCTATAAATGAAACCTGGGACCTGTAAAGAACTCCATGCTGGTTCTTCACCAGCCCTGGTGTCACCATGAAACCACCCTTGTAGGGTAGTGTCCCTCGTGAATATCCATCGACACAGAACTTTCCCCTCCTGTTGGGTAGAAGATGAATGCCCTGTTATCTTTTGCTGGAGGAAAGCCTATAATACAGTAGATCCCCAGTCCTGCAATGTACACAACCTGAATTATTCTGAGAGGTAAAGCAATAAGTCAAATTCAAGACAGAAGACATAACAAGCAAGTGGAAATTTTTACATAAAAGAAAATATCTGAGACTACAACAGATATTAATGAACTGGGAAAACAGACAGATGTATGTTAGGGATTTGAGTGATACCTGGGAGCACATTTTATTTTATTTTTTTTCATATTTTTACATCTGGCACTTTCACCATATTAATGATTTAAGGAATAATTATTGTAAGGTTGAGTTTCCTTTTAAAAACTTTCAGTGTTCCATCCCCGAATTCATTCCAGATGCTGGTAACTAAAACTGAAGAAACATGCTTCAAAATGATAGTCTTCTCCAAGTCAGGATGACAGCAAAATATGTAAACGACCAATGGCTCTTCTAGCCCCTTGGTTCTTTATGAGCTATCTGATTCCTTTCCAGTTTGTTTAAAATTTTTACCATGCAGATGTTCCTTTGGGTGACCAATTTTTATAGTTTTGAAAAGATTATATCAGTTTTCCATGGTATTGTGTTACTGTATTTCTTGGATTTTTTTATAGCACTTGAAAGGCTAATTTCTTAATCAGACATTACTAGTGGAATGTAGAAAGAGAGGTTAAAAAGCCAAACTGGCACCGAGAATTAAACACAGGTTCGTAATAATATGAAAGGAAAACAAAAAGCATCAACTCAAGGATGTTGTTATTGAATGAAAGTTGAGAAAACTGCTAGGAACATGCATTTTTTATTATTATCAAAGGTGTTAAAATATATACATAGCATATGTTTGGCACTGAATTGTTGTTACACAGTTCTGTAGTATTCAGCTGTCTTGGATAAAAACTATCACTTTGATACTGGAAAATTATTATGAAAATGTTAGTTTTGGGCCTACTAGTAGAAAGCAAAGGTTTTCTTGCATGCCAGTGGAGGGTTTACACTGTTTCCAGAAACCATCTTTGGCGACCACTGAGTTTCACCTCTGTCAACAAGTTTGCATAACATTTTGTCCTCCTTTATCCTTCTCAGGAGAGCTGGTGGGGAGACAGGAGACTCAAGTTGGCTTCACAGCTTGAAATTCAGAGACAGATTTCTAGGCTCACTCTAAGGCTCTAAGTAAGAGCTGAAACAGAATTTAAGAAATACTGGTACAAACATTAAGAAGTACTCAGAAAGAATGAAGAAGAAAACAGTCCCACTATAGGATTATGATGGTTTTTTTCCAGGTGAGAATGAATGCAGTTACATTGCTACACAGCTTACATAGGTGCTCAGCTTGGGTTCTGTCCAGTGCTACCATGATTGCAATAGTCAGACCAGATGAAAGGTGTTCTGTTTTGATTTTTATTGTTTTTTCAACTGTTCCCATACTCCAGCTTTCTTCAGCTCAAAGTTTTGTGCTGGGCTCATCCCTCCATCAGGTGCACTGTTTCCAAATTCTTTTGAGCTGCATTTTATTTCTGGAAGCTTAAGATTCAAAATGTGTGACACCCATTTCCCGCAGAGTAGTTTCCATTGAGTAATATTATGTTCCTGGGAACAAAATAACAAACCAGAACTGTGTTAGTTTATAATATTGTGTAAATGTTACGTAACTTGGCTTCCGAGAGTTTTCTTTGCCGACTTCTGGAGCCCTGGAAGTTGGCCACGAATAGAGGCAGGACACAGAGCTGGTTGTGTTGGCACTCCAGCTGGTGTCAGCAATTCCTCTGGAGCCTAGTCAGGGAGTCCTGCTCATATGACCAGCATTAAATCATCAAGCTTAGGGTCAGGCAGAAGTTTTTCATCAGATGACAGAGGCTGGGACCTCTCACCTCTTCTTTGCCTTCAGCTGCAGTGCTGAGCGCAGCCTCTCTGCCAAGGTTCACCTGGGAATGAGCACCTAACACGTTCCCTTTCTGCTTCTGCATCACAGTGCCTGTAATCTTCCCTGCTCTCCTCCTGTTTTATGTTGTAATTTGTGGCTTTTGGTCTTTTCTGCAGCTTGTTTTAAGCTTGTTACAACTTTGGGGGAAATGTTTTGCAGCTTCCTCTGTGTGTACCAGAGGGGAAACAGGAGGGGGAGTGCTGTATATCTACATCTCCATCATTTTTTGCAGTTGCAGGAGACCTGATCTCATTTTGCCCCTCCATTCCTAGGCAGAGATGTACTTTTGATGTGGGAAGTGAATTGGTGTGATACAGAAACACTGATTGCTGCAGTGCTGGGTCTTAGGGTCCGGTGCATGTGAAAACAGGTGAAAAACCAAGGGCACACTCTTGTGAGGGTTGGGTTAGAGGTGAGAACAAGTCTTTAGGCTTGTTGGATTTTCTAAATCAGTGAGAAACAGTTTTACTACCTTATTCTTGTCCCATGCTCTTCAAAACACTCCTTAGTGTTGAATAGCTGTGTTGTTGCCCGAGTATCTGCCTGCAATCCCATGCAAAGAATTTTGGAGCAGAGGTGGTGTTTGGACCAAGGAGATGTGAGACTTCTTGGGGAAACATCTGCCCAGAGTGAGGCTACCAATAGCCAAGGTTGCTATTGGCCTCATTTCCCCTCTGAAATCACTACACACAAAGCATGGTAAGCCAAAGCACAGGTTGCAAATCAGATTTCCTCCTAAAAATCATAAGCAACTCATGATGGTGTTTTATTTTGTTGTGTTTCATTTCTCAGACTCTTGGGGAGGTGGCTACCTTGACTGCAGCTTGGTAGCCTTCATAGTCAGAGCAGCTGCCTGACCTCAGATGCTTGTCCCAAAGGCTGTACCTGCATTGCCCTGCAGACTGAGCAGGAGTGATGCTGAGGAGGCCATTAAGAGCTGAACTTCATCCAGTACAATTAGGAATAAATCAAGCATGTCTGAGCCTTCCAACAAGCTTAATTAAAACATAACACACTTCTTCCCTCAGCTGTTGTCTTCCACTCCTTTTCCACTCCCTCACTCTGAATTAAGTGAAGCCATCCATCAGTTCACATAAGGAGGAAGGCTGTGCAGTTTACATGCCAGACATGTGGTCTCTCACTAAATTTACCTGGAAATGGCTTGTTTGGCATGAAAAACTGCTACTAATATTATAATCGTTATTAAGTAAAATATCTAGACTCTAAATAGTACAAACCCTGCCACCTCTGCCACTGGAGCAAGAGGATGCTCCAACCAGATGTGGTGTAGGAGAAGGACACCAAGGGCATTATTTCCTCTGATCTCTCTGAATTTGAGGGAGGGGAGCTTGATACATTAGGGATAAACCTAACTCTCTGAAAAGTCTTTACAAACAGCAGAATGGCATTTCTAGGTGCTGGGACTACACCTTAGACCTGGCACTTCCATCCTGTTCTCTGATATTAACATTCCCATGAATTTATGCCAGGGCAGAATTGACCTTTTGCTTCACTCATCTGTATTGCAAGCATGCTGTCCTCTGAGGGCTGGGAAATGGAGACACTTTAGGCAGCATTTTGTTTCCTACACAACAGCCATTTTAGTCAGAAACCAAAGAGCTGACTTAAGGAAAGGCAGAGAAGAAAAATATGCATATTTATACAAATGGGAAGTATCTTGCAAGAAAAAAATTAATTGGAAATTAATGCAATTTTCTCAAAAATCCAAAATAATTTGTATTGAAAGGGTTATTAAGGTTGAGAAAATAAACATTTCCTGTTGTGGTTTCTGCAAAATATCTCCAGTGGCAGTTGGGTATTACCTTAGAGCCATCTATAATTTGTGTTCTCTAGGGAAATATTTCCGTGATTACATATAGGTCTGAAAGTTACACTAAGTATGTCTCTCCTGGATCAATGGGCCCTGGAAATCTTTATCTTCATTAGTTATAACCTCCATAATTCCAGTGCTCTAAAGAATACTTTTAAAGTATCAAGAGCAGTCATTATAATGCAATAGGAAACAGTCTAATAAATTATATGTCCTGTTATTGTTTCTAGGACAAATATTGGATGTAGGAAAGATTTATTAGACAGATATATTTGTAAATTTATCTTATAAATTAAATTTTTTGGAAACTGGGTCCATTCTTCACACCAAGACCCCACAAGGATTTAATTAAAGGCCTATTAGTCAAACTAATTCCTGACATGACAGAGGTTTGCATTACCCAAACATATTTGACTTTCCAAACATGCTTGTGAGATTTGGCATTTTGCTGAGAGATACCTATTGATAAACATAATTGGGAGAAATTACTGAAAATAAATGCTGGCTTTCACTGAACACATAAATTACCTTGTATTACTGGTGCCTGAGAAAAAGACAACATACTTTAGAAAAACCTACCACTATAAAATCATTTCTGCTAAGACAGATACAGAGTATTGGAAATTACCCTCTATTTGGAGAGCAATAAAACCAAGAGGCCCACACACACTTCCAAACCAAATTTTGAAGATATTATATGGAGATGAAAAATAAATCCATTCTATAATGTAACTAAAGCAAAATGGCAAGAGAAGTTCAGCAGCAGTGCAGATCTGGGAGTGGGGACATGGGACCTCCCTTCCCTCTTCTGTCACAGATTTCCCTGTGACTTTGTTATCTAAACCAGGGTCCTATGCAGACCTTGCTTAGGACCTCATGATTGTGGGGTTTTTGTGTTTTTTGTCACTCTCTCAAATGCAGACAGCATTGGTCATGAGACTTCCATGGGGCAACTGTGGGGATAATTGTACTGTTCCATGCTCACCTGTAGAATAGGGAAAACTGTATTTCCATCTGCTTCTGGCTGTATGATTTTTAGGACAGAGAACAGACAAAGGTGAAGTCCTAGCAGCATTTCAGTCTCAGCTTTGTTTCTGTACCAGTAGAAGCACTGGTGGATGCAGTCAGGAATGGGTGGCTGGGGGCTTCCAGACTCCTGGAAGTGAGACCTGGCAGAGCTTGATATGAACAAACATAACCACAGCCCCTTTCCTTTCAGTCAGGGAGTTTGCACACTGCAACTGGACAGTTCTGAGCCTGGTTTAGGTTTAGGCACAGCTGATCTGCCTTGGGGTCCATTCCACTGCTGGTTTCTTTGACTCTATTAGATGTTTTTACACAGAGGTTTTACAGTGACTGCTGATATATCATACCTCAGCTAATTCAGCAGACACCTTGGTAAAATTAGTAAGAAGATATTCCCCTATCACATCTAAAATGAAGCTTATTTTACAACATCTTGGCACAGAAAGTATTTTTCTAACCTCTCACTCTGGAGCCATAGAGGTAGAATTCATCAGATTAACATTTTAGCCTCGCGGCTTCATCAGAAGAATCTTTTGCTGCCTGCATCTCCTGAAAGGACATCAGTCCCCTTCTAACCACTGTGGATTAGCTCACGAGCACCTCAGTCAGACTTTAAAGGCATCCTAGCTCTTACCAATCTATAAGGATGGGTTGCTGTACAGTTTCCCATCTGCAGGCTGAGACTGTACCTGTGGGTGTAAATCCCTGCCTCAGTGCTGGAGAGGACACCCACAGAAGAAACAAAGCTTGCTCTCCCACCGCTGCCTCACAAATTGTGCCCAGGGCAGGTAAAGGTGCCACATGTCACCCGTGGTTTGGTTCAGGTCCAATCTGGTTGTGGAGTAAAATGTCCCTGAGCCAGCATATTTGGCTGGGTGGTTTTCAATGAAAGTTTAATTAATGAGAAAACTTTCTGCAGCCATTCTCAGTGCTCAGTAAAATCATGGCTGGATTTTTTACAAATGTATCTGAAGATATTTTTGAAACCCCAGAATTTTTATCTGAACTATTTTTGTTCCTTCACCAGAATCTGTATTTTTGAAAACTCTACATTGTAGTTTTGAGATTTTTTTTTTTTTTTTTTTTTTCGGGCAAAGAAACCAAAGCCCTACTCTTGTCCTATCTCTCTAAAACCCTATTCCCAATATCTATAGATTTTTGTATTTATTTTTTTTTCCTAAGCACACCAGTTGGAACAGGACTTACAGTTAAAAAAACAAACAAAAAAAAAAAACCCATAGGCTGAAGTCATAGAATGGTTTAATTCAATTAATTGAGTTCAGGATGAATAAAGTAATTTACCATGGTCTTAGCCCTTCCCTGGACAAAAATATTTCCAGTGAACCCCTCCTGTCAGATATAGAGATGAGCCTCATCTCTTTCAGTAGGGCCAGGTATGTAGAGGCAACTCCATAGACTTTGAAAAAAATAAGTGCTGGAAAGTGACTATTACGAGTAGCCTGGGTAGAGGAGAAGAAAGGAGAGGATAACTAATGGCACATCTGTGCCTAGAAATGGGGAACTCAGTTCTGAATCTTTCTGTTTTATCACACCTGATTTAAGGCAGAAGAGGGAAACAGAAGATGTTGGCTCTTGTCCTGGCAGTGGTGATGAAAATGGAAGCTGTTTCAAGCCCTGCAGCCCTCTCTGAGAAACTAAAGGAAATTTCCCTGCAGACTTTAATGGAAAATGTTCTCTGCTTTTCAGTCTAATTCTTGCTGAAAGTGGAAAATTATTCTAAAAATTAAATTCAATGAAAACCAGAATTTTTGCAACTTTGAACTCATCTGTTTTCCAGGAAACCTTTCATTAGTAGCCAACATTACTAGAGAAGACAGACGAGTCATGAAAACCTCAATACATTTTGAGCATGAGCTAGCAAAAAGTGAATAAGAAACAAATTGTTTAAAAAAATTAATAGAACAATAATTTTAACATTTTTAATCTGCTATCTACTATTTGAGCCAATATGAAACACTTCTTCCAGCTCAAAATACAAGACTAGATTCTCTCCCAGCTCACTGGGTGACAATCCTTTGCAGTGACCTGTTCTGACCCAGTTGACACCAGCTGCCATTTGGCTCTAAATCTCATCCTAAAGTGGTGGTGAACCTTAATCTGTCCCTGCACCCTGGCAAGTTTAAGATCAGGAAATTACAGTGATCACAAAATCAGGGCAGAATTCACACCATGTGGTTGCACATCTTGACCTACAGTGTACTGGAAAGAAAATTAACCTCAGCAAAGCTAATTAAAGCAAAAGATCTTATCCATTTCTTTATTTTCACCAGGCTTCAGCTCAGGAACTAGAATTTGTCTGTGGCAAAGTCATGCCACAATTTCATCATGCCACAGATTTAACTACAATTCAACTTTCTGATCTCCTTTCTGAAGGGCTGTGGGATCCTTAATGACAAGCCACAGAAGAGCATTAAATATTATTACTATTGTAGTCATAGGTGGTACTGCCATGTCCATCAGTTGTCAGTTCTTCATCTCAAGACTTGTAGGGCTTCAGGTGCTGTTGCAAAATGAGAGAGATCTTCACAGCAGAAGCCCTGGTGACTCAAAATGCTGGAGAGAGACACTGATTTCAGAAGACACTCAAACACCTTTAAGATCACATTTATTTGTCAGCTTTAATGATCTTCATCCCTTCTTAGGAATTGATATTTGGGATTAAAATATTTCTTTGTCCTTTGACAGGTAGTTGCTTCATAAATGTTACTGTTGTTTGGGTTCTTTCCCTAGAAATAATCTGTGCAATCGGAAGTTAGTCTTGTGACTTCCACTTTTCCTCCAAATTTTACTGTAGTTAGATTGCCAAAGATATTCTCTTTTCCTTCTGTAGCCCAGGGTCTTGAGGGCAACACTATCATAGGTTTCTGTCAAAGACTGATCCACATAACCTAGAGGAAGATTGTTCCTTCCAAACTCCTTTAGAAACGACAATCAATGTTGCCATCTGGAGGACACACAGCTTTACAGTAGACCCTGTTTCCATTTTCTGCTGCTGCTGTGATACCCCCATCGTGAAAGCCCCACTCACCACAAACAGTTGTTACTCTGCTTTTCATGTCCCGGATTTTCTCCAGTTCCTTCTGCAACTGATTATATTTGTTAGTCTTCTTTTGTATGTTCCATGAACCTACCATTACTGTATTAATTTTACATCTGAGAAATTGTTACTGTTATCATTATTAAATAATAACAACCATATCTGATATATCAATTTGATAGAAACACAAAAAAAACCCCAAACCCTGTGTTTCTTTTTACCAGAGACTTCTGGTGTCTTGGAAAAAACATTTCCCCTCAAAGCAAGGGCCGTACAGGGTTGCAGGCAGAGCTCTGGCTCCCTTCCTTTAGGAAAGTGTAATTTCTCATGAACCTGCATATAAAGCACTGAGACAGAAAGGACCAACTAACCCATTCATTGGAAATATTCCTGGGGATACCAGCTCTTGTCAAATGTATGGATGTTAGAAGTCTGTTATCATCTAGATGGCTTTTGTAATCTGTATGGTGAGCATGGTGTCTCCACAGGATGCTTCACCCAACCCAGCTTGACAGCTGCTGTAGGAAGGAATGAAGACCTCTGCAGGCAGAGGAACATTTCTTCACTGACTTTAGAGGAAGGACCTAGAGAAGTCTTTCCAAATAGATTATTTTAGAGAGCTGAAAGTAACTGAGGTGAACACGAGCAGCTGCCAAAGTTGAGTTAAAGCATTGAGACATCTGAGAAACTGACATCGCTAATCAAAGGCAAATCTTCCATGTTCTGGGCTGAATCCTTTGCTATATAAAGATAATACAATTCTAGAACTTCTGTAATTGGTTTTGTAATGGTTTTATAAACAGCTTTAAGTATGAAAGAGGTGAACCTGGCATGTCTGTGCTTCCTACCAGGTACTCTGAAGAATTCCACTACTGTGGTTGACCAGTAATTACAGTAATTTGTATCCCAAAAGTGATTCTGTAGTTGTCTGCCCACACGCACCTGATACTCTGATTTATGCTGAAACCTACCACATTAATTAAAAATAAGACCCCTGGATTTTCTGCTTCTGAGCTACTTTCTCTTTGCTCAGACTATTTCATGTCTGGCATGAAGTCTGTTAATTCTAGAGGAGCTTTCTTTTGACCTCCAGGAACCCTGGACATGGGTTTGTTTCCCTGTTTTGTGCTTCAGTTGAGACTGGGTGAAGGAGATGTGGTTGGTGTTACCATTCCAGCCCCTTAGGTCTGAACAGCATTTTGAGTAAGCATCTTTTAAGAAAGAGGATGATTAGGAACAGATAATAGTTCTGGAAATTACCATCAAAGGTCATTATTTTCCAATTCTGCCACAAACTTGCCTGAGCATCTTGGTCAGATGTTTCTTTAACTTTCCCCGATGGCCCTTAGTTTTAGAGATCCCACCACCTCCCCAGACAACCTCTCCCAGGCTTTCACAATCCTTTCTGTTTAAAGGGGCTGTTCTCTTTCCCTAATATTTTATCCAGACTCTTTTCCTGCAGTATTAGACTACCTCTCTTCATCTTATCCTCTGCTGACACAAAATTGGAAATTTCAGAGTCAAGAAAATCCAAAAGTGATTTTTCTTCACTGGTTGAGAAAGAGACATCAAACCCAGTTGTCAGCATCAGTTTGGGCGCTGCAGATGGCCCCTCTCCAAACATCAGTTAGCCCAGAAAGTGATTTCTGGTTGTCAGTGGGAACAACATCCCCCAAGCTGCTGTATCCCGTGAGCTCCCTGGGATAATGGTTTCCAGCAACTTACACCACCATGTGCAGAATTCAGTGGGCCAAAGCTCCCATGACCTGTGGGCAATAACTCCAGCAGACAGTGGGAGAGGATGGATATTGCAAGGTTCAGTGGGAGTGGTCCTTGTAAAAATTAATTGATTTTAGAACAGATTGCATCCCAGAAGATCTTGAGAGTAGGATCCCAGGAGGAAATAGACAACCATCCATTCCACAATCTCCACAACTTTTGTCAGTTTGTGAGTTAGGTTCCCTGCTCTGTAGGGTGTTTAGAAACTGGATGCAGGATTTTGTATGGACACATATAGAGACATATGGAGACCTTGTGTTTCCTGGCCCAGGCTCTCCTATACTCCTCCTAATTTAAAGGAATGTCTCTGTTCCTAGCTGGCCTTTTAGTGATTCATGGCATATTGCTTCAGTATTCTTGTTTTAATATAGGAATGCAAGTTTAGTCAAGACAGTTTTGTAAGCAGAATGACATGAATTTCACAGAGCTGAAGAACTTAGTTTGAAGACATCATCATTTCTTCCTTGCCTTTTAATTTAATTTCTTACTTTCAAATAGTCTTTAAAATAACTTTATTTGCTACCTGGTCTAATGATGTTGAGTACAGTTCTAATTAAGTGCTTCAGTTTCTACTTTTTATCCATCAGCAGCCTTGTTGGCAATACCAGTTTGTAACTAACATGAAGTCAGAAACATGATACACTCAGGGATGTTCAGACATGTTGTGGTACAGTGTCACCTGCAGATGTCAAAACACTCTGTAAGAGGATTTTACTACGGCTTGTCTCAGCACTGATGGAAATTGAGACATGGTGCAGTGATGTGATTTGGTCAAATGGGACTTTTCAAACCATGAAAAAACCCAGAGCCCTCCTGCACCCCAATCTGCCATTCCCCTTGCTCATGGTGCTCAGGGGTTTAATGCTTGTAAAAATTTTGTGTCTTTGTCATTAAATCATGCATTAAATTCAGCTGAGATTTCCCTGTGGCCTCCAAGGGCATGGAGAGGGCCCTTGTTTGCATCTGCAGGCAGATGTTTGGACAGTCTGGATCACACTTAACTGCATTAACAAAAGGCTTGGTGGAACCACTTTTTGCTGCCTTGAGAACTGCGATTTTTAAGGGAATAATTTTGCTGTCACTACTGTCTTCTTTTTTATCCATCCCCCAAATCTGGGCAATATTTGCCCCCAAATGTATTAGGCTGTCACTTTCAGAACAGCACATTTGACTCCTTTGTGTGACTTTACCACTTTCGTCTTGTTGAACACCCCGTTTAGGAGTCAGAGGATGATGAATGATTGCTGAGCAAAGTAAAAAAAAAGAAAAAAAAGAAAAAAGCTGAAATCAAAATGTTTCAGCTTTGTTGAAAAAACACATTCCAATTGAGCCAAAGTAGGTTTTTCAAGGAAGTTTCCTAATGGGTAAATTGTAATTGTGAGCAGGGGGAATTGTAAGCTGCTCCAGGGATTTAGTAAAAATATTTATTTTTACAAAGGATCTTGCTGGAACCTTTTCCATAAGCGACCCCCAACAGAGATGCACTAACCCTTCTCATCATCCCTGTAAGGATCACAACATTTCTAAACTTTGGGGGTTAGTTTTGGGAGCCTTTTGAGAGCAGTTTGCAGTTCTCACTATGCTCTACCAGAAAATACTGCATTTATCCCACTTTGATGTAGAAAGCATGTCTTTAATTTCCAATGAATAAAGATTTGGTTTCCAGTTCTGCCTTGTTTTCACCATATATTTTCAAAACACACTTTTGTTTTTTCATTAGTTTTCACCTTTAACCCAATGATTTGCTATAAAAGCAAGATCTTTTATAAAGGAAAGGTGAAAGGAAATGAGGGAAAACAAAAACACATTGCAAAATTAAGGATTTCCCAGAATAAAGCCACATATAACACAAATATATGATGTAGCTTCTTTTACCAGCACTGTAAAAAAGAAGGCAGGGAAAAAATGTGAAAATACATTAGGGATTTCAAAGCCAAGCAAATCAATTAGTCATTACTGACATAAATTTCCCTTTCTTGGGGACGTTCAACCTTCTCATATCCCACGGATGAACTCTAAAGCACCTGTAGTAGATCTGTTTTCAGTAAAGAGATTTAAACTACTGTAGATGTTTTTCCAAGGAAAATACAATGTTGACAGAATAATGCGTGGAAGAAGAGGCTACTAAGGCAGCTGCTATAAATTGCCAGCGTTGTAATCCCTCTTGCAGCACACCCAGCTTCACAGGATGTGCATTTGTTGATGCTTTACATATGGTTTTGAGCAAAAGCAATTTCCCGCCCCCCCAACATGACGAAAACTTATCATGCCCTGTGACTGGAAAGAGAGGGACCTCCCCTCACTTCCCTCCCCTCCTAAAGCCCTGGAACAGTGATGCACATTTTGAAAAGCAGTGTCACGTTTTCACAAGTATCTCCGTGACATTTGGCTGCAGTCCTGGCACAAGGATTGTTCCCAGCTGCCCCAGCAGGTCCTGTCCCTGTGCTGGAGGATGCTCACCTTCACTTGTGCTGCCAGGGGAGGTGGGCTGCACTTTGTGGTTTCTGTGGTTCCCCACGGCTGCTTGGGCAGGGAAGCAAAAACCTGGGAGAGATGGTGGAATCCTCTTCCGCTGCCCAGGCGTAGTTTGGCTGTTGAGTCTTTTCCACTCCTACATCCTTTTCCCCAAAGCAATTTTACCATCTGAACCTTGGACACAATAAGGCACTTTTTAACCCTTCCGTGTAATCAAAGCTAACTCTGTGCTATTGTAGTGTGGTTTGACATTTTTTTTTTTTTTTTTAACAAACTTAAGTATTCCCCACCCTTCCTCCTGGTGGATGTACCCCTAAAATCCACTCTTTGTAGCTGAATTAATTTTCTGCTTATTCAGTTCCCTGCCTTCTTCACCTTGTGGACACAGAAGCAGCTGCCTATGGCTGGTTCAGCCTGGCTGCTGCCACTTGGGAAATCACTTCCCAGGGCTTCCTGAGCTGGAGTGGGGTTTGGAACCCTCGGGGGTGATCTGTGCATGCTGATCCCCACCATATGGGTGCTCTGGATCCCTGGACTAACAGAAATATCCCCAGAGCAAAACCACAAAACAGGCAGGGTGAAGGCTTTTGTGGCAGAGCCTGTTTTCTGGGTGTGGAGAGTGTGCACCACAGGAGTGCCTGTTGCTGGGAGAGCAAGAATGGGAGCATCAGGAAGAGCTGTGTTCCCCTCTCCTTTCCCAACTGTTTTCCTTGCTCTGGCTCCTTCTCAGCTATTCTGGTCTCAGATCTAAGGATTATTTCCACTACATCCTGTAATCTAGGAGCTTTTCTACATAAAATGCTTTAGAAAATGCAGCAATAATCAGCACCCAGGACTCCTCCAGAGCCACTGGGCAATGCATCAAATCCAAGCTCCCTTATTCAATCCATTAGCCCAGCAGCTCTTGAGCTGCCTCCTACAAGACCATCTCAGGAGGGCTGGGGATGCTCCCACCCCATCCCTGTCAGTTTGCCTTGAAGCAAACCCCATCCCCCATGTCAGGGGCCATGAGTCTGAGCTTCCTCAGGACAAGGTGGAAACTGAACCCACAATCTCTCTTTTCCAGTACTAATGCCCAAACTATGGGGCTGGGGGGAGAGATCAGGGCTATGCCATTTGTGGAAGAGGTTCAAAAGGAGCTCCCACATCAGTGCTGCTGGGCTGGGCAGGACAAACCCTGGCTACAAGAGTAAGTGAATAGCCAGAGTTTGGCAAGGAGCAGTGCCCCAGTGTTGTGGGACCCTTTTCACCAGGAGCCTTGTGCCCTGCATAGCACCCCAGGAGAGGAGCCAGAGCAGGGGGGATAAATAAAATGCCTCTGGCATCAGGCATCCAGAGGGTTTCAGTGCTTGGCAGGGGAATTTTTGTGGTTTAGCCAGGCAACCTTTTTTTCTTTTTTTTCTTTTTTTTCTTTTTTTTTTTTTTTTTTATTTTATTGTTTGTGGACATTTTTAATTCCCCTTAAATAAATAAGCATTATTTTCTGTAGAAAAGAATTTCCATAGAAAAAAGAAATAGACATGTTCTACATGCAGAGAAACACAAAACATGTAGTTAGTGGGAAACCAAGTTGTCTGTGGAAAAACAAAGTAGATGGATGTTTCTGGCTGTTAGTGATGAACCCCTTAGCTGACGGCTCTGGTCTTATCCTCCCTACTATCCAAGTCCCAGGAGGAAAACATCTCCTCACTTTGTTCCCTTTTGGAGGTGCTACTATGCCCATGGGTGGACTGTGGAATGGCCATGGGGAGGGACAGAAAGTTGGCAGGACCTTGGTGTGAGAACTGGAGGATCAAATCTCTTTAGATTGGTAAAGAAGGAGTGGTGAGGCTGTGCACAGCCATAAGAGTCCTGTGCGAGGCCATTTGGCCCAGGGTTTGATATTTACTGGTTCGCACTTGCTGTATGGGTCTGTGACCTGTTTTTGAAACTTTTTCTTTACGAGTTTATTTTGGCTGGGCTCAGGCATTCATAAAATTCCTCGGGAATGGGAGGTTTGAAGCATGGCTTGTAAAAGGAGGAGAGGGGAGGTGGGAGAATGGATTGAGGAGGAGAGTTTTCCATTACCCTGTCACAGCCTCCCTAACACGGGTCTGACTCCTCTGAGCTCCTCTGCAAAACTGCCAGCTTCTGAAAAGAGAGAGAAAGGGAGGAGGAAAGGGGGAAACTTGCAGTGCCCTTCCTTCCTGATTTGGGAGGCAGGATCTGTCCCTAAGTAGCTAGGTCTTTCTCCAGTTTCCTTTGTCAGTCATCCTTCTGCAGCTTTTGGTCTTCGCAGCAGGTCAGCAGAGTTGGTGAATAGCTCGGCAAGCACAAGGCATCTGAAACAAATTAGATCTCTTATAGCCACCCAGAGACTGATGATGGATGGAGGTCTGTATTTACAGCAAAACTAATTGGCAACATACACAGACATCCAAAAAAGTATATTATTTTGCCAGACTTTGGAGTTGCTAGACCCTTTATTTTTTATTGTAGAACATTATACAGCTAGAGATAAAAAAGAACAGTGAAAGTTTTAAACTAATAAAAGCATTTGACTGCAGAGTAAAAATAACATACACATAGAAGTTTGATTTGGAATCGAATTTTATTAATGGTCTTTTCTCCGCAAAATGTTTCCAATTAAAAAACAATTCTGAAGTGATGCATTAATAAACTACTCCCCCTTGCCCCCCTTTGGAAGGACTAAGACTTTTAAAGGCTGAGGTGGATAAAAAAAAGCCATTGGTTGTTATTAAAACATAATTTAATATAACCTAAATATAGTGCTTGCATACCACAGAGAGAGAGCTGGCTGCATAATTGAATTTGAAACAATGATAGTATGTTGACTTTTCAAAGAGAAATATTATCAGATTGTGAGCTGCTGTTCAAAAGACAGGTCTTCTTTAAACACTGAGGCATGTAAGAAGCAATAAAGAGCAAAATCAGCCAGGTCTCCCTGGACAGCATGTGGCAGATTTAGATTTCTCCAAGGCATGGATAGATGTGAAATTGGGAGCATGCGGTGGATGAACAGTCTGGATTCCAAGGAGTCGTATGTTTGATTTTTAGATGAACCATATCTTTACTTAAACAAAAGAAGAGAGAAGGGAAAACACGGAGAGAGACAGACTGATAAAATGGATGTTGCAGATCCGGTCTCTAAAAAAGTGTTCAACGAAACTGTGTATTTCTGGCTCTCAAACTCATTTGGCTCCGAGGGATGAAAGCTTGTGTAAAGTGTTTTCACTGAGCTTGAGAGCTTTGTTCCCTGATAAACATATTTGCATGAGAAATAGGTGAGCTCTAGAGAAGGTCAAATGCAGGATGAGTAGGGAGGGGGCTTTGTGGTGGTGGTGGTGAGGCCTCATTCCCCTGACCACCAACACTTCTGTTCCCTTCCTTATTCTTGGTTTGACTCTGGGATGAGCAGGAACTGAGCAGATGACCTGTGTTACCATCTTTCCGTGCCTAAAATCCAAATTTCTCTTCACTCACCTAAAAGACAAAAGAAAAAGTTCCCTGCCCTACCCCAAATTCCAGCATCACTGAAATCCCCATCACAAGGGATCCTCCTCATCACACCCAGACAAAACCAGGGGCTGTCCAGGCTCAGTGGGACTGGGGAGCACCCAAACTAGGGTACCCCTGAAGGCACAGTCAGGGGAAGGGGGTTGCCCTCATCCCCCAGGGCCTTGTTCCACCCTGGCAGGGTGAAGACCCCCCTATGCACATCCATCATTTGCATCCACTTTAACTCCCTTTTCTCCAGCAGTGCCGTGTGAAGGGATCTCAGTGCAAATAAGAATTAGACCCATGATCTTCCTCTGCAGGATTATCCCTGATTGCCCATTATTACTATTATTACTCTGTTTGCCTGGTGGGTTTTCTTATTCTAAGCTTTTTTTTTTTTTTTTTTTTTTCTGGCTGCATCTGGGAAGCTGTCCTTTGTGTAAACAGCGATCAGAGTGAGCAGGGGTATGTGATCCATTAGCTCTGCTGAAAACACAATCATTGTGTTATTCCAAGCTGATGAAAATGTCCTCTGTAGTTTTCTCTCCCAATGTCCACATGCCAATCAGCGTTTGTCAGTGATATAATTTTCTCACATAAACACATCCGTTGTGCAACTTCCAGCCCGGGTAAATAGATATAATTCCAAAACCAAATAACGCACTTGGAGGGGGGACGGGAGATTAGACAGACAAGGAGGTGGAGGGGGAGAGGAGGGGAGTGAAGCTGCAAGGAGAGATCAGCTTTAATTGCAAAAGGGGAGGATGGAAAATCCTTGGGAACAGGCAACACGGCTGGTTTATTTCTTCCTATGGCAAAACAAGCCTGGGAAGGCGAATAGTTGGGGCTATTTTTTTAATGAATATTTTGTGAATGGGGACCACCATGAACTGCTGAAAGAAGGATGGCTGTTGTTTATGGAAGTGGGAAAATATTTTTTTTTCCCAATTTGAAACAGAATAGACAATACACTATGAGTGGGGAGGTGCTATTTCTTCTTTTTTACCAGAAGGCCTGCTCAGATGTACTACATTTTTTCCCCTCCTTGTTCAAAGCTTACATAACCTCCGGGTAATTTTATCTTTGAAACCAATATTGCAGACTTATGCAAAAGAATGTTTTCCATCCCATATGTTTCCAGTGTGTTTGTGTGTGTGTGTTTGTGTGTAAGGAAATTTGTAAAATAAATCCTTTATTTAAATGAGTCCCCAGACTTGGCAGAGCCTGGCTGTGCCATCTGCATTTACACATATTGGTTCGTGACTTTATGTGGTGTGTATTTAACCATACACCCTGACTACACACTGTACAAAAGGCATATGTTGTACATCAGAAAATATTATATGAGTGTAGGAAATTCATCTTTCCTGTAAAGGAATGTTTTATATGGGATCCTGTTGGAGAATTGTTCAAGAAAATAGGTGCCGAAGGAGGGAAAACAAATATCTGTCCGTGTGTGTGTGGACACAAACCCATTTGTTTGTCCCTCCAGGTCACAGCCCTTAGAAAACCAAGATCTAAAAGGGCTCTTACAAGAGACAGGATGTCCCCTTGTCTCAAGACAGAATAAGCCCCATAAACCATTTCCCAGACCATTTCACACTGCTGAAAACGTTTCTCTTGATCATATTTCCATGTGCATGTCTCTCCAAATACATGAATTCTAGATGCCACCCAGCCTTGGAAAACCAGCTGGGCTGACTTCAGAGGCAACCCGACCCCAGATAACCACCATGGTCCTGTGCCTCCCTCCTCGGGCAGGGAGATGACAGCCAGCTGCCTGTACACACAAACCAGGAAGGCTGGAGATGCTTTCTGCCTCTTTTTGTTGATGTCCTGTCCTGTCCTGTCCTGTCCTGTCCTGTCCTCTCCTCTCCTCTCCTCTCCTCTCCTCTCCTCTCCTCTCCTCTCCTCTGACTGGTGTGATGCTCTGGGTGTCAGCCTGTGCATCTGGGATGCTTGCAGCAGGACAGCTGGCTTGAGCATCTCCCCGTGTGGGAGGGAGAGAGGGGCTGGATCAGGGTCCCAGTGAGGTTTTGCAAAGCTCCTCCACTCACCAGGAGACGGCAACATCCCCAAATCCCTCCCGGTTGCTGTGTTCCCAACCATAATCATTGCTCTGCCGAGAGCAACACTGGCTGTCATCTCCCTTGCCCTCCACACGGGCTGTCCCAGATCCACTTGTGCCCCCCACCACTGCCCATGCCCTGTGCTCTGCAGGAGGGAACTTTCATGTCATCCCATGGGAAAGAATCGGGTTTCAAACACCAGAGCTGGATCACCTGATTTGCATTTTTCCCCATTTGAGGGTCCTGGGCTAGGGGAGGGGAGAGCTGAAACCCTAAACCGCTTTGTGCTTATTTGTTTTATGATCCTGTTGGGTGCAGTGTTTACTCAAATCCGGCAAGCATCTGGATTAGATAATTTGCTGGAAATTAGTGGCATTTGATGGTTATCAGCCCTTGCGTGATTAAAACCCGGCTGTCAGCATCGTGTTTGGGTTTGGGGAGAGCAGGGACCCTGGCTGCATGAATCCCTATGCTCAGAGCTGTGGGGAGCAGCAGGGCTCCCACCCCCCCTGGCAAGAATCTGTCTAAGACCCCCCTGCACTGGTGTGGGACATTCCAGGAGAGGTAGAAGTGCAAAACTGCTGAAAAAAAATTCCTTTCAGCCCCTGAGTAACACAGATGAGAGATGCAGACTTCCAGGGACCATGTTTGCTGCCTTGCAGGTTGGTCAATTGCTTCTCCCAGGTCTGTGCTTTGCTCCCTGTATTTACACCTGGAGTAGGCACAGCAGGAATTCAGAAAGGCTTTGCTCACTTTACTTTTTATTTCCCATAACTAAGGAAAAATCTGGACATCCCTTCCCATTCCTGAACCCCCCCCCCCCTTCCAAGCACAAATCTATGTTGATAAAGATTATTCACCCCCTTCCTTCCTCTCTCACATCCCACTCTCCACTTTGGGGTTGGTTTTTGCTGCCTTTAAGCTAACTGGGGTTTTAAAGCTGGGTTAAATGGTGACAAGCCCAAACCCTGCAGGAGGGGTTTCATCATCATTGTGTTAATGTGCATGTTTTTTACAAGCCTTCACTGAGCAGTTCAGCAAAACACCCATGGCATAGCAGAGGTTTTGCTGGTCACAGCAGAAAGAAAGGATTTAAGGAGAGTGTTTCATCCACTGGTGTCCAGTGAGGGTCACTGAATTTTTGTAGAAGATTTTTTTGTAGATTTTTGTAGATTTTTGTAGAAGGGGCTCAGGTGTGTTTGACTGCTCCCTGCCAGGGCAGCAGGAAAGGTGCTCCATGGTGTGTTCAATACCAGTGGGGTATTGAACAGCAGGAGCAAGTGAAAATCTTAGGAAATTGGATAATTAGAGTGACACTTTCTCAGGGGTACGAGGTATATAAATGGTTGAAGAGCACAAATTTTTGGTGTATTTAACAGGGCAGGGAGAGATGTTTATTTATAAATATGTATTATGTATAACATAAAGGTTTTTAGAGTATGCTTTGTCATATGTAGACTCTCAAGAATTAGAATTTCCAATCAAGGGTTAGTATTTCCAGATGTATATGTGTAGATATATTCAACATATAGTACACAACAGCATAAGATTGACCCTGTATTTGTTATATCCATATCAAGAACTGAGTTAGATCTTTCTTAAAGCCTTAAGAGAATTGTTTTGAAAGTATAAAGGTAATATACTATATTACCTTGAAAACTCTGTCATAGTTACAGTAAATGAGCAGAGCAGCAGCTCATGAAATATAAAGAGTTTTGGCTTTGATTTTCTTTTTTTTTTTTTTTTTTTTTTTTTTTTTATAAATAAAATGTTATGAGCTCTCTTGAGAAATTACTTCAAATAATAAATAATCTCCGTGGTTAAGTTCTGAAATTATTAATTTTTTTTGTATGTGAGTACACAGCTGCGTTCATGTCATGGATGCGGGGAGCTCACAGCCCTCCAAATGCCTTATTGTGGTGCTGGTAACACCATTTGCTTATGATTTACCATCTTCTTCTAAATGCCAGTGTTCAGTCTGGTGGTATATTTTGCCAATAGATAGAATCATCAGGTAAGAAAAATCATTAAGATATTTTTTATAAAAAATAAGGCACTTTTTGTCTCTTCTCCCAAAGAAAATCTTCATATTGAGATGAATTTTGAGTTCATGCAGTTTCAGCACATATTGTGGTGGGATGAAATCCCTCTGTGCTGTGCAAGGAGAGCTAAACAAGGCTTTGAACTTACCGAGAGCCTCAAGGCTTAGTCCATAAACTCAGGACAGTCAAGTGGAGGTCAAGCTTCAGCGTGGTTTGGAGGTGAAAGCAGATTCCCATCGGTTCTCATGGGATAGAGCTGAGGGCGGCCTCCCTGGCAGCACCACTTTCTCCCCAAAACTCTGCTATTGCTGTGCCCACCCATCTGTCCCTTGCCTGAGGGGGGTGACAGGTTGTTTGGTCATCTCTGCTCCAGCACAGTGACGCTGCCAGGGTTGTGCCAATGCTGCAATGAGGAAGCCACAGTGATGAACCTCATACAGACCTGCAGACTGGTCCCAAGAGGGCTGTAAGTCTTGTCCAAGCAAGAGCTGAGCTTGGATTTATTTATCAAGGCAAACCCAGAAGGAATTGGGTTTTCACCTGGGGATGGGCATTATCCTCCCCTCTCCATGAGAGGAAACAACTTCAAAATGCACCAGTGGGGGCTTGAATTGGATATTTGGAAAAATTTCTTCCCAGAAAGGGTTTTCAAGCACTGGAACAGGCTGGCCAGGGAAGCGTTGGAGTCCCCTTTCCTGGTAAGATTTTAAAGATGTGTAAGTGTAGTGCTTAGGGACATGGTTTAGTCATGGTCTTGGCAGTTTTAAGTTAGTGGCTGGACTCCATGGTCCCAAAGATCTTCCCCAGCCTAAATGATTCTATGATTTTGATTCTCTGATTTTCAAACCGCTGTTGCGCATTTCCATTTTTCAGTAGCCAGCTGTGGAACCTTCAAAACTCATGGGCCAAACAGGCCTTGAACAGACACATCCCATTACCTGGGTCAGTCTGCAGATATTTCTGTGTGGGGTATTCCCAGTTGTGTCCATCCCACCTCCATAAATCCATACAGATCAGAGCATGGCCCTGCAGTACCTGAACCCAGGGCGGTTGGGATATGGGGCAGCCCTAGACCCGGTTTTCTATGTGTGTGTTCTCTGTAGGCTTCTGGACTTGGGAAATTATCAAATCATCACCCCCTAAACCTTTCCAATCACTACCCGCCCACAGCTTGATTTCTGGGGCCTTCAGATCTCCAGGCAAGTTTGCTGCCTTGCACTAATGAATACCTCACGCCGAGCGAAAACTCTATCTGCACATCTTTAAACCAAACCACACACGCACACACACAAAAATCATTCCAGCCTACCCAGTGAGGTTTTTTTTGCCTTGCTGCATGTGCAGAGTTTCTTATTGATGTGGGAAGCGGGCAGCAGAAGAAACTCCTTAAATGTACATCAGGCCTGGTAATTTCTCCCTGCCGCCTGCAGCATGGGCTCAGAAGATGCAATCACGAGAAAGGGGAGGATTTCCTGCCCCGTGGAATTTAATTTTATGAATGGAGCCATGTAACACAGCATAGTAGCTTTAAAAAAAAACACCATAAAAGACATCACGGGAGAAACCAAGTCATAGGCTATTCCTCTGTATGGAAAACAAAGCTAACTGAGTTGGTTTGGCTCCCTTCTTTGCCCTTTCATTGTTCCTTGATGGTAAAATTCTTGTGATTTTCAGAAACACATAGCACAGAATGGTTTCTGAAGTTTACTTAGCATATAGGACAATGGATGGAAAAGCACCATAATTCATGATGCTGACTACAAATTAGACCTATCACCCTTCACACAGAGCACTGTTGGGTAAGCACCCATGATGCTAGTTGGCAGAATAGACCATCACCTCCTGGGTCCCTCTGACTGAAGCTGCCCATCTTCAGGCCTTGAGCTACTGGGTGTTTGAACAGAGCTGCTTTTTTACTCCAGTCAGGCAGCACTGGCACTGCACTGGTGTTTTGTCCTTATTTAGATAAAATAAAGATCAAGAAAAGCTATTCAAAATAGCTGCCAGCACGGGAGAATTGAGGGGCAGCCCCTGACCAACAGCTTAGGCATAAACATCTTGGGGTGGGGGCAGTTCAGCTACAGAGCCAGGTCTGCATTGTACCCCTGGTCCCCAATTCTCCTAGGCCTGCCTGGACCCCCAGTTAGCAGCATGCCCATGTTCTATTTACCAGAAAGAAAATCTTCTCATCCCCACTTTGATTTTGAAGCCATCCTTAGTGCATCAAGGTGGGTTGTAGGTCAAAGCAAACAAACTGGCTGGTGCTTTTTCCATGAGGTTTTGGGTAAGGCCTTCTCCTAAGAGAAGAGGTTCCAGCTAATGAACTGAACTGAATGCACCTGCAGACGTGTGCCCAGCAAATTTTAGGTGCTCTTGACTTACTAAAACCTAGGAGAGAGAGTAAGAAGGGACTTTGGAAAGGTATTGATTTGTCCTTCCCATCTATGACATAAACATTCAGAGTTAAACCATTCCTGACACAAGCACATCAAACATCTTCTTAAAACTTGCCACAGCCTCCTAAATGCAACTTCTTCTAGCACTCCCACCTTCATCCTGAACAGCTTTTTCTAAAATGTCTGATGTCATCCATCCTTCATCCTTTTGCTCAAGGCAGAATGAGACACAGAGCTCTATAACCTCCCTTTTCTCATCCATGGGTTTGAGGCCTCTTAGGTTGTGTCATCTTTGCTTTTTCTAGGCTGAAAAAACCCTAAAATTTTCCAGCTAATTCACATATATTGTTTGCTAGATTTCGGACCCACTTTCTGTAGCTGCTGCACTCCTCTGAATTCTACCTGGTCCACGTCTGTGTCAGGGACCTCCCCCCAAATCTGACTGTCCCTGGATTTGATCACCTCTGATCAAAAGTCATTTATGGACCATCTTTGTGGTTTTGAGTTGAACTGGATCCAAAACAAAAAAATCCCATCGCATTTTTCCCTGTTGATCCATTGGGAAGTTTTAAAGCAGTATCAGAAGATAAACCCAGTGGCTACCTTCCTGGGGGTGAGCAGTGGGACAGGCTTAACTCATGTCTTGTGTAAGATGCCCTAAGTTTATTAATTGCAGTGTGATGCTGAGTTTTTCTCTTGGATTTGTCACCCTGGGTGGAACAGAGGACTGTACAAGTGTTGGGCTTTGCCCACAGACTTAGTGGAGTAACAACGCTCCTGGGTTTATTTGTCAGGCATGATCCAGCTCAAGAACTGCAATTTGCCAGGTTCCAGATAGACTTTTGCAACCCCCCATTCAGTTCAGCCCCCTGTTTGATTTGGGTCTGCCAATGTCCACTCACTGTCTGTGAGTGGCTTTTAGCTGCTTTTAGCATAAACAGTATAACAGGTTATCAGCCAAACTTGTTGAACAGGGTTGGTAAGGACCAGACAGCATGGATTTATCCAATCTCATGCTGAATCAGTCTCAATTTTTCTCCTGACAGGGTAATCAATTCTTGTTGCATGGAAGCTGCAGTTGAAGTTTTTCATCTTGATGTTATCATCAGCCCATAGCATCTCAGTCAGTACAAGTTCAGGTGCACTGGTTGTGGAGAGAAGTACAGTTGAGCTGCCTGCTTTATAAAAACCATTGTGACAAAAACAGACATTCTTTGCCTTTTCCAGGCTATTTTATTATTATTATTAATCAAAGAGCCTGTCCTCTAAAGTAGGAACTTTCTAGTTGCACTTCAGTAAAAAAATGGAGAAAAAATAATTACTAACACCTCTCATAAAATAACCAGGAAAGTTTCCTCTAAGAGCATGTCATTATGTCAACTCTGTTCAGCAGAGAAGCATTGTATTCAGTAAATATATATTCGGGAGCTACTTTGTGATCATTGACATTTGACATTGTTCTTACATCTCTCCCTATTAGCATGTTTCTGCTTGGAGTGTACTTGACCTATTTCAGAAATATTCCTCATCTTTTCCCATTATTTACTGAGCAGCAATAGCCCTGGAAAGAACTACTGCATTTTACAGGCTGCAAAGTTTCATGGAAACAAGAGGCCCCTCTTGTGTTGCTTAAGTAGCTCATCTGTGAAGGTAAATATATTCCTGGATTTAATTAGGAGTTGCAGTATTAATATTTATGCAGCTAAAACTAGGTGGGGAGGGAGGAGAAAGAAGAGGGAGCGATGGTGTGGTTGTCATTGATGAAGTTCAGGTCTTTCTTGATCTTGCATTTTCACTTCCAGAAGAGGTAGCAGGAACCTCCCAGCTTGGATCTGCCCTCTTTTATTCTTGCTCTGGCCTTGCACCCCTCAGTACAAAACTTGGTTGAGAAAGGCTTGGAAGGAGGTGGATCAAGGGAACTCAGCATCCATCCTTCATGAGTGGTGTCATTGTGAGCTTAAATATGAGCATGAAGAGTTCATATAATGAACTCCCATATTCATATAATGTGTGATGGAGAGTCCTGGCACAGTAGAAGTTAGAGATCACTTGAGTACACAAAGCTGTGTCAAAGGCAACAGGGAAAATGAGCTTTCTCACTCAAAAAGCAGTTCACCCCTTTTTTCTCCCTTTTGTACCCAGTCTGCACCTAGTCCTCTTTGAGTTTAATTAGCAGGTATGCTTCTTGGGGGAACTTGGGCTGACTGTGTTAGAAAGCATCACCTTCCCTTGAGGCTTAGCTTCAGCTCTTTGTTCTGCTCTCATAGGGTAATTGGATGCTAATAAATCAGCTCTCTTCTTCACCATATTTTAAATGCTTCTACTGACTGGAAAAAATATTAGACCCTTGTCTCTTTATTTCCTTTTCTTGGTTTGCTCTGGGCTTTTCTTCGTTCTTTCTTTTAAGACCAACACCCCTTTACCTCCATCCTTATGGATCAGCTTATGCTCAGGCACAGTTCAGCTGCTTTGATAGAAAATGAGAAGATGCTTCAGCCCCAGCCCTTCACTTCTTTGTGCTCCCCTGGGGAAGTCTCTTGCACAGAGCACACTGGTCTTCTCCACTCCAAATGCCCCATGTCTGTCAAGTTACATGGGGCATCCTTCCATCAGGTGGCAGGACATGTTGCTCAGACGTTTGCCTCCTCCTACCCACCAATTTAGGTGTTGCAGCCATTAAGTTGAATATAAAAGACCAAAATATCTTCCTAGTACTCCTCCAATATGATGTCAATAGAGTTACCTGCCCTTGGACAGGGACTGTAAATGCAGGGCATGGAGTTGTGTTCATCCTTAAAAATAGACCAAGCCAGGATAATCCAGATTTCAGAGGGGACAGTCTTGACTCTATGGGAATGGCAGAATTTGGCTATAAACAGTGTGCACCACAAACACAACAGGGGAAAAAACACACTTAGCAACAACAGCAACAGTTGCCACTGCAGTTATTCTAGCAAATGACATTAATTTTTGCTGACCACACTGTGGTCTGCCTAAACTTTGCCAACTTGTTCCTGGTCCAGCCATTAATATCAGGTTATTCTGCACACAAAGAAAATATTTTTCATTTAAAGCTCCTTGTGCAGTCTGTGAGTCATTAATGAAGTCTCATGATATCTATGACCTAAAAAGAGCACTTTGAGCTACTTTTTCTTGAGCAAGAACCATGATCAACTGGTTGTCAGAGGAACTCATTTGTCACTTCTTGTCCCTTGTGTCTGTGGCCCCCTTCTTTGCAATAATAAGGGCTTGGCTTCAGGAATGGACACGAAATGTGGTTGTGTTTAAAATTTGTTTATTTTCATTGTTTTTCTTTAGCTTTGTTCTTGGAGTTTGTACAATAAAGGCAAATAATTTAAAGGACACAGAGGGCTGGAGTCTGGTTTTATACAGAGTGTGGGAGACTGACAGAAAAGCTGTAGCCAAGCAAAGGGACCATGTTCAGTGAGGCTGAGGTGAACTTGAGCATTTAAAGACTTGAGGACTTGGAGTTGGAATAACTTCCATCTTCCTTCTCAGCTTGTAACTCACACCCAGCCTGAACTTACACCCAGCTACTGCTGGGGAAGTTACACCTCTTAAGTCATCGGCTTCAAAACTGGCTCAAGCAGCCAAAATGAGCTCAAGTTGGGCAAACTCACCTGCTGTAGCATGCGGCCAGAAAGCAGCAAGGAAGAGACACTAAGCCGGTATGAATCACTGCTAATCACTCTCTCGTGCTAATTGACACATTCCTAAAATTCCTCTCCAGCTTCTTGGCAGTCTGAGCTCCATTGCTTTCTTCAGCAAAGGGAAAGGCTCATAGCAGTGGCAGGAAGCCTTAATTTTTGTAAATAAGTAGGTGGCAGTGCTGCAGGTGAGGTCTCCAAGGCTTGCATGAGAGTCGCTTTAATCCAAAGTGCACTTGTGAGACCTGGGGGAGCTCCTCTGCTTCCCCCAGCTGCTCTCTCCCAGCCCACTTGTTTCAGTGACACTGCAGCTGCTTCAGTGCTCTTAAGCCCCCACCCCTGCTCCCCCAGTTCCCCCAGGGGAGATCCCAGAGGACCATCGGTCTTGCTCACCACCCAGCTGACAACGCTGGGTGTCCTTCACCTTGTGAAGATGGTCCCCTAAAACCCAGAGACCTCTCGGGTCACCTTCCTCTTCTGTGGGATCTGTATTCTGGTACTTCAGCCTGGGCTGTTGCCAAGATGCTCATTAACATGGACTTTGTACCATCACTGGCATTCAGCTCAGCTCATCGCACCTTGATGTGGGGTTGGTTAAGGGAAAGACAACAGCCAACAAGTGCCACCACTGTCCTTGGCTCAGGGTGTACCCTGTGAAACCTTTAACTGCTGCAGAGCCAGAACAGACCATGTCCTCTGGGGAAGGTGTCATCTTTCTCCGTCCTCCTTGGCCCAAAATGTCAAGATCCCAGGAGCTTCTTTGAGATACTTTCAAAAGCCATCTGAGAGAGGCTAGCCCCTCCTCACAAGGCTTGAAATTATTGTCCTGATTATTTGTGGATTCAAAATATATCAGAAACTGCTTGATTGGTGTCAGGTTGTTAGTTTGACCCCCTCTACAGTCAGTGGACTGAATGGTGTCACAATCTTGTCTGCAATGCCAATGACATCTTAAAATACTGAGCAGCAGGACAGCAAGTGAGCATGCAGGCAGCAGAGGCTCCAGGGTTGTACCTGTAATCCTGTGCTGTTTTCTGCTTTGGGTTTTTTCATGTTGCTTCCATGAGGGATGTCCCTGTGGAAAACAGACTGAGACTTTGGCAGTAGACGGGGTCTAAAAATGTGTTTTCTGTGGCCAGGCAAGAGCATTACTCTTTTCCATGAAAACACACCCAAAGAATAGGGAGAAAGCCTGTCCCCAGTCTCTTTTTATGTGGTATCTGGGGTAGCTGGATGCATTTGCCAGTGCTGGGGGTGCCTGGGGCTCAGTCCCTACCCACTGCCACTGTGTGTCTGAAGGGACAGCTCTAACCATCAGCCAGAGGCAACTTGGAGGCACCCACCAAAAACTACTGAATCTCTAATTGTTAATTAAACTCTCGGCACTTGTGTCAGCTGGCTCCACAGTTTAACGGCACACAGTGAGAAAACCTTTTCTTGTTTGTCTTAGACCTGCTACATCATTGTCTCTTTGTCTAGTCCCTAACTATCATTAAACTGCTATGGACTTCAGTGGTCCCTGTCCACTTTGTCTGTGATGTCTGACACTACTGTAAATATACAGGCAAAATCAATTGCTACTAATAGTTTTAAATTGGTATTCTTCCTTCTTTTCCATCACAGATGCTTCATACATCTGTATATGCAGATTGACCCTTTTCTGTCTTCAGTGGCATATTACTTTACAAATTCATATTGATTATTTGATTAAGATAAATACATTGAGAGAGATAGGAGATGGTCTAAGTAAGTTTTTAACAAACAACTGTTAATTAAGGTTAATCTAGATTTACTGCATGGGTTTCAATTGATTGTAACACATACTATCAGCTGAAAAATTAGGTTACATTAGGTGTCTTTCTTTCTAAAGCACTGGGCAAATTAAAGCTGCTATATCCACTTAGTTTTTTCTGACAACATATTTCTCTCAATGAAACAATTGCTGTAACTACACTTCAGTTGAATGAGTTCCGTATTGTCCTTTTTAAAAAGTGCTGAGCTCAGCACAAGGCACTGCAAAGTTGCTTGGTTTGTTTTTGTCTCGTTTCAGTTTAGACATCTGGTTAATCGTGCCTGAAAACCACATAATCTTATCCAGGGCAAAATTCATATCATTATGTAGGGAGAGTTCAAGTGTTTCCCCCTTATTTTAAAATAATGTTAAACTGGGATTACGCTGTATTATGTTCCTTTTGGACCTTAAATGTCCATGTGCATTTGTATCAGCCGTCTGGCTGTCACATCCGAACTTACTGCCTCAGTGAGTAACAGTGAAGGAAACCAGCATATTAGCTCCTGGAACAAACGAGGTCTTTTCTTTATAAGAAGATAGCTGGGACATAACTTAATATAACTGCTCCCTGTTCTTCTTAATGGAAAGCTAAGTGACATGACAGATGTCATGTCAGGTGACAGATAAATGAGTATTAATGATCTCCCAGGCTGTTGAAGTTTTACAATATAAAAACATATCTTATTTCTTTGTAAGATTCTTGCTATACCTTTTTGAGTAAAAATATATTTTTGAGCAGCATGTTGGTGTGATTTTCTTGCTAGATTTAAAAGTAGCCCATATTAAACAGTAATAAACTCCTGGCCATCTGTACCTGCTGCATCCAGAATAGATTGTACATTTCTTGCAACTGAAATATATGCAAAGAATTATATGAATATATAACACAGACATCTAAACACATTGATTTATTTTGTCAGACGTGCAGAACTACATGTGATGTGCAGGCATATTTGTTGTGTATTCAGCACTATTACTGTGCCCATAAATTCCCACCTTTCAGCAGATACCTGCAGGTAAAATTGTTTCATTATCCACATGGAAGTTTCTGATTTAATCCACTGTGGGGAGAATTACTTACAGCTATCTTTGTGGTGTGTGTCTATCTATAGATGGAATGGTGCTTTTGGCAGATTTGTGAGCTGCACTTTGCCTGTGCACACCTATGTTGGCCAGGACTGGTAGGACAGGTAACAGGAATATCTGTTTAATATAGATATCAGTGCATTATGAGCAGCTTACTGAGTTCAGCACCGTACTCCTCCTGCTGCTTTTTGTGCAGATCCTTATAGAAACATACTTGAGTTTGCTCAGTTGCTTATCCCAAAGGCCAACTTTTGATCTTCTCTTGGGAACCTGACACACTGCCTTGGTCTCTAGGTACCACAGCCAATGTGTTTACCAACTCTTTTTCTCTTTCTCGCCCTCTCTATTATGCGTCCCCTTTTTCCGCCACACAAAAGCTCCGTGCGGTGCTTGTGTGTGGTCCCCAAGAGATGCGGGCCCGGCGAGGAGCCGGTTTTTTGGTGAGGCTCTGGGCTGGAGGATCTGTGAACCCTTGCAATTAGCAGTTTAGATCCGGGACCCCACGTGTGGGAGCGGGGCCCGCGGTTGTGCCGGAGCGATGGGGACAGCCGCCCTCTGGGCGAGTGCACCGACCCTTGGCAGAAGGGTCACATCGTGCTGCAGACAGCCCCCAAGCTCAGGAAAAATCCAGAGATCAGAGCCACAATCTGTAGTGGGGTGTCCTTCCCCTCACTACCCACCTCCTTCCCCATCCCCCCCCCCCCCATGCCGTGCACAACACATGGATTCAGAAAGGGATCATTTGGAAACCATTTGCCAACATATGGGTTGTTTTTAAGTCAAAACTCCTTTAATTCGCTGTGTTTCCTAGTTGTTTTGGAGGGAGGCGTTTGATGGAGGTTTGTTTTGGTTTGTTTTTTTATTTTTTTCGGGGCGGTGGTTGTTTTGTCTGGGGGGGAGGGGGGTAAAAAAATCCTGTTTGGGAAAAAAAAAAAAAAGAAAAAAAAAAAGAGGAGAGCTGAGTGGTGGAATAGAGTGCAGTAAAGCTACCTCAAAGCAGCTTGTTCCCAACTCATGTCCCTTACACAGAGATTAAAAGAACAAACACTCTGCTCTTCTTAATGATGGCATTACCAAGTATAATTAATTAGAAGGGTAGCAAAAGGAATCAGATCCCTGATGCTAATTACTTTCCTAAAAGGATAATACGCTCTTATGTTACCAGCCCAGATCTGACAGAAATATGTCTATTACTGCTACCGCTGCTAATAATCAAGTGGTAAAACAAAATACCCGGGGGACTGACATGCCTGGGTTTATTTATACGCATGTATTTCTGCATACACATATATATAATGATAGACAGACTCTCTATAAGCATGATGTGCACAAATACACACGAGTCGTCGCTTCGTGTTTATATGTGTATAGTTAGAGTGTTTCTTTAGACATAGATGTTGACAGACACCCGGGCAGGAAGACAAATATTTATAACACCACTTCTCTGCAGTGCTACCGCCAAAGCACCGATAAACAAAAGCTCCTCCACCTTTGCCACCCTTGGCCTGTGCAATTAGGTCTGGGGTAGGAGAGGGGCTGTGTTTTCCTTTTCTTGGATGGAGATGTGATGGCCCATTAGGCTGGCTCATCTAGAACTAATTGCTGGGTGGCACAGACTTGCAGAGGAATTTTAGCTGCAGCAAATGATCAGTGTCCTTCAGCCTCAGCAGGCTGGATGCATTTTGTGCTGCCTGCTCTGGCTGCTGTTAAGGATTGCTATAGAAATGGTGGCTTGGCAGTTAAAACACACAGGCTTTGGGCATTCAGCAGGAAACCTGTGTTGTGATACTATCATCAGAAGAAGTTGGAAGGCATGTATCATACAACCCAAGCAAAATCCTGGCTCTTATATGACTCAAGTGAGTCTGAGTATGTACACCCAGTGCAGGGCGGGAGGTTATGGTTGTTATCACAAGTGCCTCTACGTGTTTATCAACACCTTCCCCCACCTCGTTGTGAATATGTACACAGATGTGATGGACCTGTAGGTGTGCATGTGCACACGTGGATGTGAACATCTGTATGCATATCCCTCTGTGCCCCCTGTGTGTGTGTGTGTGTGTGTGTGTGTGTGTGTGTAATACCTGTGTGTCTATATGTGTTTCAGTCTGTGAATGCATTTGTGATATATGCATGTGATGTACCCGATGCATTTTGCCAGGAGAAGAAAACCCACATAGGTAGATCTGTGCTTGTGTATGCAGGTGCATGCCACATGCATGAGCATAGACGTGACATGTTATTTTTAATTGTTTCCCATCTTTCCAGGCAGCTTCCCAAACTCTCACTCTTTCTCCCTGTTCTTGCCTCCCTGATCCAGCCATTCCCCCAGACTGAATTTTCTCTGAGACTTAAGGCCTTTGCCCAGTGCTCCTCAGTGAGCAGAAAGCAGTAAGTGCAATTTAATGTATTATTTATGAGTGGTGGGAAAGTCTAAGGTTTTAATCTCTGCTTCTCCACTTCCTTCCCAGCTGAAAACCATTTTACCTCCCTTCCCAGATATTCAGCTCCAGTGTGCTCCCCCACCCCACTCCCATCTGCGCCTTATTTGTACAAATGTTCCTGTGTCTTTAGAAATCATCTTAAAAAAAAAAAAAAAAAAAAAAGAGAGAGAAAAAGAAAAGAAACCTCCTCACCAAACCCATATTGTACTTAAACATTTGTGAAGATTTTGTTTCTCTCAATATGGAAGCAAGAGGGGGCTCTGGGAGGGGCTTTCGTGGAGAAATGTCTCATTCAGTCTGCTGAGCCCCCTTCTTGAAGTTTCTTTTCAAGGCTTTTGGAAAGTTGGGCAAACTGAAAAGCAAAACAATAATTAGAGATAATTGCTTGTGTCCAAACACAGGCATCAAAGCCTCAGGGGTCTCATTTGTGATGGGCCTTGGTGTGTGATCCCCCCCCTCAAAAAAAAAGTATTAAAAAAAAAAGAAAAAAAAAGGTGACCCTTATTTTATTTATTGAGTGGGAGAACAGAGAGAAAGTGCCAGATGGAAGGACCTCAGAGCAATCTCCAACGGCTCAGCCCTGCCTGCTTGGGCGAACAGGCACTGAGGCCAGGATAAAAGGGATAGAAAGCAGGGTCAGGAGAGGTTGCATAATTACTAGGGTGGACGTAAAAGGGGTGAGGGGGGAGACAAGGGTCTCTCTGGCCCCACCACGGGGTTCCCTGTTCTGGGTGGCTGGTGGCACCCCTGGTACCTAGGGTAGGTACCAGAGGTGCTGCAGGATGCTACATTGGCATCCCAGACAGATGCCAGAGCAGCCCTGATTTTCAGGGGACTTGGTCTCCCCTTTTCCCTTCCTCTAAGCTGTATCCCTAGTGGGGATCCAAATAGACTCAGACCTGAGAGGCTCTGCCCCAGATTCTTCCCTGATGGGGTGCACTGCCAGCACAAACAGCAACAGTTCAGGTAGCACTGAATCCCTGGTGTTTTTACTGAAAACGTGTTGGTGAGAGGGACTGGGAAATGAAATAAGAGGGAAAAGTTGTAAAAGGCGGGGCTGGTATTAAAAAAAAACACGAAAACCAGTTAAATGTGTTTATCCCCTAGCCTTTACTGGGAAGCCTCATTGCCCTGGCTGCAAATGATGCTGGAAGTTGTCTGGGCAAGGATGAGGGTGTTTGATTTAGGGACACTGGACCCCTTTTAAGGGGGCCACAGGAGTGTGAGGGAGAGTAGCAGATGAGAGCAAAGGAGCAGGGGAGCATCCCTGTAGGAGAGGGGTAACGGGGGTCTCCCCAGGGGTCTCTTTTCTCTCCTCCCGTTTTCAAAGGCGCTGCTTCTCATGGTAAGAAGTGGCCAAGGTTCCTCCTCGCCCCGCCTGTCCCTCGGTGGTGCGCTTGTAATGACCTAAACGATTCGCTGATTAGGGACAATAAATCTGCCTTTCCGTGCAGGGGGTGTCCCTCACCGGGGGGGCAGAGCGGGGGAGGGCTGGGGCCAGGGAAAGTCGCCCATCCCCAGGCTGGAAGGTGACAGTGTTTGTTTATTCGGGATGCTGGGAATTTGTCTGCAGAGACTTTTTTCTCAGCGTTTCCCCCCGCGTCATTCCAGGGGGATAATACCATAGCTCAGATGTAGCAGCGGAGGTGACCACTGGGGCGGGTTTCCCGGCTCTTTTTGGGGGAAAGTGAGGGAAATCCATGGGGCGGCTTTTCTCCGCTCTTTCTTCCAGGGACAGGTTAAAACGGGAAGAGCAAAATGTAGGAAAGAAACCGCGAGAAAAAGCCCCGAGATGGTAATTCCTCACCCGGCCCCGCAGCGGACAGCCCCCCGTAGCCCCTCGCACGCCCCCCGAGCCGGCCCGGGCACCGCACGGTCCTGCTGCACCCCCTGCGCCCCGCCGAGGGGAATGCACCGGTACCGGCAGCCCTAGAGGAGAAAAAAATCCCAACCAAACAAAAACAAAACAAAAAAACCCACACAAAACCAAACCAAACCAAACAACCCCAACACAAAACAACCGCAGTAAAGAAACTACCAAAACCAGCTATTTCTATGGATTAGCTTTAAACCCCCGGATCCCGCAGGACTTGCTCAAGCGCAAATCCTGGTTCATATGCGCGGCGTCAGGAGGGTGTTGCTGGTTTAGGAATTAAGGGGAAGGGGTGTGTTTGTTGTGTCCCCCCCTCTGCAGGTGCATGCGGGAAGGTGGCTCCGGCAGCGGTGCCCGAAACGGGGTGGTCTCCCGGGCAAGGGGTGTGGCAGTGCCCCCTCCCGCCCCCGTTATGAGCCGGCATAGCCAGGCACTTCTAATTAGCAAATAAAGATGTTGATCATTAGCGGGCATCAAACCTCCAAGACGGGCGGGGTCTCCCCGGGACTCCTCGGAGCCGGGCTGGAGGCTGCGGAGCCGGGGTTCTGCGTTCTGCCCACCGACTCGGGATGCTCTATAATTATTTCCTTTTTTTATCTCCACTTCCCCTATTCCCACTCCCCCTCCCTCCCCCAGCCATCCCACACGCAGTCCTCCAAAGGATGGGGGTCCAACCCGGACCCCCGCGTTGCTGTGGTCGAAGCGAAACCCCCCCTCACCCCGGACCCCCCCTTGGCACCCTGACCCTTTCCACCTCACAGTCCTTCTCTTAACTCTCGTTGTCGTAATTTACCGTCTTCCCCCAATTTCTTTTAGCAACTCTCAGTTTTTCTCCATCTTTCTATTTAGGAACGCCTTCGCATACCTTTTTTATTTGTCTCCCCCCCTCCGGACCCCTTCTTTCTCGCTCCAGCGGGAGGAGAGAAGGCGAACAGCCCCTTCGCAGGCTGGATCCCGACAAGTTTTTTTTACACAATCCTATCGTCTGATGCAAAACCATAAAATCATTTTACAAAAATGTCCTAAAAACGGTCAAAGCCAAACCCGGTTGGTTTCTTTTGCTGCAAAAACCGAGTGGTTCTGGATCGGACTGGCTCCGCCGGGAGAAGCTGACGGTTTTTATTTTATTTTGAAGTTTTGTTGGTTTGTTTTTTTTTTTAATTTCCCTGCTGAAATCTATTTGCAGACCATCCGCGCACCCTCAGATGAACAGATTAATTATATTGATCTCAAACACGTTTGCAGTCCAGCAACCATCACTATCTGCCCCGAGGCAAGGGCGCCAAGGGCTGGAAGGGACCCCGGGTGGCAGGGGATATCCCGGTACCCTCGTACCCCGGTATCATCACCGGCAGAGCCGTGCCCCGGGCTGAGGGCTGCTTTCGAAATGACATTTCTCTCGGTGAGCCGAACCAGGCTCCGAAACCAAATCAGAGTATTTATGCCCCCTGGGGAGGGCTTTCCTTGATAGATGGCTGCCCGGGGCTTCTGCCTCCTTTTTCGTCTTGTTCGGGTCCCGATAATTTGGGAGTTTAGCTCGGATTCACACATCATTATAGCTGTATTTATGTATGTGTGACGTATGCGTAATTCACTACAAGATACAGTGGTGAAACACGCCTCGTGTGTGAGGAACATCGCTTGTCATTCAGAATTGTTGCAGATAGAGTTGTACATACTGTCGGAAATATTTCTAAGTAAATTTTTGTAGATAGTTTCTTTAAGTACACCCTTCAACTCAGTTTAGTGCGTGCATTTAGATAAATTGTACTCTCAAGTGAGAACTAAAATTTCAAATTGTGGAAGTGGCATGTTTTTATGGTACATACAATTACAGATGTGCTAAACAGACTCACAACACAGGTGAATACGTTTCTACAAGGTATTTACCGGAAGGCTTTATCAAATATACTGCCGTATATTTCTACATATGGACATGTGTATGTCCAGATATAGAAATAACCCCTCCTCCTCAAATATATGTGTAATTATTAGCTCTAAGCGACTTCTGAGTATAGATACCTAAATGATGATTTAGATACAGATCCGCACACATCCTTTAATGGTCCCTACGCAGGGATGCGCGCACTTCGCCCCCCCCGCCCCGGCTTTCCCGCATGGTGGGCAGCCGAGGGCAGTGCGGGGGGAGAGGACGAGACCCAGACCCCCTCCCGCCGTGCTCCAGGGACCCTGCGATGGCTGCAGAGCTCCCCGCACCGAAATGCTCCTCACCCTCCTATGCCTTCCTCCCCCCTGCCCATCGCTCAGAGTGGGCTCTCCGGTGCTCTGGGCTGCCGTGCCCCCGCCACATGCTGCCCCATCCCCGGTGCTTCCCTACGCTCCCCGGTTCCTCCCCGGCAAAGCACAAATCGCCCCCCTCCTCTCCTTTCAGCGGGGAGGTGCCGATGTCAGCCTGGTCCGTCCCCCGTCAGTGTCACCCGGACCCCGGACTGTGCGAACATCCCCGGTACCTGCCCCACCTGGGGTGGCCGGGACGGAGGTAGAAGAGGGGAGAAGGGTGGTAAAGGAAAAGTTCAAGGCTCAATACAGCTGGCGGTGAGCCTTAAGCAAACGTTATTTTAGGGAAAGGGGTCGGCTCCAAACCCAGTGTCACCGGTTCGCCCTGTGCTTGACACCAGAAGCACCAGAGCACTTCTGTGGCTCACTGTTGCTGCTGCTTGTTTCGTCCCCAAAGTCCCTCGTGAAAATCACAGAATCATAGTAAATCCCCTCCTTTCCTGCCTCCCCAAGAACTGAAACGTGGAGTCAGTGATTGACACTAAACTCGGGTGCTTTAGTGTCAATCAGCAAGGCAGAAAAGTTCCCACTCAGCTGCCACCCGGGCTGGCTGCTGGCAGTTTTCCTCGGCCAACAAATGAGTTTGACAGAGAGGAGGCAAAACAGTTTGACTTCTGCTGCTGAAAGTGTTTAATTTCGAGGTCGGAGCAGGCAGGCTGCCTGCTGATGGTCTTCGGCACCCACGTTTGTTTTGCCTGCCCACCTTGTGTCTCTTCACCTAGAAGTTCAGACACTGGGGCAGAGGAGAGGTGAAAGCTACCTGTAGGTTTTGTTTTAACACACTGATGGGTGACATTCAGAAAATTTGAAGTGTGACCTGTGAGCCGCCAAGTGACCTAGCTAGGAACCTACATCATCTCTATACATTCTGCTTCTGCAGACAGAGAAAATAGTCCCGACTCTGCTTAGCAGGATTGTGCCCCACCATCCTCTGCACACCTCGGTGCCAACAGTCCCTGCCAGCACTGTTGGACTTCTGGATTTCTGCTTTTAAGGGAGAGTGTATCATTAGTTGTCAACATAGGTTTGTTTCTGGTTCCTGCATCTGTACAGATTTACAATACATACAACATCAAGTAAAATAGGTATCACACAACATGCTAAATATATAAGAAACACTACACAGCATAAACCACAGACCCTATTCCTTGAAATATTGAATCTGCAGTAATAAGAGGCACATAGTAGTGTGTAGGATATTGGAAGAAACTACCTCTTGTACGTGTCTTGTATGCAAAGCTATTACAAACTATGTTAGGCTGTTTGGTGATCTTAACATCATTCATAGTCAATTAACCCTTGGGACTAAATTATCCCACACTACTGCTGCCTCAGGTCGATATCTACATAATCTTTCAGCCCTAATACATCAGCTGTCTCTGGGGCTGAAGCACAGGAAAATGTTACATCTTGTCCCTAATTTATATATATGAACATGTGTGTGTGTAGCCACAATATATACTCACTTTTTCTTTGTGAAACTGTATTGAGTGTGTGTAGTCACTTTAGATGTGTGTGGATGCTCTTTCTTTGTAAAACTGTAAAATTTCAGTGTTGGCAAGGTTTTTTCCTCAGGAATGTGCATGGATTTGACATATCCCCAAAGCTGTCTGAGCTAAAAGCCCAGGGAGGAATGGCTGTGGATGTGAGCTGCTGCTGAGCTTGAGGGAGGCTTGCTGGTTGCACGTCTGGGCAGATGTTTATGCTAGGACTGGGCAAAAATCTGGAGGCTTCCTTTTTTAGCTTCCTTGGTGACACTGCCACATGGAGTAGGGAGCTATGGGAGCTGAGGCAGTGTAGAGAAGAGCTGTGCTGTAGCTGTAGAGCTATGCAGTTAAAGTGACCGTGATGCAAAGCCAGGGGTGCTCGTGACATTTGTCCTTAGCCCAGTTTGCTCTCTTGTAGCCATTCAGGTCTGTGGGAAGAAAAAAGTATTTAACTAACATCATGGGGTGCTGCTTTTAAAAACCTTTTTCTTGTTGTCTTTGCTAGCATATCTTGTGCCAGTTTTGAGGAAATCAGTTATTGTAAGGTTTCCAGCACACATAATACTAAATGCATCTGAGTTCATGTGCGTGTTTGTAAGTCACTGACAAACACCCAGATGGATCCCACAGCTGTCAATAGGAAACACATGTATGTCCACAGAAAATTATTTGGGGAGGGTATCTGTGTGAGAGAAACGCAGAAAAATAGAGTAGGAGTAGACACAGGCACACCAGCTGACCACAGATTTAAAAAAATTATTTGGGTAGATAGCAAGGGTGATATTTCTGAAAGGTTAAGCTATGTAAATGGACAGAAACACCTATGGATGTTACTGGAGCATCAAGCTGTAAAAACTCATGTGGAGTGGAGTTTATTCTCTGCATTAGTTACACAATGTAATTTTTTGATTTCAAACTGTGTAATTGTTTGGTCACTAAAGATCTTGATTTATTGCTTGGTCACGGTTTAAAAGTTACACTACAATTTCTGATGTTAGATGCTTAACTTTCTCTTCTGCTTGGTTGTAATATTGCATGCCTAAAAAAAAACCCTGAATTATTTTATAATCTTCACTTTTCAGCCTTCTCCTCTAAATTTAAGACCAGATTTCCAGCTTTTACAGTTAGTTTGTACTGAAAGTGAATCATGCACAGACTGGATCTATTAATTTACTTGAATTGTTGTTTTTGAAAGGAAAGAAAACAAGTTTCCTTAAAGTACCATCAAGTATGTTCCTTTTGCCCTCCCAACTGAAATAAGACAAGTTTTTGGGTTTTTTCTGCCTTATGATCTGTGTGCAAAATAATAAGAAATGAACTGATTAGGGGGGAGAGTTGTTCCAGCTTTGACTTTAACTTGTCCATCCTACAAAGAGAGCTTGTAAGAGCACTTTTCTTGCAGGTTCACAGACTTGTTGGGTTATTTTCTCTCATGTCTGATCCCCCAAGAAGCTATGGTTCAGCTCCACTCTGTGAAGCAGTCAGTGCTTATCTGTCTGATGGGCTCAGGAACAAGTCACTTAAGATAAAAGCACTTCTTGGATTACCACCTTCCAGTCGTTTAGGATTTAAAGAGTAGGATCAGGAAGCCTGATTTATTCTCCAAAGGGTTGTCATCTAAGCGTTTGGAGATTTCCTCTTTGCCAAGTGCAGACTTTGCTCTGCAGTGATTTCTATCCACTTCTGGCTTCTAGCACCATGTAGTGGAGAAACTGCTTCTTTGACCTTGAACTTGCTAGAGGTAAATGTGCACACTAGTTATTAGTTGCTGCTTATTTCCTCCTTCCCACTGCCTCTTTTTGAGGGGAAAGCACCCAGAGCCACATAACAGCCCGAATTAAAGCCCATTTCTTGCATTCAGCCTGGGGTGCTGATGCTCAGCTGCTGCCTACTAAAGGTTTTGCACTGAGGAAGGGAATCTCTACAGAGGCAAGATGACTTGGTGGTCACATTATAAGGTTATCATCAATATTCCTGCATGATATAGCTCATCTGGGGCTGAAATATTGCTGTAACCATTTAGCCATAAGATACAGCAGATGTGGGGCTTAGGGACACAGTTTAGTTGTGGACTTGGTCGTGTGAGATTAATGGTTGGACTTGATCTTAAGGGTCCTTTCAAGGCTAAAATGATTCTATGATACTACATTGCAGGTTAGTGACCTCTCTGGAGAGCAGAAACCTGATAAGATTTTGTTACCTTTCATCATCATTCAGTGGTCATCAGATCAGACAGGGCACACCAGGTAGGGCTGGAGCCTATTTTGACACCAGAATCATATCCCCTGTGACTCTGCCCAGTGACACTCATCACTGCTAGGAGCCAGCAAAAAACACCAAAGTGTCCCCAGCAGATGGACCTTTTTCTAGGGTGGTGGCACTTCCCCTGGTTGGATTTTGGCTCCAGTCTTACTCCAGCACTGCTGCTGACCCTTACCTGTCACTGAGGTGCCATCAGTCAATCTTTCTGGCAGGTGCTAATCCCAGGGAAGTGCTCTCTCTACCTCAGCCCCATTTGTTTAATCCCAGTCTCTGCAGGTTTATTTCCTAACTCACAGTTGAGCAGTGTGGCTGAACAAAGCAGCAGCTACTCCTGCAGCTGAGCAGAGCCATTGGGAAGCCTGTAATATGTTAGTGAGATCTGGACTTCTGGCCTTTGCAGCTCATTTCTCTGGGAAGTGGGTTTTATTTCTCCATCTGGAGGATGGTTTCCCTCAACCTTTTCTTCCTTTGGTGGTATTGCCACTGGCACAAACACCATCAGCAAATGCACCCTCCTGGCACCAACCTGTTCTGTTTTGAAGTATCTCTTTGTACTGCAAAAGGGAGGGTGAACACCCCAAAATGGGACATCCAGGATTTAAAACCTTCCCAAACTTCCAGCAGAGGCACAGCAAAGCATCCTGCTGACTTCAGTGACACTATGGGACTGGTTCCCAAGAAATTTAGGGATCTTGCATTGCCCTGTGGGTTCTGGGAGGGATTTGAACCAATGACTGAATTTAGAAAGCTGCCTGAAGCAAGATGTTTTCATTCCCACCACATCCCAATATAGTTTTTCATATTAAATCTCATTTTCATTGTGATTCTGTATTGGATATAATCATGATATTTGACAAGCCAGGGTTCTGACTTCAAGCTCTGCTGCCAAGGAAATAACAAAATAACCTTCTGTACCTCCAGCACAACATAGCGTGCAAACAGCACAAACACCCCAAATCTGTTGTTCTGTCTTTGATTTTGATTGACTTCGAAGAAACATTAAAAATAATAATGAGAAGCTGATGACATCGTGGCCTGTGGAATGCACCACTGCATAGAGAACAGATGGTGCAAAGACATTTTGTGGAAACTTTTTTCAAAAATGAACTTGGCACCTGGGCCTTCCTTAGGATAAATGCTCAAACTTGGAGCAATTGCAGCACTTGGTGGTTGGGATCCATTGAAACCCATCGATTTTGTGCAGAGGAAGGCAGCTCTAGCAAGATACAGATTTATTTCTCAGTTAGCAGTAGTATTTCTTTCACGTTTGAGAGAGCTCATCACTTTTCCTCTATTATAATTAGAAGCAAATTAACGGAATTTAATTTTGCAACTTAGAAAATGATGTGATTTCAGGGCTAACTGACCAGGCTTTCAAGTAAATATACAATTATGAAGACAAGGGAACATTAGTTTGTCCTTCAGTTCTGTATTTTATGAAGTTTGGTGGTTTGCTGCTCTAATTTTTTTACTTAGCGGTCCCACAAATATTTTCAAGTGGAGGTTAAATCCATCTGTCATAAATTTAATCCTATTTGTAGTACAGTGGCTTTTGTTAATTTTAATTCCCCACCTTTTTATATATAGACACATCCCCTTAGATTACTTCAGATTCAAAGGCTCATGTTATTACTGTTATATAGCACTCAACAAGTCATGCTAGACAAAAGAATCTTGTGAAGAAAAGCACCTGATCTTTGTCTGAAAACTTGCAATGATGGAGTCCACCTTATCCTTTGATCAGTGATTCTGTGTTAAAAAGAAATCTATGCTTTATTGCTTATTCAAATGTGTCTGGCATTTACTTCCAAGCAATGAATCTCAGTTGGCATTTCTCAGCTAGATTAAAGAACCATTCCGTACCTGGTATTTTCTTTTTCCAGCTGTACTTGGACATCCCAGTGAAGTCACCTCTTAATCTTCTTTGTGATAGACTAATCAGATTGAATTACATAAGTCTCTCACTAGAAAGCCTAGTGGGGGCTTTTTGTTGTTTTTTTTTTTTTTTTTACAGCCCTCAAATCATATGGATTTCTATATGGCTTGACATCAGTGGAGATTTATGCTAGCTTGGAATTTGGCTGTATATTTCAATTACTGCAAACATTTTGTGGCCTGGGGTGGAACGCGCGTAAGAGCATGACAAATTTTTTGTAACATGCATGTCTGCTGAACTTGGTCTGGCAATCAAATGGAGTAAAATTCAGCTGCATGCAAATGATCAGCAGAAAGCCCCTGTCCCATTAAGCTGTTTTCAGGGCTTTACGTTCATCTTAAGTGCAATTGAGGCCATGGGAGCAAAGATAAACATCAGGCATTGAGACAGATGCTTAACTTATGCACCTCATTTTTCATGGCCTCGGTGGAGTTATGCTGATTTACACCAGCTGAAGACCTTGGCCCACAATAAGCAGCACAAACTGATAAAAGAGTCCAATCCTCAGCTGGCTGCTTATATGAGAGCTTGAATGCAACCTCAGTGCTTGGTAAGATCTCATTAAAGCCTGAGTCAATATGGCAAAGGGACATAGTTATAATAGAGCAAAGCTGCAGCAACTTTACAGAATCCTAATTGCTGTAGGGCTTCTGAGGGGGAACCTGGGCCATCAGGCTGGTTAGCAGCTCCAGGCAACACCTTTCCCACTAAAACTGATACAGAGACTGAGGTAAGCTGTTTGGATCCCACTGAGATGCTTTCCCTTGCTTATGGAAGCCACCCATCAAGCTGTAGGACTCCATGGCACGTGTTTGTGCCCTTCACAGCCCTGGTTTTCCTGATGTGTACCTTTTCACACCAACATCTGGACACACACAGGTGCATATAGGCTCCTAGAAAGGGATGCACTCACAAACCAGAGCCGTTGATGGGCTTATATGTGTTGTAAGTATGCACATCTAAACTTCAGGCATGAGTAAATTTGTATTTCATGCAGAGGGCTCTAGATGAGAAGGATGCTGTGGGCAGGAATGTGGAAGTGTTTGTGTTAAGCTGATGTCTGGTTGTGTACAGCAGTGTGATGAAAAGAAGGTGAATAAAAGCGGGTGTGTTTATGTATGTGAGCGTGGGGAAGGGCCACTGGGAAATAAATGATACGAAACGTCTGTACATTCCAGGGAAAAGTTCGGATCCCTGAGGTTCGGGGATATGCTCTAGTCATAAAAATAAACACATTGGTGTAGCATGCCAGTGATATGTGGATAAACTCACTAAGGACGGGTAGAGTTTCAGCTTTCAGCTCCTTCTGATGGTGAGTTAGCTGCTTCCCTCACTGCCTCTTTTGACAGTTCAAAGTAAAATGACATTTTAAATAAGAGGTTAAAGAGCAGAGGAAAACAGAGGCTTTTCTGCTTGAACCAGGGGAAATTTGATAAACCAGCCTTCCAGAGATGCCAGTGATTTCAAAAGGCTCCATTTCCTTTTGATAAGGTTTTGAGAGAGTAATTCAGAGTAGGATCTGTTAGCCAGAGCTCTTAGCTGCTAAAATGTCAGATCAGAGGCTGAGCTATTTCCCCAAGAATAACGATTAGTTATTGCCATGTATAGCCTATTGTGCTAAGCCCTTTACAAAATCTTTCCACCACTTCTGTCCTGCCTTTAAAATTGCACTTAGATCTGCAAGAAGAATGGTCAGAGGGTGGTTTTCATTAGGCACCACCTGAAGAAAGGCTTGATTTATTTTTTCCAATCTGGTACATCCAAATAAAAGATACTACCTCCCCTGCAAACATTCTGTTGTTCATACATCCAGAGCATGATGGATGCACCAACAGTCCCTCAAGAAGAACACATGGAGGGTGGAAGTTCTGACCTGTCACCACGGGCTGTGTTGGAGGTTCCATTGCTAACCATTTATCAAGTTTCCATTGATAAAAATGTGTAATCAGTGGTACAGAGATGCTATAATGTTGTTCAGATGTGAGTGGTGTGTTCAGATTATAACCAGCAGTGGTTATAATCACATTAAAGGAATTTTAGATTGCTAAATATGTAGAAAGGATATTAGGCTCACCCTGCTACTGTGTATGGAACAAGACCATTCTATACTGGTTCACATTCATGTGTATCAGTCCAAATTCTGCCTCTAGGTCGATCACCAGAAAATTTAGCAGAATGGGACAGGCTGACACGTGAGTTCAGGTCAAATGATGGTGTAAATACAACTGGTTCAAGCCATTTTCATCTGTGCACTGACACCTACAGCTTCAGCCCTGGGTTGGCAGCTTGAGCAGAACTTATGTTTCTAAGCCAGTAGCAGGCAAATGCTGACCACTACTGAGCTGCACCGTGGCTTTAGAACTACCTTGCCATACAATTTAAAAACCTGGTAGCACCTGGGTACTGATTAGATCCTTGCTAAGTCACAAAGCCAAGTTTTACACATGAATCCAAAAATCACCTGGACTCTTTTCCTTGGCTTGGAGAAGTTTTACTCAGGGCTTTATGGCCATCATTCTGCTTTGCTTTGAAACTTGGGGAGAGATGTCCTCTTTTAGTGACAGCTCTGTAACTCCATGAAAGTGGAGGCAGAAGCAAGACCTTTGTACCAATGTCCTCTATTTCTCTTAGGAATAGCTGGGTGTGTATGAATTTCCCTGTGATATCCCACAGGCCAATATATGGGTGTTTTTACAACCAGATGTATGAAGCAGACATTTCTGGACATAACTGGGCACAGCAGAGCATTAGGACTGTAGAACTCATACAGACAGACCTGTAGATGATCACAGTCAAAGAATAAATGTGTTGGAAGTCCTTTTAACCGATCTCCTTTTGGTCTCTAGAAAACAGGACAGCAGTGGCAATTTGAACAGAATATGGTTTGCTGTTTCAGGCAGGCTGTAGGTTTGGGGAAGGAGGAAAACTGAGTTTTGTCATGCTGACGCTGACTATATTAAGGTCACTGTTTAATCAGTGTAAAAAGGAGTGGCAAGTTATGTTACCCTGTGCTTTTATGCACTTTCCCCAGGATCAGGGGGTGATATGGGAGTTGTTACACCACCAGTGGCTGCTCTGAGTGACAGAGCAGCTATAGTATGGCTGTGAGAGCCAAACTTCTGTCCAGAATGATCTAGATCACTCTATCTGAAGAGAGCTTAAGACCAGATACACCAATTCTTTCTCAGTCAGGTGCCTGGAAATGGGACCAAACACTTGAGCAAACTTCAGGTGAGCAGACTTCAGGCACCCCTGTTGTCTGATGGGATCAGAAGTATCCAGCAGATAATTTTGCAGTAGCTGAGATCCATGCCATTTGTCAGCTCCTGCCCAGGTTCAGGAGTGACCCATGAGGAGACACTGCCCTGTTTTGGCCATGTCAGGTTTTGGCTGCCAGGTTAAGAGCTGGCTTTGGCAGATGGAAACTGCATGTCCCAGTGGCTGCTCTGTCCCAGGTTTCCTGCATTTCAGAAACCAGTGGCTTCACAGCTTCTGACCCAGTTTCTCCTGGTACACAAGCATGGGTGCTCCTGTGGTGGCTGGAAAACTTGAATGGGTATGGAAGTAGGGAGAGTACAACCAAGGCATCCAAAATGATGTCAAGAAATAGTCAATGAAAGACAGAGGTACAAACCCACCACCAAATCTAACCTTGGCTAGTGTGACTCTGCAAAAAACATTAATAGAACTGTGCTGATTTACATCAGCTGAATGTTAAGGCTACCACAATCATATGGACTGTGTGGAGTAAGAAATATGCAGCCTATATAAATGTGTATCCTGTAGATGTGCATGTGTGCCAATAGTGTACATAGAAAGAAGATAGAAAAAAGTATCTAGCTAGGAAAAAATATATGGAGCATCTTGCTGCAGCAGACTGGAGTGTGACACACTCAAGATGCTTGTTATGGTTGTGATGTACAGCAGCCCCCTGATTTTCATTCAGGTTTTCACAATCACTGCTATCTTAACTCCAAGCCTCATTAAATCAACCTCAGCTGAACTGTGGTACAATGTTACAGAGCAGATCCTCCCCTTCCCCAGTGGGAAACCAACTTGGACTCAGGAGCCATCATTTAACCTTGGAGTCTCTGAATCAACAAGGCAGTTTCTGCAGAGACACCTGGCAGCACACGCATTTTATGCTTTAACATGGCTGGTAAATCCTGGGTGGTTAAGTAAACTTAACCTTCATTTATGAAACTTGCAAACCAAAGGGTAAAATGTGCCTTGTGCAAGTAATTACGTAAAGGTCTTAGAGAGTGGAGTTATCACTTAAAGACGCCGGGCATTGCTAATGAGTTGACTGAGAATTGATCTCTCTGTAATTTAGTTATTTATATGCAGTTCCTGTTTTCCATGCTCAGCTATAGGTCAAGCCCACTTTGAACTGCTCAGAGACCCCCAAGTTTGTCAAGCAAAGTCCCAAAGCCATGGCACAATGATATTTTAGAAAAGTAAATATTGTCCTGAGGGGCTTTAAAAAGGAGGCAAAGCTGTTTGCTTTCTAGCTGGTTCTTTAAACCAGACAACTGCTTCCTGTTACTAAGGGGTCTCTCAGCAATGTGACTTTGCTTCTGTTAAATAGAAAAGAGTTTCAGGAAAAATGTCAGTACCACCTTTCAGGTATTTTCATATCCCAGAGAGGTGGGTAGGAACAGTCTAGGGTTTTTGCATAGAAATGCACTGTTCTGCAAAAGATGGAGCATAAGGGCTGGAGGAAGGAGTGAAAAACTCAGGCTGATGAATATTGTCCTCAGGGCTAATATTTTCTACCAAATGTCTGTGAGCAATGATCAGAACACACACACACTGCTCCTTCCTGCAGATCCCAGCCACGGGTTCATAGGGGCTGGGCAGACAGAGCACATGTAAATCCAAGCAAACTTGCCCCCTGTTAGCCAGCATCACCCAGAGGACCAGCTGAGCTGAGGTTTTTTAGGCCAATATAGCCAAGAACTGTGCCTAAATGGGGCTGTTTGGGAACCAAGCTACAGACAGGCCATGGCCAAAGCAAAGCCAGCAATGCAGATGGGGAGCCTGGAAATGACAGTGCTGAGATTGTTTCAGGCAGTTCTTGACCTGACAACACAGACGTCTGGAGAGGGCTTTTTTCCTTCTTGAACTGGTGTTACTGAAAATTCTGGCACTCGAGGGCAAGGAGGTATTTGCAAATAGCTGAGGCTGTGTAAGGGACTTTGGCTGCAATGGTGCAAAATTTGCCTTGTAACACTGGTGACTTGCAAGAACAGGACAGTCCTTGGAACCAGCTGCTGCTGAAAATGGGGATGAAATTACCCTCCTCTAGCTCACTTCTGTAGCTGCTCTGTTGGTTTATGACTCACTAGTGAGGATGAACACTTTCAAAGCAGTCTTGGCTCATAGCTTCCTCTCACTCAAGTTTTTAAAATTTATATATTTGGGTTTTTTTGTTTTGTTTTTAGAGTGACCTCTTTGGCTTCTAGCCAAATACCCCAGATAGAGCATTGTACTTTCTCATGCTTCCTTAGCTGTGGTGGGCAGGCTGAAGGTACCTGGGGGAGCCATCTCTCCCAGACTGGCAAATCATGATCTTTGTTTAGCTCTAACGAACACAGCCTCTGGGGGAGGACTCAAAATACTCCTGTCCCTAAATCTTGGGGCAGCAGAAGGGTACTGTGAAGGTGGCACAGAGCTTTCTACACGGGCAGGGCTCAAACCATGGCAGCAGCAGGAGCCTTGTGATGAGACCACTCTTGTCTGATGGACTATGTCAGAGAGCATCTCTGTTAGATAGCTTACACCTCTAAAGGGTGATTTTTGCCCCAGGAATGCTTTAGGGACTCAGGATGGACTAATCTTGTATCATCCTGTGTTCTCCATAGATAGATGGGAGACATAAAAGTGAGTAATGTCAGCCTGATCCTGCTGGTGAAAAGAAAGGAAGACTCCTGAAGGCTGGAGGAAATCCGCAGAAGAGGCCCTCTGAGATACCTCTTTCTCCATCAGTTCTTGGTAGCTGGGGTCTTGCCTAGTGGTCTGCTTTGTTTCAGATCAGGTGAAGAGGGGGATCCTCAAACATGTGGCACCATCTCTTCAAGGAGAACCTTGAAGATTTTAATAACCCCCCCTCCCTCCCTCTGTGCTTTTAGTAGGCTCCAAACATCTCCCCTAGATCTCTTCTCAGTGACCAAGCCCTTTTCTCCATCCCCAGCAGCATCCTTGGTTGCTTCTGTAGGAGCTTTGCAGAAGGAAGGCAGAAAGAAGGCAGGAGGAAGAAGGCAGAAACAGGTTGGCAGGAGGAAAGCATGAAGAAGGCAGGAGCAAGGCAGGAGCAAGGCAGCCTTCGCCATCTAGTGAGCAAGGCACAGATCACCACCAGCAGCAGCTGAAGGAAGGGCTCACCCCTGGCTCTGATGAAAATGCCTTTTTAACCACCCCTAGAGACTGTACCAACAAAACCAAGCTGAAACCTATCTTGTGCATTCCCACCCACCATCAGTAACATCTTGCTGACAAGCTCTTGTAGCCAGCAGACTACTCTTACCTAGAATTTCTGCATTTCACCCCCTGGGAGGATGGGTGCTGCTCAGATTGTGTTTCATCTCCTGCTCTGCTTGGGATGGCAGTCGGAGCAGGGGAAGCACCACGGGAATGGGAGATGGATCAGATGGATCAGTGTGGCGTGGTTATTTAGCTGTACCTATAGCACAAAGTCCACAGGTGTGGCTGTATTAAGAACAGAAACAAAATTCTTTGTAAAATACAACACATGCACCCAGAAGAGATTTTTTTTTTCCCCCCTGGGATGTCCATAAATGTACAGGGGACAAATCCCCCCTGTCTCAATTTAAGAAATGTGTGATAAATGAATGCTGCTTTGCAGGGTTTCCAGAGGTTACCTGACATCCTCTGAGAAAAAGCTAATGAGCAGGAAACAGAGCAGGAGCTATTGATAGATCCATTCTTGACTTCCTCTCTGGTTTTCTACTGCCTGTCCCCTATTTTTAGCTTGGTTTCCAAAGGAAACAGGGGCTTGTGTGATTGCTCTGCCCACAACAGTCTATCAGTTGCTGCCTAATCACTCAAGCAGGGAGGTTTCACTCAGGTTTTTATATGGAGTAAAGTCCTATTAGACCCCTTTGTATTTTGTGGAAATAAATAGCCAAGGGAGAAGAAAGACCCCAGATCCTTGCTCTGGCTGAAGGGCACATCGTTGAATGAGCCCAACACTTCATCAAGTCCCAGTAAAGCTACACACAAATGAGATTCAGATAATGGAGCTTCATAAATTCAACTGTAAAGTTATTTGTTATTACCATGACTAACGATTAGGTTAAATATCGAATTATAATTTTGTGTTATATTATTAATTGTGCCCCAACAACCTCTTAAAACCCCTGGTTAGGAAGGAGATTCAGTGTGAAAGGTGCTGTGCGAATGTACAACCCACAGACAGTCCTGGCCACAGCCACAGCCCCTATACTGGTTTGTGAAGCTGTCAAATCCAGGATCTGGGTGGAATTTTGGAAGGCCTGTTTTAGAAAATCAGGGAAGGATTTTCTTAAGTTTTTGTTAAATCTGAGGGACATAATGAATTGGAGCTTTGGCACGGCTAGAGAAGAAAAGCCCATTTCAGCAGAGGCTGATGAGATGATACTGATCCAAATGTCTGTCACTCAGTGCCATGTGTTGGGCTTAGCTCCCCAGCTGCTGTAGAACAGCTTCCAAGTGAGTGGCTGTGACCCTTCCCTGCATTTATCCTCGGTGTTTCAGGGATCAGGGGAGAGGTCAAGGGCTATCTTGAAGGTCAGGAGATGTGCTCACAGCCAAGGGCCATTCCTGAACTGTGTCAATATTTGGTCTTCCACAGAAGATATGAGCAGCAGATAAAAGGGTGCTGAGCCATACCCGCTGGGAAGGTGGGGCCAGGCATCTGATGAGGAGGATGAAGGGGGGGTCAGTGGGGCAGAAGGTTGTTCATAGCCTCAGTGGTACCACTGCTCTGCAGCTCATTGGTGTTTCTGTTTGCCCAGCCACATTCAGGTGGAGGAACCTTGTGGCTCCTTAGAGGAAGAAATAAGCAGCCTGGCCAAGGTCAAAGAACAAACCTTCATTAAAACTTAGGCGTCCCTGAACTTCAAACCCAACTGCAACTTATTTCCTTTCAGTGTTATAAATGGGGAGCCCATGCATCCAGCTGATAGTGGGCTGCTGCTTGGCAGGTGGTTGCCCATGTACCCTGTGAACCAGAGATATGTGATGTTTTGGTACCTAATAGGTCCTGTGTTCGGTGGAAACTGGGGGAGGAGGGCTCAGTTCCTATAGTTTGTGCAGTCTCAGAACTGTTGCTCTGGGAGCCACAGGGGAGCTCAGAGGGCAGGGAGGATGGGCTGTAATCCTGAGTGTTAATATGGGGTTAAAATCCTGGTAATTTTTAACTCTTCCTTCACCCCCAGCAGACTCAGCTTGATGCCTATTAAATACCTGTTATCCAATTACAGTATAGATTGCCCACTTAAATGCCTTCTGCCATCTGATTTACATGACTGAGCTCTTCATTCTTCCCTTTTCCACCTGTTTCTTTACACTCCAAAGCACCAGTAAAAAGCCTGTGAGCACCATCAGAGGCAGGACTGCATCCCACAGCATAACAGCCCCACATCTGCCTGATGGTTTTAAACTAGTCAGTGGCTTCCAGTGAAATCTGGGCTTGGGGAGCCCAGCTCCTCCTGAAGACAAAGTTCAAGATACTGGAAAACTTTGCTAAGGTGTGTTGAAAAAGGAATCCTGTCCCTGCACCTTGGCAGAGACTCAGGAGGTACTGAAGTCTGATGGGCAATGGCTTGGTCTCTTGCACAAAGAAGCAAGGGGCCTGAGAAGCTCCTTTTACAGTTCAAAGGGATGTTTCCCTGGGCTTGTAAAATACACAGTTTAAGTAGTAGCTATATTTCCAAGGCTGGTCCCACACCTGCAACAACCTTGTAAATAGTGCTGGGATATATGGTTTTAAGACTCCTTGTAAAAAGTAAGATCAACACAAGATTTACACGGTTTTATGGAATTGCTTTACAAGCGATTTTGACAATGAAACTTGCTATCAAAATCACCTCTGGTGTTAATCACAGAGGAAGCATTTAGCAGAAGCCAACAAAGACAAATTGAACTCTGTTCTTAGCTAGCTGGGGGACTGAGCTGTGAATCTCTTGAAACCCGGGGCATCACTCATGCAACAGTGCATGGAGATTCTGGGGTGGCAGGCCAGGTCTTCAACCCCTGGGGGTGGATATGTTTTGGGATGCTTCACTGTGCTCAGAAGAGGAGGGAAACTGGACAAGGAACATAGGAGGTGAAGCCCCTTTTCAGGGATTGGACTTCAGGATGGGGACTCAGGGAGGCAAGGGAGCAGGAGGGGATAATTCATAGAATTCTAAGACTGAACAGCGTGTTATTGGGGGAGGTGGGGATCAGTGTTGGTGCATCAACTTAAACCAGGAGTGTTTTCCTCACAGGTGTACACTGGCATGCTGACTCCTGTGTATTTGTATCCTGTAGCTTTCTACCCTTGCTGGGAGACTGCTAGGGGCTGTGCTGGTGAAGGACAGGAAGGGGTTACCAGCTGAGAGGAAAGCAGAGGGACTGCTAGCAGGGAGAAGCAGAGGTGATGCACAGCAGCATCTCAGACCTATGTTGGCAAAAGTCCCCAGGAACCCCAAGCAGAGGATGAAACCCTCTTGTGTGGAGCAATGTGCAATGAGGTTTTCATTGCACGACTGTCACAAGCCACAGACTAACCAGAGCCTCACTGCTCACTGCCAGTGAGTTAGAGCATCCTTCTCACTGAAGCAGGCAGACCCTCAACATCCTTTTTTGGAGAGACTCTTCTCCCAGTTCACTGGAAAACACTGGTGCTGAGCCTGATTTTACTCACCCTAAACCAAGAGCTGTGGTTCCCCACTGCCAAGGTACTCCCACTGCTCACCTTCCATGTCAGCTCTCAAAAAGTCAAGAGCAAACTGGCATTTGCTCCGTGCTTCTGGATGTTCTCAGGCTTCTCTGTAGCTTTGCATGTGAGCATAAAGGCAGCTGTGCTGGGCTAAACCCAGGGCTACTGAGTGCTGCAGGTTTCCTCCAGTAGCTGTGGGCTGATGCCTGAGAAAAAGCAAATAAAAAGGCAGGGACATCGGATTTCCCCCAAGAGCTTTCCCAGAATGAATGTCTGTGGCACAGGGGATTTCCAGGCACTGCTGTGGGTTGTCTGCTAAGTTGCCCTATGTCGACCTCTCTTTTCCTGATATTTTTCCAGTCTTTCCTTTGATCCTGATGAACTTTCTACAGTCCCAGCATACTTTGACAAAGACTTCTCTATCTTCCTCTGATCAGGAGGAATCACCTCCTGCTTGAATGTGGCTCCCAGGAATTTCACCTGGTTCAGAGTCCTGTGCTGGGCAATGGTCAGAAGCTTCTCCCTTTCCAGTTTCTCCTGCTGACTTGGAATTTTGCAGCTCTCCGCTGTCCCCTGCCAAGCTATTTCTTTCTTGCACACTTAACAAGTCTCTGATAAATGCAGAGGGACATGGTATGTCTGTATTTCCAATTTCTTCATGCTCTGAAGGTATCTAGAAAGAATGGTAGGAGGCTGAAATAGTTGCAGGGTATTTTGGTATCTTCTGCTGTTTGGCCCAATGTGAGCAGTCAGGGTACTCGGGCAGTTCTTGGTCCTCCCTCGGCACACAGGTATTTAATACACCAAGCAACTCTTTGCAGTATAGGATATGGCCACGAGATGTCTCTTTGAGCCGTACGGGACTCCAGAAACTGCAGAAACTTTGGAGTCAGGAGCTGCCACCATCCCTGGCAAACAAAGCACAAACAAAACACCCCCCTGGTGCACTTAACAGGATTGGAGAGCAAAACCCTGTGTGTAAGCAGAGGTGATACTTTTATCAGACCTGCCGGGGGAGGACCCCCCCCCCCGTCGACCCCCACTCCCACCAAGTTCCAAACAGCAAAGCTTTCGAACACATGAGGTCATTTTCACTCCAAAAATAAGAACCACCGTCTCTCAAGCTTAATCTTTGCCGAAAACAATCACCCTGAAGCTAATTGGGTTTTGTTAATTATTCAGATTCGTGGAAAGAAAAGGCTGCTTGATACCTGTGGCGAAAAGGCAATGGTATTAGCAAGGAGGGAAGTGATAAGATTGTTGGCCAACAACAATCTTTTTTTCTAGAAAAAGAAAAGAGAGATGGATGGCTGCTGGCTGGAATATAGTAAAGGTTCACTGCTGCTGGTTTTAGGGAAATATATATGGCATAAAAAACTAGTGAGACCATAAATTCTAATGTGCAGCAGATTAGGGAATTAAATCTTATCTTTTACTGGTATCACCTAAGTTTCCCATGATGCTCTGGACGAGAAAACCAGAGCTGGTGAGATTGTTTGTTGAAAAATGTCTCCAAATGGCAACAAAGTGCATCAGATGGTAATGTCACATAATGTTCAAATAATAATTTCCACCAGTTTATCTCTAGCATCATGAATTAGCAACAACTTCTCAGCACAAAACTGACCCTGATAGAAAAAAATTTGGCTACTGCTCTGGACACTATCTCCTACCTGATTTCTAGCTGAGAAAATGCTGATGGCCATGCCAGGAAAAAATATTCATCAGCCAGTCCTGAGCCGGTTACCATCCCAACTTGGGACCAGAACCATTTCTGCAAAGAAGTGGCAAAATGTTTGTTTGATCTGATAGCTGGAGCCTTTTGTCGGGAGCTCACAATGTGTGAAGAAAAGAGAAGAAAAGCTCTGGCAGTAATGCAGGGGGGATGAATGCTTCCCTGGCCTGCCCATCAGAGCAGATTAGAGTTCACCTGCTGTGAACTAATCTCTGGGGGAGAGGGTCAGTTGTTTGGATAGTGTTGCTAATGGAAGGCAAAACCTTTCTCCACATTCCCTCCTTCAGTGCTGGGTCTGTTTAGGAGATGAGTCAGTCCTGGGTTATTCATCAGCCGAGGAGCTCTCCATCCAAGTTCACAAGGACCTCTAAAGCGCTTTACAATTACAGGAAATTATACTTCGGGGCTAATGTTAAAACACAGCTATCTTCTCACTTCTCTGACGAGAGAAGCAGAGTGTCAGATTCGTGTTCCTCATTATTTCATTGTGCTGGAGAAAATACGTGGGAGGAATTTATTTCTGACTGCACCACTCCTCTCTGTGAGGGGCTGAGCCCAGCTAGAGCTGGGGGGACATTTTCCTGGGGGATGCTGGGGAGGAGGTGAAGCAGTGCCATGGGGAACCTTCCTGATGATTGTCCCAGGTCCTTGGCTTGCTGCAGAAGGTCAAGTCAGAGCAGTGCTGGCTCACCAAGGTGCAGTGAGACAAATCTCCCAGCCCCACAGCAGCAGAGAGGATGGTGAGAGTCCCTCTGGGTCTGATGCACTTTTACGCCCTTCCTCTAGGTCCCCCATCCTCATCTCTGGGCTCTTCATGGGCAAGTACATTTTGTTTGTCTCATCCATGGCCCTGATGAATATGCAGGTTTCAAACCAAATAGTCCCTGAGTCAGGGCAGGTGGCTCTCTCCAAGGCCCACCAGTTCCTCTGGCCCATCTCCAGGTCATGTTCTGGACTTTCCTTGAGGGCCAGATCCCAAGCTCAACCTCTCCTATTTGGAGTAGATTCAGCAGCAGAATACTCTCCATAGCTTTGTTGCTGTCAAGAAATTATTTGTCCTCTGTAGATCACCCACCTGAATGTGGAGAGCTGTCATTTGGTTGTTTTCTTATTTTTGTATCATTTGCAATGGTGATTCTGGAACAAAGTCAGTAAGTGCACACATGAATCCAATGACTCACATTTTTTTGTCACAGAGACAGACCCTCTGTTTAGACAGTGATTTGTAACCACACTTCAACCCACACAGTCCTAAGCAAATGGTAATTAAAAGTCTTCTGTATGGTCTTTATAAGCACTTTTAAGAAATGGTTTGTACTAGAAAACTTTAAGGAGACACGTTTGGAACAAGAGTACTTGTTCAATCATAACTTGCGAGATGTAGTTAAAATGACGAAATGTTGCAAAGCATAATATTTAATACTGTTCCTTTTAGCCCTTAATTGTTTTACTGTTGGACTCTACAACCCCACCATTACTTGCCAAGGGCTCTCAAGGGGGTGATCTGCCAGAATCCCATCCACTGACCTTCAGCTGCTGGGCTTCCAATGTATAAGATGCCTCATAGCACAGGTCCATCCATGATGTCGTTGTCCGTCCTCTCCAAGTGACCAAAAAAGATATTTTCCGTTCATATTTCTTTTATAGCAAAATTTATTACCATGGGTAATGATAGATCTTTTAGGGATGTGTGAAAGATGCATATTTTGCTCTTGTGCAGGCATTGAGATGGATCTGTATTTTACTGCCTTCTGTTTAATCCAGCTTTCTCCTTGGGACTCACAGATGCAGTGGAACATAGATATTTTGCCACCTAAGGCCACTGCCCTTATGATGAAGAGGAGGTGTTTCAGTGCTTGCAAGATGATCATCAATATTATCTCCTGCAATTTCTCTTTCCTTATCTTACAACGTTTCCATAATTTGCCTTTGACTTAGTAGCTTAAATTTGTAGTAAATCTGTTCTCCTGGGAGTGTAAGAAAAACATCTTCTTTAAATCATTCTTATGTGGAAAGACACTTGCAGTATTTTTTTATTCATATTATTCATTACTTTTATGACAGTGCAAGTCATGGCACTGGGGTACTGAGCTACTACACAGAGCTCTGAAGGAGAAGAAAAATAATGAGAGAGATAAAGAGAGCAGAGAAGTCACTGTCAGCTTTCTGTATAGGAAATAGGGAAACTGAGGCACAAATGCCCCAGGTCCTGCAGTATCTACGATACAGCTGGAAATGTGGAATTAAACCTGCATCTTCTTTACCAGGCCAGTGCTTTAGATATCATCATCCTATTTTTCCCTGCAATGTGGCTTCATGGTTAATTTTGACTATTGTGAAGTATCTTTTTTTGTGAAATACTTGATTTTCTTCAGGTTATCCCAGGGACACGATGATGCTAAAAGCTCAGAACAAGGAGCAAATGTTTGTTCCTTCTCCATCTCTTGGAAAAAGATAGTAGCAGTTCCTACAGTGTAATGTTATTTTTCTGGTTCGGGTAACACTGTCCCTGGAGTCACACACATGAGGGTCCAAAGCTTTTTGCTGAGGTGAGTTTATAGTAATTAGGAGCCAACCATGAGATCCCCACCCTGTGGATGCAGGACAAACCTAATCCTGACTGCACTGAACCCCACAGATGTCTTTGCTTTGCCTCAGTGAGGTTTGGTATTAATTGTTGGAGCACAAGGTTAAAATTAAGGGCTGCTGGACTAGTAAGTAACAATCATTGCTGGGATCTGACCACAGAAACCCTCAAACACCACTAAAAGAGAACCTTAGCAACAACAAAATCCTTTTAATTTCTTCAAGCGTCTCTAGATGGCACTATGGCAGTAGGAGTCTTACAAGGAGAAATTGGAAGGAGCCAGGAGGCTGCCAGCTCCTGCCCTCCCCTAGGATGTTCCTGGGCTGGAGGGGGAAGAGATGGGATAATTTTTTGAGTGCTACACAAGACATCAATCACAGCAAGTAAACTTCTTTGGGTTTTTTTTCCCCTCAGAGGTTAAAACTGGGTTTTTAATCTGGGGGGATTAATTTCTTTCAGTATCTCTATGTGCTTCAGAGGTGGGAGAAGGGCAGAGGTGGATCCCTTTCAACTTCATCATCCCTTAGAAGTCTTCCATAAACTCTTCCCCAAAGGGAAGGATTCATTCCCACCTTACATCAGGTTTTCAGGTGTTATTTGTCTGCTGGTATGAGGTGCTTCTCTGTGATTTTCCCACTTAAACTGTCAGGAGTGTGGAGATATCACTGAAGCCTGAATCCCCCAGATTAAAAAATTGGCTTCATTAGACTCCTAGCGGGAGAAAATATTCTCTTCAAGACAAAAAGATTGGTGGCAATTCCCAGTAATGAATTATATAAAAACCAAAGAGAGAGAATACTTGATGGGCTAACAATAAGAGGATGACAGTGGAGCAGGGAGTGTACAAATAGCAGGGTGGTATTGCATTTTCAGTTTACATATTGTTTTATGTAATTGCAGCATTGTTATTGCATCTATCAGAAAATCATTTGTGTTCCTGCCAGAGCAATTCTAATGCTCTGTGAGTTCAAGCTGGCCTTATTGTCTTGCTTTTCAAATGCTGTTTGATTTTTCAGTAGTTAGGCTCAAGGGATATTTTCTCCCCAGAACAATGAATTGGTTTACTTCTTTCCTAATAATTAATTTTTTAAAAATTTAGAAAAAGAAGAAATCCTGCTTTGTGGCTGCTAACTTCAGTGCTGCCCTGTCTTTGGGCAGATGAGCAGATCTCTTGGATCCTGTGTTTTGCCTTGGCCCCTTGTGCTGCAGAGGAAGAAAGTTTTAGGTCACTGCATCATTGGCAGAGATGGGTTTAGTTTCAGTGTCTTGTGATGGGCTTTGGGATACTGAAGTTTCTCAGGGTGTTCTCCCAGCCCATCTTTAGGAAAGTAATTGAAGTATGGCCATTGATGTCTGTGGTTGTGTTTAGGTGCATCAAGATAATGGGTGAAAGAATCCTGATTCTTTGTTTTAAGGTTATTACTGGCTTATCCTTCCCTAAGTTTACATTCATTGAATTTATTTCAATGCTTCCTCTCCCTTGCACTTCAATGGGAGCTACAGACCTGGAACTATCTGGGGAAATGAGTCTTGTTCAAGGTAGGGTGGTGTCCATAAATTTAAATTCATATGGGCCATCAAGCTGCCTAGAGAAGTCAACAGACAAGCACTAGAGCTGGCATGAAATCATGACCAGAGGAGCAAAGAAGCAGGAACATTTATTTATAGGAAGTCAGTTAACTTTCAGGACTTAACTTTCCATGATTTTCTTGATTTTAGACTTCAAAAGGCATTTTTCTTTCTATAGTATTCTTTCATAAAATAGACAACTTCCCTTTTTAGATGTTGAATTTCCCAAAGAAAATGCAATTCTTGATCACCCACTTCCAACATTCAATTGCCCCTTCAGAGCAACGATGCTTCTGCTACAATGGGGACAGCTGAGGAAAATTAAGGAGACAGCCCCAAACAATTGCAGAGCATGTGTATACCATGTGTGGAAGTGACTGATGTTGTGAGATGTGTCCTTGGAAGCCCCCAAGTCTGTCCCCACCACAGCCCCTCTCTGGGTCCTGCTGTGTGTCAGTCCCTAGGAGATGTGTTGATGCTCTACAGGTTGTTCCTCTTGCATCTCGTTGTACACATGGACACATGTTTGAGGTGCCTTCAAGTTCTGTTCTCATGGAGATGTCCTACAGCACCAAAATCCCCTGCTTCCCCCATGCTTTACATGTGTACCCTTCTCAGCCTTTGAAGGTCACCATCCCAGGGCAGAGCTTGGCCCAGTTAGGGTCTCTGTGGCTTTTCACCCTTGCTACAGCCTCAGTGAATCAATGTTCTCCATGCTTGAAGCTCCATGTGTTTTTCTTGGAAGAATCAGCCTTCTAGGAGCCATCATCCAGGTCTTGAGCATCACAAGTGCCTAACAAGGAATAAAATGGCAATTGCTTACAAGGTCCTGGCACAGCTTCCTTCTCAGGTAATCTGCAGGGATGACACTGAACAGTGCAACAAGAATCTCTGGGCTCTGCTGAGCTCCAGGCAGCTGGAACATTGTGCCTTCTTCCCTCCAGCAAAATGTGAGGAGAGGTGAACCACACATTGTGGAAAAATTCATTGCACCTTCTAACATCTGATCCTGGGAAACTGCCCACAAGCTGTGAGCATGCAGCAGCTTCAGGATGCAGTGGAGCCATTAGTATTACTATTATTATTATTATTATTATTGTAATTATTAGATAACTGCAGTGCTCTAAGACAATCTGTTCTTCAGTTCCACTGAGAGGCCACTGTTTGGGATGTAAGCAGAATATTATGGCAATCAATACCTGAAGGAGACTTTCCATTAAGTGATGAGTAAAACCAAACGAGGAAATTATGCTTTGCACTAAAAATCTATTTACCCATTAGATCACAGTATTGGAAGCATAAAGGAAGGGTTATTTTAGCTTTCAGCTGGCCAGAAAATGCCAGTTGGAAGACAACAGGAGGCTCCCTTTCACAATGTAAGAGCCATTCTTCCCTGGATGAAGGGAACTCTGCTGGCTGTGGCTTCCTGCTGCTTGTATGCGTTTCATTCTTCTTCCTCTGGACTGAAACTCTCCTGTCAAAAGGCTGAAAACAAATTTAATTGCACAGGGCATAAGTGAGGCCTTGCAGTATATCAGTGCAGTTTTCATGTGGAATAATTTTGGAGTGCTTATTGTGTTGATTTGTGGTAACCTAAATCAATTTTGTTGCGATAGCCAAGTACCATCCTTGCAAAAAGCACTCAATTTATAGAGAAAATTAATATCCTACCCATCATTGATAGCCACAAGGACAAATAATGTGTCACAGGCTGTGAAACAGATTGTGTCTGGGTCTGACTTGCTCCAGCCCTGGTGCTGGAACCAAGCATGTGGGAATGCAGATGCTGATACCTGCTGCCTGAGTGCTGCTGTAGTTTGCATTGATATAGCACAAGTGAAAAATGAGATGCAGGGGCTAAAGGCCACCTGCAGGACAGCACACTGGGTACCCAACCTTACTATCTGGCCCATGGGCTTTGCTGTCCCCATCAGACCTCACTGCTCACTTTGTGCCTCAAGGGCCCAAATTACCTGGCAGCTCCTGGGACAGGACCTCTCCTCCTCCTTTTCCCCTGTGACAATTCTTGACCTGCCCTTGAGCAATGTGTGCTTGAAGAGCAGCACTTGGGCTGCCCTCAGGAATTAGGCTTGAGGAACGCTGTGGTTTTGGGGTGGAGAATCATCAGTTTTCTATTATTTTTGCAAAGGGCAAATGCATGTTTGGGATAGCTCTTCACACAAGCTTCAGCTCTGGCCCTTGCATGAATTCCTCTCCAAGCCACCCACCTACACAAATCCCTGATGCCAGAATGCATTAATGTGAGGATATTTAGTCTGTGGGACACAGCCCACAGATCCTTAATCTAGAAACAAGGTGATTTAACTGAGGACTAACTCAATTTCTTTTGGAGTTGACAGCAATAATGGACCCAGTGTAAACCTTCCAATGCTTTAAGAGATGTGGAAATATTTCCCAGGGTGTTTTTGAAATTGCACTGTTCCTGATGGCTGTGCCACTTGCATGAAGGTTTCCTCACTTATTCATCTTGTAGTGGAGCATGGGATGTGCAGCTCATGAGTCTGCCCTTAAAAATCCAAGAGCAGATTGGTGCTGGCATGAGGCTTTCAACAGGGGCTGAGCTGACTCATGTCAGAGGTTTCTCTCAAGCTTTCTTAGTCACTAATGTATTTCCTAACATAAAGATACCACACTTTTAGTATGCAATGCAAACTGGCACCACTGGTTCTTGATGTCAGCTGCAGCTGCTTACAGTCAGGAGATCACAGTGTTTGCTTTGGGTGAAAGGAGGGACCATCTGCAGCTCCCTGGGGAAGTTGTCTGCAGGGTAAGAGAGAAACAGCAGATCCCCAGACACCCAACCTCCTGTGCCTGAGATACCTCCAGCCCCTGGAGCTCAGCAGTTAGGACACAACAGAACTGGTGGTCCCCACCTCCATCATCTTCCAAGTTTCCTGTCCATCATGTCAGGATCTCATCCCATTTCACACACACATGAGAGTGATGCTTCCCCACAGCAGTGCCACAAGGACTAACTGGGTACTGATGTTGCTGGAGTTTGCTTCTTTCCCCAAAGCCAGCTGGACAATTACTGCTTTTCATTGCCACAATCCAGAACCACCACTGCATCTCTCCACTGACTGTGGTTTTGGCAGTCAAGAGATTTTTGTTTTTAAATACAGCACCTTCTTTCTTTCCCTCCTGCCTCTCTTCCATTGCTGTGTTCTAGGTGCCAGCATCAGTGAGTTAATTTAAGGGCAGCCATTTCATTCAGAGAAGTGTATTCAAGATGAAGCTTTCAGTCATCATTCATGGAAAGGGAAGGATTCCCAAGGCAGTGAAGCAGAACTTGGAGTTTGGCAGGCTGATGATGTAGCTTCAAACAGGAATCTGTTTGCTTGGTATTGATAAAATCCCTTCCCTCCTTTCTGCATATATCAGTAAGAAAGCAATCAGGTTTTGCAGCAAAACATTTCCATAAAAATTTGTCAGAAATTCAGGTGCATCTCCAGTGTGTGCCAGAACTGCCTGAAGAAGACAGGTACCTTTTGCATTTTTAAGACTTCCAGGTCTTTGGAGGCCCTACCAGGCACCATCTCAATGATTTTTCCACTCTCAGTCTGTCCCAAGTAGCATCAGAAAATTGTTACCAGAGCAGCAGGTAGCATAAAACAGATTTGAGCTCTGTCTCTTCAACTCCACCTATTTGGTGGTGGAGAGTGCTCCACCTACTTCATCTCCACCAGCATTGGATTTGTACAGGACCCAGCTATTTAAATAAATCTTTAACTAATAAGTTCATTCACCTCAACAGAAACTACTCCACAGAGCAGGGCACCAGGTTTTTTCCAAGCCCACCAGCAAAGCACACAATCACTCCCAAAGCAAACACATTCCAGCGTGGCTACCAGCAGATGAAATAGCAGGGCTCTGTTGGCATGGATGAGGTTATTGCTTGAGAAAAAAAAGAAAAATCACAGGATTGGACCCCTAAGGAGTGAAAGCTGAGCAGAAGACAGGGTTGACAGCATGTTATGTGTACTCTGCAATTCCACTGTGTCCACTGCCCTCTACACAGCCAGCTAACATCTCGCCCTTGCTTTCTGATGAAACAAACCGTGTGCTTTCAGCTCCGAAATGGAGTTCTTTTGAAGTTTAGAGGCAGTTATGTCATAGCTGAGACAGCTGCTCAACAACCACCCAAGCAAGAGGCACTGGAGTGTGCTGCTTTCTCAGTTCTGAGCTGGTTCTGTGCAGTTGTGGGACCCCCTCATGGGGCAGAAGCACGAGTGGGTGAAATGCTGATGCAGAACCTGCCCGGGGTTGGGTTTCAGCTCCACAATGTCTCAGTGTCTGAAAGCTGGTGCAGAGTGGATATTTCCTGCCTGTGCTGACCTGTGGTCAGCAGAGACAAACCAGACCTGAGGGTCTCACCCCCTGCTGCTTAGAGGTCTCTTTCAAGGTGGGAAGAATGGGCCCATTTGGGCATTCCATGGATGGAATGGCCAAACGTGGACCTTTCAAACCTCTGCACCTGTGTGTTCAGGGAATTCAGGATGAGATTTCTGCTCTTTCCCCACTGCTGCCAGCCCAGGGCTCTTACCTTGCTGGTCTTAGCCATGGCATGGGCTGTGTGGCCACTTCAGCCCTTCACACTGCTCCCCAGAACTTCAGTCCCAGTGCACAGAGACCTCAGAGTAAGATAAGGACCTTAGAGAGATCTTCTGCAGCTTGTAGGTCCCTGTGACAGCTCAGCACCCACTGGTGCCCCACCAAGCTTTGTTTCCTGAGGAGGGGCTGATACTTGGGATGCCTTTGCATAAGTCAGGCATTTTTTTTTTTGGGTACCTGTAGTGCACATTAGCCATAATTTGTTATTTCAGCCAAAGTGATGCTCTAAGCGTGACTTCAGACTACTGTTGTGTAAGAAATCCTGGGTAAAAGAAAGCACAATTTATTTAAATGAAACTGAGGTGGTGCCTCATTTCTCCTAAGAGAAAAGAGAACGGAGGGCTGCAGACTTCAAACACTGGGTCTTACTCATGAAGCCTGTTTTTCAAAACAAACCACATGCTGATGACCTCTGGCGTGTGGTTGTGTGTGCCACAAGATGTGAATAACAGCATAAATACATTCCTGTCAGGCTGCCTATGGCCATTTCACATCACAGCTTGGAGCAGCACAGGAGACCACACTGAATATGAAGTTTCCATGATTAACCCATGGTTTCCAGTGCTGTGATTATGGTTTAACCAAAGATTATTACTTTGTGCAGCCCAGTACTTTGGCAGCATCATCATCAAATTATCACGTTGCAATGACATTTTGCTCCACACAGGGCTTGCATTCAAGGCAACGTTTGCTGAGTTGAATTGAGTTGAGGCCTTCAGCAGTCTCAAGTGTGGGAGGATTACAAGAAGTTTGATTTGGATAGAGCCCATCCATTAGCAATTATTCCTAATAACAGGCTTTCTAATCTCAGAAGGAAGGAGTACTTAAGAGGCCCCTAGTTATAGAGGCCCATAGAAAAGCTGTGCACGGTCCAATTTCTGGCCTCAAAGCCTGAATGAACAGGAAGATGATGATGCTAAGAGAGAGGGGAGGAGCAACTCAACAATGAAACAAAGCAAAATTTTCATTTGGAGTAGAAACATTGCTTGTTTTCCATTCACTGACATTTAAAAATTTTTGCTCTTTATCAATGAAGGATGTATTATTATTTTCATTTGTGTTTCTTTTTTTTTTTTTTAAAACTGAAAATCAGGTTGTTTCAAATAGAGCTATTTTTTTTAAGGAAAGCCAACCATCTTGTTGTTTGTTTGTTTGTCTTTTTCATTCTGAACTCACTGTGTGGAAGATTATTGTTTCAAAAAGTCTAAGACAAAGTTAAAACCAACGTTTCTCTCTCATGGTGGACCATATGTAGTTTAACTTAAATACATCTATATATATTAATAAAAATGACAGCCAAGGTTAGGGGCATTCACTGAATACCTCAGAATCACTCAGTCCTGCAATTCTACCAAAAAATGCTATGTGGATAGTGATGGTAGGCTCTAATTCTAGGAGACTGTAAATTTTGATATGGTCAAGCTCTGTGCAGATCCTGCAGTGGAAGCCTTTTAGGTAAAAATTTCAGCTTGTTTTGCACTTTTTGCCCAATTCCTACCTTGCCTGGCAGGTTCTGCTCTATCACATCCCCACCACACCAGAGATTTTGCATGGTCACAGCAAACAGTGGATCTGCACAGACATTGAATACGAGTCAGCTATTGTTGAGTTTTGATTTATTTTTTTTTTAATCTGTATTATTTTGAAGTTGGTCACCCTTCATAGGACAAAATATGAAATGTCTTTACAAACATTACACATACAACTGCATTCTCAGGGCAGAAGCTGGCTGAGACCAAGCACAGCAGCATCTGTCAGAATGGCTGACAAGTCCCATAAACTGGAAGTTTTTTTCCAAAGGAAAAAAGTCAGTCTGGGCAGCACCACTGAAGGAAGTGGGCTTGGGTGACAGCTTTCAGGCAGGGCTTTGTACATGAACTGAATCCCATCTTACATGTTTTTGAAGGGAGTACACGGGGAGACAGAGGACTACATGCTTTAGCTTTATGTTTTTTAAAGAATTTCATCTCATGTGGTTGGAGAAACCCATAATCCTGCAGTGCTTGAGTGAACATGACAGGAACCAGTCCCTGGTTGAACCACTTGAGTGGTTTTACACAGAAACACCAATTCAGAGCTCAACTGTCAGGTCAGCCTTGTCTGAGAAAAGATTTTTAGGATGTTTCTTTTTTGTTCTAGTGCTCTAGGTTGTTCCAAAGTTTACCCTTTTGGGCAAATTCCACATATTCTGCTATTATGGAAAAGGCTTCTTTAAACACTAAATGAAAATGGTGCCTTTTGGTGCTTTTAATTCACTGTCTTTGCAGTAATTCATACCAAAGGAAAAAAAAAAAAAAAAAAAAAAAGGAGTCAGGGGAGCCTTTATAAAGCTGTATTAATTGAAATAAATGAGCCATGCTTCTGAGAACAGTGTAGCATAGAGGAAGGGCTGTCTCTTGAATCTTGCTCCCACAGCTCTCCCCTGTGATTTCAGGCATGTCATAAAATCCACTTGTCCACCTCATTTTCCCACCTTATTAAGATGGGGCTGAGGTTGTTTCCTTACCTGACACCCCTGGGTGTTGTGAAGTCTAACTCAGTGCTTCAGAAGTACTTGGAGGGACTGGGGTTTTATTTTGAAAACCATAGCAAGCCCAGGCCTGTCCCAAAGAGGGGTGTTTATGAGCATACTTTCATTAGTCTCTTGGTTCTTCCTTTTTCATTTTGAGTCTGGAAAAACGTGTTGAAAATAATTTCACTGAGGCCCCTGGGAGAAATCAAGCTTCTTGCAGAGTGGGAGCCCTTGGAGATCCCGAGTGGAGAGGTCAGACTCCACAAAACACACCAGGCAGCAATGGGAAGGTCCCTGCCAGCTTTAGGATGGGCCCAAAGCTCCCCCCTGACTTTAGGCTGGACTCAGTTATGTGACTTTTCCCCAGCTTTTTCATTTGTGCATTCAGGCTCAGAGAAAGGGGAAGGTGAGAAAGTCACACTGAGAATTATGAGTCTGCTCCTTTCCTCCTCTCCTTCTCCCCAGAGTTCATTTCCATGCATCCAACTTTTTTCCCAGATATGGTATCATTTGCTTCTGTGACTAATCTCTGGGCAGGAGAGAAAAAGTATTTTGAAAGTTCAAGAGAAACATAAGCCAGCACATTTATGAGTGTTTTTCTCCTCTTCCCTGCCTCTGAATGACTAGAGTTTTATTATTCCTTTTGACTCCATGCTGAGATAGGTACTTCTCTTTCAAGCAGATCCTATTGCTGGCAGCAGGTTACAGAGGCTCCAAACCTGGTATACACTTTCTTCTTCAGTTCTGAATGTTTCATTAACACCAGTACTTTAGCCTTCTCTCCCCCACCCCGCTTAGTATTAATGCTTAGTGGTATTTTTCCCTTCATGTTAATGGTTCTGGATAAAGATGGCTTTCAAGAAAAGATAAGTAGTGTGAAGAGAAACCAACCAGATCTCAAAATTTTACTCTCTCCACATGCATCACAACCTCACTTCATGTGTCTTTTTTTTCAAGGCCTGCTCAGCCACAGGGTTGGTATTTCATCATTAACCCCAGGGTGGTGGGGAACCAAGCCTTGCCCCAGGCTCTTCATCCAGAGGTGTCCCCATCTGCCCTCCCTCATGGTCTCAGTAGTGGCAGATGCACTCAATGCACATTGCCATGTACAGGGTCAAGAAAAAAGGCTTGGCTCTTCATGAACTGTTGAGCATTTCCCTTGGAGGAAAAGGCAGCAGCAGCGTAAAGTAATTTTTTGGGGGATGGATCCTGCCCTCAGGGCCACTCTTGGCCCATGCACAGCCGGAGAAGACAGCCAGCATTGTCCACAGTACAACCACACAACCACCACCATTGTGACTGTACAGCACACATCATCTGAATAAACATGAATTCACCAGGATCCTTCTGGTTGGGAGATGATATCACAGGCTTTGTGTCCCCTTTTCATCTGGATCCTCTCTAAGAGAAAAATAATTCTTGGCCATTTCCTTGGAGTGCTGGCTTCCTACAGTTTGGATGAAGACAGTTTGTTCAAGAAAGATGGGTAGGTGTGAGTTTCTGTCTCTTCCCCTTTTGAGAATTATTTTTGCCAGTGCTAAATAGAAAATGATAATGCTCCCATTAAAAATGAGGTGAATGCTCAGGCTAACTTGAGTGGGTGGAAAGGACTTCACACAGGATGAAGCTGGGGACAAATCTACCCTTGCCAAGACAAACAGCTGCAGAGATCTCTGGAAAGAAAAAGGACCCTCTTGAACTGCTGTTCAAATAATTCAGCCACAGAGAGCTAGTTGGGGCTGTGTATCCATCACATTATAATTAAAACCAATGGCTTTCATATGAAGAAAGGAAAGGAGCATCATAAGTCATGCAGGAGGACTGGAGAGCTGATATCATTAGGACAACAAACTGATACTCCTTAGGACAATAAAGATATGGGACCTGCACAAATCAAAGCAGAAAGCTCCTGCTTTCCTTCCTCCATCTGTCTTTCATTTGCTTCACCTCTATCTGCCTGTTGTTGATGTTTTCTCACATTATCTTGGTCCCTTTGTTCAAACTGCCTTTCATTCCAAGGAGGCAGGGAGCTCCAGGTGTGAATGAGAGCTGTTAGCATGAACTCACTGCTGCAGTTATTATTGTTATCATTCCTCTGAAGATCAGCTCGCTGGAGGTTTGGCTCTGGGTGATTTTCTCTGCTGTTTTAACTGTATCCTTGTTAAATGTGGAAAATGGGATGAAGTGCAGAGCTCTGGATGATGGCTTGCACCCAAAAGTGCAGCCTAACCTAATGAAGTGTTGGCACGCTGTGGAGCAAGGGGTTGAGATTGTGGGGCTGGGAGCTGATGCTCAGGACTGAATGGAAAGGTTGGGGCAGTCAGGGAAGGCTTTTGACTGGACCTTTGCTCAAACTCTCACCACAACTGCACATGTGATGTGGTTTACCAAGTGAAAAAGCTGTGGAGAGGGAAGAGTGGTTTCTTAGGTAAAAAGGCTGTTACATAGGCACAGGCTGGTTTAACTGGTTAAGATGTACCTGCTGGGACTTTGAGTCCTAACTTTTTTTTTTTTTTTTCTTTTCTCACAACTGTAAAAGTAAAGTATTATGCCAGTGACCTTGAGGTCTGTCCTATCATCCTGAAGTGCTGGCACTTAAACCTTACACCATGATGCTCTTGAGACATTCTTGTGCTGACACAAGGACCATCCTTAGGTGCATGAGATGGTATGGGCTGCTGTAGGTGTAGTACATCTGGATGCTGGACACTGTTTTATCCCAGCCTGCTTGTGTTTGCACTGCTAATGCTTCCTGCCCCTCCAAAACACAATACCTGAAACTCACTAAATGTACAGGGAGATATTAAAAATCTCTTCTTTGTAGTGGGAGAAACCATATGTTAAAAAAAAAACCAAACCACTAATAGAGAGTTTGTAATGCTCAGTAATGTTTCAGTGTTTTGTATTTTAAGACCCCAGTGAAATTAAGTAATAATATTCCCACCATCCAGCTATTTAGCAATCAAAACCCATACTATTTTTTCCATTACTTTTGTTTCCGTTACTGGCAGTAGACTTCTGGGTGTCTGGATTATTTTTGCCTTTGGACATATCCTGTGATTTTTGGAGTTCCTCTAGCTCCACCTGTACATTCCAACCAGGCTCTCATCTTTTAATTTACTTCTCAGTGCTTCCCTGTGCTCCAGTTGAGGCCCTGGAGATACGGTGCAGGGAGGTTGGAGTAGGTGATCTCTCTAAGGTCCCTTCCAACCTGAGCCATTCTGTGATTCTTAGTGTGGCTGTGTCAGATGGGCACATCCGTCTTTGGGATGAGCTTGGAGCACTGACAGCTGTGACATTAATTTGAACTCCATCTTTCCCCCAGCTTGGCATGACATGTTCAGTCCCCCTGCAAATCAGGTGCAGCAGGAACAGTTCTGTCCTGATTCAGTGGTGATAAAGTGCACAAGCAGGGCTGTGTTTTCCTTCAGGTGTTCTGCCTCTTGTATGTTTGCCTGTAAGTCATACTGCAGCCACATTTCTAAGTGGATGATGGTTCAGTGATCAGCAATTTTTGAAACTGCTGGCAAGGGGTTGAGGGTCTCTAATATAATAATTTCTAGGAATTTCATGAGAAGAGGCAGCAGGCAAGAGATAACAGGGAAGCTCTATTAGTACCTCTGCTCAGTTGTTAATAAATACTGGCAAATCTTCTGTGAGGCACAGGGGAAAGATGTCCTAAAACAAACCAAAAACCATCATTAGGATTGTTGCTCACAGCAACCATGCTTATAAAAAAAGATAAATTAAGAAATGAGAAGACTTGCAAAAGAGGAATACACACAGGCATTGCATGCTTGAATTCTCTGCTAGAAATTATAGAGCCCTCCAAACCCCCCAAAGTGCAAAAGGACTCCTGAGTACTTTTCCCTCACTTAAATGGCAGTCAGGAAGAGAGAACCACCACCACTCTGCATTGTAATTTAAGCTCAAACCGGTTAAAATAAAAATAAATTAATAAACAAACAAGCAAATGTGGCAGCAGACTGCAGCTGGGTACTCCTGCACTGAGCTGCTCTGCAGAAACCACTCATCCTCAGCCTGAACCAAAGATGGGTGCAGGACAAGGGTGCAAATCTCCACTCCAGGACAACTGCCTGTGGTCCACAGGCCCTTGAGGATCCCTGGGCTAATGCTACAGATTGTAATAGACTGGGAAAAGGTGTTTTACAGATGACAAGTACAGTCAGGGGGTTGCACTCTTGTTGGAAAATCCTGGGAGGTAACAAACTCAAACAATTGGAAACCACTGAGCAGACTGAAACATGAAGAGTGCTCAGAGGCTTCATTTAGCTGAATCTTCCTTCCAGCCCTCCCAGTGTGGGGAGCATTTGTGGGTGGCAGCTTGGTGGTTTGGGAACTGGGAGGCACTGATCCAAAGAGGAGATGGCTTGCTCCAAAAGCAGAGGCTGCTGGACAGCAGTTCAGACACTAAGCTAGTCCATAAGAAATTCAGTCTTCTGCCCTGAACTTTTCTTGTCACAGCTTCTTCTCTCTCTGATGCAAATCTATAAACAGGAAAATCTCAAGAGTGCAAAGCCATTACCAAGATCCTTGACACTCAAGGAACACAGAGTGAGGTCAAGGGATGGAGAAGTTTAAGCAAAGAGCACCACTGAGCCAGTATTTGGCTCTGCTGGCTGATGGTTTAAATTTTTTTCAGACCTGTGGGAGCAAAAAGGAGTCTGAGGGTAGAGTTAAGACCAAGGCTGGAACACATGGACTCTCCATTCCAATGGCAGAGATGGCAGCAGCTTTGAGTGTCTGGTTGGTATCTCAATAGAGGGAGAGAGGTTCCTCTATTCCAACAGTAATTTTCCTTCCTGTGCCATGGTAGCTCAAATGTTTATACCTCCCACTGCATTTCCTACAGTGGATATTTCAAAAACAGCTTTGCTGGTGGACTCTTCTTGAAACAGTGTGTTAAAGAGCAAAGGATTTAGCACATAATTAAGAAGCTAACAATGATGCTGCAATCAGCAAGAAGTCTGCAATGTCAGCTACAAGGCAGGATTTGAATGTGAGAAAGAGGAACATGCCAAGAAAAATAACTAAATCTCTGCGTCTGTATCTTGGTGCACAGAGGTACCTTCTGCTCCATCCCCAGTGCAGAAACAGTCCCAGAGTTATTTTATTTGCCAGCAGCAACAATCACAGTTCAAAGGACACCAACTTTTTATATTGGAGAAAGCATTTCCCACTACCATTCACCAGGAGTGAATGCAGATGCTTAATTTAGGCTTGTCCACCCAGCCTGAGCACGAGGCTTTCTGGCTCTGCTGTCCCTCGCCCCGAGAGCTGCCCCTCTGTTTCGCAGGGGCAGTGCCTGAGGACAAACAGCACTGACAGGAACGGATGGTGCTGGTATAACTCCATGGCTTCCCAAGTTATTTTTACACTGATGAGTACCCAGGCAAATGGATTTAGTAGTGAGGGAAGGGAGTAGTTCAAAGGGCAGAGCTCAGTTCTGCTTTCACCCCAGCTGATGAAGCTCTATTGACCACAGAGAATACCATCCTGCAGAGTTTGTCAGGGGGTTTTCCTGCCTGAGATGGGAAGCTTGTGGTACAGAGTAGGGCACTGGTGTTAGGTCTTGCCAGGTTGATAATACCACTTTCAGCCCCACAGAGCACTTTCTGGCTGTCCATGTGACAGCCATCTTCTTGCTCCATCCCCAGCTGTGGTCCCACATTCTACCGTGTCTGGCCCAAAGGCTGTGGGACTCACCATCCACCACCCTGGGTACCATACAAATGAGCAGATGTAAGAATGAGACACCCCAAACCTCTCCCTCATCTCAGATGCATCTACATACCAGGTTTCCTCCAGGATCCAGGCCAATGACCTTTGAGATCCCTGCACCTGCATTCCCCCACCCCTCCATATCCCCAAAAAGGCCTCTGTGGGATTTTATTGTGCTTTCTCACTAAGCATGAGGTAAGATATTATTAGATATTGTTAAGTATGGTAGCAACAAGCTCAACTTGCAGCTCCTGTGTCTGGCATTTGGAGCTTTTCCCTTTCCCCAAACCCCACTCAACATGTGCCATGGGGTTAACCCAGTGCCTTCTCTCCAGTGACATGGATCAGAGGCTGAGGATGCTCCAGACTGACTTGTTAGAACCCAGGGACTGTTACTATAGAACAATTTCCAAAATCTTTGCAGGAGTGGCCTTGAGAAAACCACATCATTTTATGAGGAATCTCCCCCCAAATATGATTTCCTCCAGCACATGGGAAAGCCATGCAGGTAAATGTCACAAACTGAATGTTCCCCTTTTTCAATGATTCCCCAGCTTTCAGAGCAAAGGAAAGAACCTAAAAAATATGAGATTCTTGTGCTATGGATTTATAATAACATTTTATTAATATATTATGCTACAAAAATATTTTGACAAAATAATATTAGAAAGCATCTTTTAATTACACTCTTCAAACCGGTTCACAAAAGCAGGAGGCGGAACAGGAAAAAATATTTGAAATACATTTGAATTGAAAACTGACAAACATGCAAGTTAAAATTCAGTGTGAGCACGAGTCTGCAGGATTGTTAATCCTTGCTGTAGGAGAAAAGTATTGACTACTTATTGGCAAGATGTCTCTGCCTTTGGCTAGATTAAGGTGCCTCCTGAAAAGCAAGTCAAAGGGAAGGCAGCATTTGGGTTGGGATAAAACACACACAGACAAGATGCACACGTGCACATGTGTGTGCACACACACACACACCCTATGAGCTCAAATTAGGCAATTATCTTTCTGCTTCAGTGAAGCTAAAAGAAGCTTAAATTGGAGCTGAACTCTAGCACACTCCATGAACCATCGATCACTTCAGAGATATGACCAGCCCATATGCTTTTTGCATACAATATAGAAATATCTTATGGTACCAAGCAAAGTTTGGAATGATAACATTTATGCTGAGATAATAACTTTGGCGCTTTGATTTCTCTAAAATAAATATATATGATGGGAAATTCCTCCCTAACAGTGGTATACAGTAATGACTGGGTCATATCATTCTACTAATCAATGCACTAAACATAGATTAAGTTCTCCCTCTTTCCATCTCTCTCCCTCTCCACAACTGTATATTGAAGAACTTAGATAAATATACAGCTCTGTATCTTGGGTGTTCCTAAATTACAGTGGAGCTTGGAGGAACGGGAAGGGAAGTTCAACAAAGCAGATTTTGACACCTGTATAAAGCATAGTTATTATAAATCATGTTCATCACTTATTGCCAGAAGAGGTATTGTGTTATTCAACAGCCCAAGGGATTGCAGAGAAAGTACATTGGTCATAAAATATAAAATACCTTCTGTCCCAGCCTACTCGCTGGGTCTCCAAATGGCAATGCATATTAATATAGCATCTGCAGTTAAACATTGGCAAGAAAAGCATTAAAACAACCAATGAGTGGAAGTTAGATCTGTTGCTGGTGGTATGGGATATTTATTCCACCAGGGCAAGAGCTTGGCAGCTATAATGAGCATTTGTTTATAATGTCACAGTTATATTTAATGTTAGTTGCAGGGGTGTCAGTTGTAGCTGCAATGAAAAGATGAAGCACTTGACCATTCAGCTTTGGACTCATCAAAACTCATGGTTTTGATTACTCTACTCCACATTTTGTGAGTCTTGATTGTGCTTCTCAGGGGTAAAGAGTTGAATGGTTTTTCATGAAAACATGAATGTTTTTGTTAAATGGGCTGCTCCTGGAACCCTGTGATTACATGGGAGTCTGAGCTTTCCTTCAGAAAAAAAGAAAGCAGTTGGTACTTCGTGTTCTGAGAAACCCACAGGGAAAACTGAAGTCCCATGATGCTGGTATAGTCAGTGTTACCTCAAAAGTTTGCATCACATGGGATGCACACTTAAACTGATGGTGAATATTATCATTATCCATTGCAATGGATGTGCATAGATCCGTGCTAACCAGTATTACCATACTTTAATGAATACTGGGCTGCTGTAGCTGATTAATAAATAATCCACTTTATCACAGTGAGGGTCTCATTTTTAGTATTGCTATGCTTACATGCCATGGACTGAAAAATGTTACTGTAATTCATACCTTAGGGTAAGACACCAGAATGAAAGAAATGTTTGGTTTGAGAACTGTGCTGAAACCATTCCTGTGGGGCTCCTAAGCTAGGATCTAAGGGAAGCTACTTGATCTTATATTTACTGTAAACTGTGTCTTCTCCCCTGACCAGAAGAAGCTTGGATAACAGTGAGCTGGATGATTTTAGCTGGCAGAAGCCAAGTGTGAGGACCCCAAAGCCAGGAGACACCTTGCTTTGACACCTGCAAGGCAATTGCAGCACACAGGAAATGGGGTGAACTCCAGTAACATTCCTTCAATTCATGGGAATTACAGCCAAAATGCCAGGAAATGCAAATACATCAAAACAAGCTATTTATATACTGTGATAGCCAACCATACAGTGATAGGTGAGCTAATGAATACTGAGCATTACAGTCCAGTGGAGGAATGACTCAGGAAAAAAAAACCCAAAAAACTTCATCAGTGACAAGCAGAGGAACTATTCCATGTGGCTGTGAGTGGGCATATCTGTGTGCTCCTAATATATATATATATATATATATATATATAAAAAAAAAAAAAAAGCCCGAGATGCTTATGAAGAAAGCCACAGGTTGGGAAACTGTAGAACTGTAATTTCTAGTCTTGATCTTATTGGAGGTTTTCCTTATGGTCTTGACCAAGTTGTTTTCTTTCCTCTCCCCATTATCTTTATGTGGTCTTGTCTATTTATACTGTAAGTTTTCCAACACCTGGAATTATTTCTGGGATGGTACCATAAAATAATTTCTGGATTTCATCTAACTACAACAAATAAAATTGAATCGGTTTTGGTTTGTTGGATGTTCACTTTTCACCAACCTTAAGATTTGCCTTCCTTATTTCCAGTTCCATTTTTGTGAATAATACATTTTCATTTAGTTCTGCTCTCTGTCTTCAATACAGCAGGGGAACCAACAATCTTTTGAAATGCATGGAGGTTGAGTTTGAAGGTCTGTTCAGTCATTATATTCAAATGAAGGCATTTCTAGAGTAATAGCTCAAATAAAACTAAAATGAAAGTTCTCAAAATACGTTTCCAATATCCAGCTCCGTGCAATAAATATTATGCAAGGTGAATGGCTCCTGTCCAAAACTAACATCTTTAATCTTCTGCTAGCCAAAACACACAAAATAAAAGTATGCACAGGGTGTGCTCAAAGCTCGAATTTGGGGCAAAGCTCAAAGTTTTCCATTCAGCCTTATCAACTGTTGTGCTTGGAAAAAAGAAAAAAATAGGGACAGATCATAGTCCTGTCTGCTGTACCCACTTAAACTGACCACAAATCTTCACAACTTTCAAAAAACAGTGCAAAGGTTGGAGGTCAGAAAGGAGTTACACGTCTCTCCCTGACCTTTGCAAGGCAATGGGTTGGGATTCGTGATGGAACAACTCAGTATTTCATCGTGGTTGCAAATACAGCTCTGTGTCTTTTGCAGTGTAGTTATTTTCTAACTGATTTTTCTGTATAAATTGGTAAAATGGCAAACTGTGGATCCTAAATTGGCTCTCACTGCAACAACTTTAACATTGCCTGGGAACGCACTGTAGGGCTGGTGGGAACATGGTATGACTGTTTTCAGTCAAATTTTTATTAGTATTATTATTATCATCACCATCATGACTGTCACCTGATTTTTTTTCCAAGGTGAAAAAGCACTGCTTTTCCATAAAGAAAAGTTTGCATTGTATTTTTCTGCAGTCTGAGTCTTCTAGGAAATTTTTTCATCACATATTTTGGACTTTTGGTTTGGAGATGACTTAGAAAGAAAAACACACTCAACCAGAATTAATTTTCTGGTTGGAGCTATTGTATCCATAGGGATTTTGCATCATCCACATGCCATAATAAACATAATAGGTTTTAAGATGGACATGTTTGTGTCTTGTTGGGTTTTTTTTTTTTTTTTTTTTTCTCCTTAGAGGTTGTCTATCACTTTAATGAAAAGTAGCTGCTCAGAGAAGGATCAAATTTCTCAGTGAGTGAAAGGTGTCTTAATGTTTCCATCCAAGTCAACAAAGGTACCATAGTCTATGATCAGAAGAATTTTCTGTACATCTCCATGTCACAGGGGTTAATTTGGTTGAACAGACTTTGGTTAAGTCATAATTCAGCATGGAGGTACCAGCTCTAAGTATTGTAACAGTGAGATGGAGAGGAGTCTGTAGATGGGTTTTTTTGTCATCCAGGTTGTCCATCTGCATTAATACAATTTGTACAAAGAGATTCTATAGATTAGAAGGATACTACGCCTTCAGACCCTATGGACAGATCAAGATCTGATCTCATTTATGCTGGGAAATGTTGTAGAGAAGAAAACAATTCCAGGGGGATTAATCCAGACTTTAAAAGCAATTTTTTTATTATGAAAAAAGCATCTTAATTTGCCTTAGCTAATGAATTAATCCCAGGACAAATAGGGAAATTGGTAATTTCCAAAGAAGTTAAATAGTTGAATTAAAGACAGGGGTACTTAGAGGGTTATCTTGACTAATGACTTATTAAGTCATATAAAAATAACTGGGATTTTAGGTTGTAGCAGCTAACTTGAGTTAAGTATGCACCTATTTTTCTAATAGGTATAGGCCACAGACAGTAGGACCTGCTTTATTCAGTGTAAGCTATGCTAATGAGATTTTAAAAAAGTAAAAAAGTTTACCAGATATGTACTTACTGAACAGTTTATGTAAAAAGTAAGGTTTAAAGAAGTGAAGCCATTAATTTGGTGTCAACAGTTCAGACATTTGCAGAGTTGTCAGTTAGAAAACAAATATAGAAAATATTAATTTATCTGTTTCACCATCGCTACTGATTAATAGGGATGTTATTAACATATACAACAAGAAAAAATAAGTTTACCAGTCGAATAAATACATTTTTCCTTTTCTTTTTTTTTTTCTTTATATGAACATGTATATTTTACAAAACCCCATAGCACTATGGGAAATAAAGATCCTTCTACAAAAAGAAGATGTAAGTCAGTGTTACAATAAAGCTTTAGAGTTTCAAAATGTATCAGGGCAAAGAGACAAAATCAGCTAGAAGGCACTACTGATTCACTGAGAAGGTCCAGTTTGTAATTATTGTTGTCATAACCTCCAACTTGTCCATAAATTATCTTTCTTCTCTATTCCAAGGGATTGCACGTAATACTAATGTGGTCATGAAGGCTGCAATAGATTCAGAAGAAAAGAAGCTATGGCCACGCAGAGAGGAGAAGTTATTGATGGCCATAAAATGCTGTCAGAAGCTGAGCTTGCAGGCTGAGGCTGGGCTGGGCAGTCTGAACGTGGTCCCTGATCCAGCTGGTTTGAAATCCAAATGGGGGGTTTGACTGTGATGTAGCCATTGGTTATCCTGATATAGGAAGGCAACGTGGTGGTGCTAAAAGAGAACACAAGAGAAGGAGATTAAAGAGGAGAGCCCGGGATAATAGCAGCAGTGATGACCACAGTTGTTGTTGTTATTTATTCTTATTCTTATTCTTATTCTTATTCTTATTCTTATTCTTTTTCTTTATTATTATTATTATTATTATTATTATTATTATTATTATTATTATTATTATTATTATTATTATTATTATTATTATTATTTGCATGCATTAAACATGCAGGGAGATCCCCAGGGGATGGTAAGTGCAATGGTCTGGAAACAGCTCAGATTTAGGATGCGCCTCAGGTCCCAGCTGCCGTCAGACTGTAACCGAAGGAAGGATCACTCTTGATATATCTAGTTTATTCCACTCATTTTTTTTAAATCAGACACTGCTGGCCAGCACAAGAGACTGTGACAGATGTTTCTTAGTGCTGACCCAGGATAACACCATCGTTAGGCACCTTCTTGCTACCAAAGGTCTAAAGATTTTTTATATTTCAGAGACGCATCTTAATCAGCGTGGACAGGATACAAAGTCCAGGAGGGCCCACAAAACATCTCCTTCCCCTGTTTCACATGCCATAAAGAATTTCCCTTGATCCCCTTGCACAGCTGATGACCTTCAGCACACGGGATCAACCAGCTTAAATTCTTTTCCTGGCTTTAAGACATCTTGGATCAAATCCCAATGCCAAAACCAGACTCAGTGTGAAGTTTCCCTGTCTGTGGGTTTGCTTCCAGAGCAGTGTGCTTGATTATTGATTGTAGCTTGAGCTACAAACTTTGATTGGAATGGGCAGGTTGGAATTCATCATGATTCCCATGACACTGAAGGTCAAAAAGGTCCATTTACAATTGATTTGGAAGTTTCCAGTTGTAATCTCCATTTCATAAAATGCTTCCATTGCATCCATTATCGGATGGTCCATAATCCACCAGTTGTCACAGGGCAGCACAACTGAGCATGCAAACTCTGCAAGGTGGATTCAGGGTTTAAAACCAAGTCATTCTGCTGGGAGGACAACAACAAGTTCCCCAGAGAAGAAGAGGCAACAGTAATACCTTCAGATTCTCTGTGCTACTTTTTAAATCTTCCCTAACGAGGATTTGGAGCCACTGAAAATGACCAACAAATAGGGGGTTTTGGGGGTAAGAGGGTGTGCAGTCCTACAAATATTAGCTACAATGTCTAAGATCTCAACCTTGGAAGGAAAAGACTGTTTCTTGCACAATAGCACATAAAAAAACCCAAAACCTTGCTAAAGATTCATGCACAGAAACAGAATTTAGTAGCACTGGAGGCTTCTGCCTTTTTCTGTCTTAGCCATAACAAGAATGTTTTTAGCTCAGATGTTTCAAATACAGAGTCAGTCACAAGCTGTGAGAAGATCAGAGTCCACCAGTAAACACACACATGGGTTAACATCTAATCCAATACACAGTGCCTGCACATTACACTTCAGCCCAGGTTTTGAGACAATTAATTTAATTTCTTCCCTCACCTATCATACTGGCAGAACACCTGGATGGGATAGTTGTTCTGTAGCTAGAAGTGATCTTAAGTAACATGCAATGAATTAGAGTAAAAAGAAAAGGCAGTCTAGGATTAATGACATGGGAATTGCTCCATGGGAACAGATAATCCAGCTAACCAGTATTAGGTCTTTGACAGTGAGAAGCAGTGCCTCCTTCCAGAGGAGCAAACTGCTGTAAACAGAGGATTCTGAAATCAAGCCTTGCCAGAGAAAGCTCTTATCTAAATTCCCATGGTGAGTTTAGGTTTTTGTCTTGAACTGATGACACAAGGCATGCAGCTTTAAAGCTTCTGCTATATTGCATAAAAACTGCTGCAGTCACTTATTACAAAGAGCTGGTCTGGGATAAGCTAATGCCACTGTTTCAATTTTCTCCAACTTTTTTTTGAGCAGTTAATTTAGTAATGGCAAGAATGATACCAGATTAGACACTATCTGTCCAAGCTCCTGTTCTGTATGGAACATCAAGTAGGAATGGCCTTCCCACAGTGAATATCAAGCCTCATTAAAACCTGCTTCTGACTCAACTAGGTACTACATGCTCTGAGTAATTCAATAATTCAGTAACTCAGGCTCCAGATCTCATCCATCCTGCTGAGTGATGCTGTGGGGCACACATCTGGCAAAACTGGCAGAAGGATCACAATTCTGGATTATTTTTTTTCCCTTTACTTGTTTCTTTAAGGAAAGTCTGGGTAGGTGCTTGTAGTCATCTTTCTGTTACTCTTTGCCGCTTTACAGAACTACACAATTTACCCCTAAATTAAATTTTAAACTGGAAGGAGGGTCTGGTTTTCAGTTGCAATTTAGAAAACATTGCCAAAATGCTTGCAGTTTGGGTGTATCCTGCTCCTGACACGTTCTATGGGCTTGATCCTCCAGTGAGATTAAAAAGTCCCTTGTGCAAACTGGTTTTCTGCACCTCAGGGAAGTATTGTGGGAGATGCCCAATGGGGGACCCAGGCTGGCCAGGGATCCTGTGAAGGAATCAAGAGCTCATTCATTAAGCAAATACAGCTAGTATCCCTAAATCAGCCTTAAATTAACATTTTACATTTCTGTATGATATTTCTATTTTCTAGTCAACTGCTAGAAGTGTTTTTACCACTATTCACAGTCATTTTCTGTTTACAAGACACTAGATTTCTCCAAAGGCTTCCTTGTAAAGATAAGTACTGAGAGGTGGGGTTGGATTTTTTTGTTTTTTTGTTTTTTCTTTTGTAAGTCTTAAATGCTTTACAAGAGAAAAAAACATCACATTTCCATCATTAAGTGCAAAGCATGCTAATAGCAAATGAATAGCAGTTTATCCATATAAGACATTTTCTTAAATACAACTTCACTTCCAGCATGCTAGCTGACTGCCAAAGTGGTTTAGAGATACTTGAAGAGAATAATAGCTTTTACCAGATGCTACAAAACTCCTTGTAAAATCTCCAAGTTTGTTACTAGGCTGTTTCTGTAGAGAATGGGGAGAGAAATGTCTCCAGAAGGTGATCCACCTCATTCCAGTGCAGGTCTACAGAGGCACTGACTCTTGCCTGGGGTCTTTCTGGGGGTTGAAGAGGGGCCCTGGACAGCCAGGTTAGATTACAACCTAACCTTAGAGGTGGTTCTGGTGTCAGATCTCCATACTCCCTCTGAGCATGTTCACATGTGCATGTAGGACTTCTCTGACCCTCAGACCTTCCCCGAGGATGAAAGCAGCAGCAAAGTCCCCTGAACTCAACTGGAATGTTTCCATTGTCCTCAGGGAGGTTTTGGTAAGTGCTGAAGTGTATGTAGAGACTAATAAAAATGAATCACAGATCTCAGGGATAATCATCTTAATTATTATCACGCCTTCTCTTGCCAGCCCAGGATATTCTGTAGTTTCAGTCTTTTGTCTCAGATAAAAATGTCTTCATTAAGATTTTCCACATGATCTGTGGTGAGCAGGCAACCACTGGCTCCACTGTTCATACCTCTATTTTTTGCTTCTGTGTATGGGATTGTTTTAAAAATTTGGAAGACTCCAGGTATCTTTTAGCCAAATGGCCTGCAGTATCATATTCATGAGCTTGTACTTTTGATCAGATAATAGGGCAGTTTTTCAAATCAGTGCATTAGTCATACATTGTCTTACCATCATTAGAACGTGTAGAACTTTCCCAAAAAATGGGGCCCCAGGCACAGGCTTTGTGAACAGACTCGACTGAATCCAATTACAGAGAGGATTCAGGTCCTCTGTGCTGGAGGCATGCTGAAGCACCTTGATGGTTTGGGAGCATTTTAAAACCAAAATATAAAACAAACACCCTTGCAGACCTTTGGGGGAATTTCTGTTCTGGTTTAGCTTGTGAGGACTTTCCAAGGAGCTAATAAACTAATTTTTAGTGTGGCTTGATTTATCCATATAAGCAGGGCTCATCTGACCAGATGTGACACCACAGCAGAATGTCAGAAGACAGGACCAGGAGGGACTTTCTGGCCCATCTGTCCCAGAGACAGGAACAAGTCCTAAACCTCTCTGGACATTTAGTCTGAAAAACCCCCTACAATGATAGCAATTCCAGAGTCTCTGCAGACATCTATTCCAGCATTTCACCATTACTGACATCAAAAATTACTGCCTAATGTTTCACCAAATCTCCTTTGCTGCAGTGCAAGTTCGTGACTTCTCCTGTCCCTGTGGAGAGGTTTATTCCTTTCCTCTTCTCAGCAGCCTTTCACGTGTTTTGAAGACTTAACCATGTTTCACCTCAGTCTTCTGGCTTTTAAACAAACAATTCCCTCTGCCTTTGTCTGCAAGTCCACAGGTGGTCTCTCTCCATCCTTCCTTCTGGTCTCCCCTGGCTCTGCCCAGCTGATCTCCAGAGTGGGATGCCCAAAACCTGCAGCAGCAGGTCTGGACGAGATACCCTGTGCTATGGGCTGCAGGCACTGCTGCTGCTTTTTTTGCAAGAAGAAAAAGTCCATGAAAAATATACAAACTCTAGGATGATGGTCTTTTCACTACTCTGACTTAACTTCCAAAAGTCCAGACTACTTTTATGATCCCAGGAACTGTTTCATAGCTGATGGAAAATTGATGGTGCTCTGAGGGTTTGAGGGGGCAATTAGGGGGATATTTTTATGTATTTTTAATATGCTGCCATCCCTTGGTCCCAACACGATTTCTGTTCAGGGTGGGGGAAGTGACCCTTTTAGGCCTAACTCACAAAGCATTTGGGGATTTTTCTGGATCAAAGGAGCTCCATAAACACATGACAACTATTTTTAATAAATGTAAACAAATGTGGACTCAGACAGCCTTTCTTACAATAGCATATGATGAAAGAAGCTTATCAAGACAACGTGCCAGCATAGATTGAATGCTGAAAAAATGCATGTTTCAATTGAAAACCTACAGAGCCAGTAAACTGGAAAAATTTTTTTGAGTAAATACAATAATGGTTGTTTTGCATTTGTGATTTGATGTTAACCTTATGATGGCTAGGGTTTTTTAAGTGATATTAAGCATATGCTTCCTGCTTCTTTTCAAACAAATTTTACCCAATTTTTTTTCATTTTCATTTAATGAACAGATGTGAAAGAAGTTGATCACATTATTTTTCTGGTCATCAGAAATAATGTTCTGCTTGTGAAGACAATTATGCTTGGAACTAACCAGACCTATTCATGTCACCAAAATTTATTAATTAAGATTTGAAAAATACATCTGCTTAAAGCACTGGAACCAACCCGTTCCAGTGTGTAAACAAGCTGGCTGGCAAGAAAACTGACCACACATTTTAAAGAAAAAAATAGGTGCTCAACCATGAAGAAAAAAGCACAACGGGGGGAGGAGGGGGAGAGAAATCACACTAGAAATACATTCAAGGATTTATCTGTGAATACCACTAGAATAGCTTGTTAAATAGAACGTGAAGTCTTAATCTCCAGAAATTTCTGTGTTAATATTTGATGTGTTCCTGGAAGGGATTCTTTAGATCAGCACAGCCTACATTTTACCCAAGCTTCATCTACCTCTTCACCACTGCCTTCCTTACAGACACAGTTCTTGCAGCCTGAGGGATAAATCATGCAAGATGCTGAGTCTCCTGCTCCAAAACTATCAGGATGCTGAGCACTGCAAGCACACAAGCACTCTCTGCAAGGCTAGTATTCACATACCTACCACTCAGCACATCCTAAAGTCCTTTGTGGGATCAAGGCCAAGAGCCTCATGCTTCTGCATGGTTCAATTCATTAAAAAAAAAAAAATAAAAAAAAATCCAACCTGGATCTGATTAAAGAATCCAGTCTTGGTCCAGAGGAGGCCACTACTTATTTGCAGTAGTGTAGTAAGCTGCCTTTGGATGGCTGAATGAGCAAGCAATATCACATGCTGGTTTGTGGCCAACAGGGAAGACATGGGATGAGCCAAAGAAGAGCCTTATCTCTGCTCTTTTCCCTTGAGCCCTGGGTCATTTGGATCTTTGTCCATTTTCCACACTGCAAGCATCCCCCCTCTCTGCGAGCAGCACGAGCACAGAGTCGGGGGTCACTACAGCCCTGCTATTGACAGAGGGGTCAGGCAACAGCATCAGGAGCACTTCAACAACCCATCGCTGCTGATCCATGCTTTCCTTCTGATAAGACTCAAATGGGAACCATCTTTCCACCTGAAAGGAACATCAAGTTCTCATCGAGCCTTATTTCAACACTTTGGCTCCTCCAGAGAACAACAGTGAGAAATTCCCCTCCTGGATGGGGGAAGCTGGGAGCTTCCAACCCCTGGGCAGAGGTACAAGGTAGCACATGTCTGCTGACAGAGGTCTATACCCCTAGCCCTGCTGTTTGCCTGCTGTTTGTTGGGATCACATCTGCCATAGGAGAAAGAAGAGGGTATCAAGGGAAAAGAGGGAAGGGGATGCACAGGTTTCACCGGGCAACAGCTCTGAAAGGATGGAAAGCCATGAACAAGCATTCCAGGGCCCTGAAGTGCAGGAAGGGTGAGGTGAAAGAGCAGGACACTGCATGTGCAGAGAAGGATGGGATGCTTAAGGCAGTGAAGGGAAGCAATGTGAGACACCTTCACCTCCTGAATGTGCAGTCTGTCAGCAGCTCCTGCAGAACGTGCCATCAGGGAGAATCATAGGGTCTCCTTCATAAGCCCAGGCCTTTAATAGGATTTAAAGTGTGGAATTAATTGTAGGTATGTCAGATGCAGACTTGTAGTTGGAACTATTCAGCTGTGATCCTGCTACAGTTGGTGGGGAACAAAAGATGTCTCCAGATGACAATCCTTTCCCCCCAAAAAAACCATATCTCTAAGGTAGGTAAGACAAGCTGCTTCTGAAGATCTCTAGCTTTGGAATTCAGGTCATCTGAACCTCAGCACTTGCCCCGGTGAGGGCTTTGACTGGTAAGGATGGGTTCAAAAACTGGGATGGGGCCACAGGGTAGAGAAGAGGAAAACTGCTAATGCTGAAGCATGAAAATGCAGCAGCTGGTGGGGATGCAGCTCTGTGGCAGTCACCAACAATGGCCATGGTAGGACTGCATCCTACTTGTCCCCTCTGTAGGGTCTTGGCTCTGAGGTTTGACATGAGGGACTCCAGGGAGGACATGATGATGTAAACAGGAGTAGGCTCAACACTGAAATGCAGCTTAAAAGGCTCTGGTGCATTTTTTGCTCCCCCACCCCTGGATGGGCCATAGGCTGGAAGCCAGGAGATTTGTTTTTTATCCCTGTGTCACCCACTAGGGAACCATCAAAACCTCACTAAATAACTTCATTTCTATTACTCCCACGACTCTAAGCTGAGTCAAGACCTTGAAGCATTCATGTGACACCAGCACTAACCCAATGTGAAGCATTTTGAAGGCTCTCACTGTGATTTGCAGGGCTCGGCTGCCCAGGCCACCTGCAAAATTCCTCTGCAATGACAAAATTCAGCCCTGGAGTGACACCAGCCTGCAGAGGATGAGCACTACAGGGGCACCTGTAAAGCCACAGCTGGGTCATGTTCTGAAGGCAAAGTGTGGGATCTGTTGTGGGACCAAAGAAGAGGAGGGGGATGGGACAGGAAAGGACAGGAGCAGCAGGGACTGCTGCAGCAGAGACAAGGGAAAGAGGATGAAAGGAGTTTGCTGTCACAGCCATGCCGCCTGAGGGGTGTGGGGACAGTGACACAAAGGTGGACATGACGATGCAGGTAGGGAAGGAGAAGGTGAGAAACAACCCCAGAGCAGCCTGAGGGTCCTTTTCTGAAGTGAAGCATGAGGGAAAGCTTCCTGCACCTCATGGTTTTCAGCCTCCCACTCTGAAGTCCTCCAGGAAAACCTTGCAAAATGCAAATCCTGCACCCACACATATGGCAGTGGCAGAATCAGGCCAACCACTCCTTTCCAGACAACTGCAGAATGGTGTAAAAACACTGAATGTTGTAAAAACCAATAACCTTTGAAGCACACCCTCTGAGTAATTACCCCATTCCCATCTAATGACTTAAAGATGTTATATTCCTTTCTGATTTGGCAACAACAAAGTTTTCGACCTTATTAAAACCAGCCTGTCAGGAAACTACATGTCATCTTTTAAAAAAGAAAAAAAAAAAGGGGAAAAAAAAAAAAGGGGAAAAAAAAGAGAGAGAGAGAGAGAAAAAAATTATATTCTTTAAAATCCCTGTGAACAATAATTCAAGATACTGTAGCTGAAGACCCATGATTTGTTGTAGAGTGTCTGGGTGGTCCTGAGGCAGGAGATGACAACATTAGCTCTTTCCTTTGCCCTTCTAAGAAATGCTTTGATGATTCTCTAATATCCTAAGAATATCCTCCTGTGATTCTGCACTGGGACGAGGCAATCACAGAGCTGGGATAATGCATCCCAGTTTTACCCAGGGCCTGGCCCTTACTAAGAAGGCTAATTCAGAGTCCTTTGTTTCACCAGTTCTGCACAGCTATCTGAGCCAGGATGTGTTCATGACAGTCTAAATAGTGATGTGGGCTTAAAACCATCCACAAATTCACCCCCACCCACTGCACACATCTGGCTGTGTACCTGATTTGTATGTACAATTAAGACACTCATCATCATGGCTCAAATAACCAAGTTCTTGTTTCACTGGTCCTTGGACAGATAATGACTGCTGTTTTTACAGCCAAAGAAAGCAAGAACATCAAGGTTGCATATACAGATGGGCTCAATATTGCAAAATCTTGACAGTGATGCTATCTGTGAGGATTTCTGGGCATCCTGATTATATACAACACACGAAGTTCATTTGACAGTGCTGCAATCAGGTGGTTTTGAACCAAATCCCAAGCACGAGCAGAATATCTCTATTTTGTCTGTATTGTGCAAACTGCAAGCTCTCCTGTACAGACACACATGAAAAACAGTTTGCATTTTTGGGGTGGTCAAAACAATAATCCATATTTTCTATCTTAGGCTCAACCTTTCAATTAATTGGAACCAGAGTGACTTGGTCTGCCCTCTCCTATGTGTTTGTTTGGCATTGTGTGGGCCCTATGGCTCAAATATTTTTTGCAGATGCACAGAATTAACCATGGATGTTTAGATGTGCTTGGGGAACACACACATTCATAGACATATATATATTTGACCCTGTCACTTTCTTGTTAAACACTGTAAAAGATACCGACTTTCCCCCTCCAGATTTTAAAATGATTTAGGATAGGTGGGGAAATACCTTAAACATCCTGTCAAATTAAGTATTTTCTCCAACACTGTTCTTTAAGACACACAATGATTTCAACTAAGAAGATGCCTGTGCAAGATATTAAGAAATAGAACAAACAAGCAAAATTTAAACTGGCTTAAAATTTAAACTGCATTTTTCAATTTGATTTTAATTTTCTTTTCCTTCTCCCTGCTATTTTTCCATCTCCACATAAAAGTTTTTCTCTCCACTTAGTCTGTATCACATTTTTCTCTCTAATTTACTGGGCTCACTTTCCTGCTTGCTGCTCATATTTTTCCAGAGTCTCCCTTAGTAAGAATAATTAGAGTTGGGTCAGATTGTTGAACCTGTTATTTGGAATAGTATTGAATTCAAGTTTGTTCCCCTGAACAGAAGCATAGGATTCTTTTTCATTCCAATGAACTCAATCTAAAAATAAGAAAAAAAAAAAACAAAAAAAACCTCACAGGGCATATCTACAAGGCAGAAAGAAGGACACTGAACTTTTTGAGCTCCTCCTGCTCCTGGCAATGCAACTACAGTGATAGCAGCAACAACATAAATTCCTTCTCAACCATGTCCAAACCCTCTGAAGGTCCAGAGATGCCACCAGTAGCTCATAAAAAGGTGCTTGCTGTCTGGAAAGGCTGCAAAAGCTTTCCCTACCAGGTATCATAACCCAGGCTCTACAGAGTTTCTGCAGAACTGAGCTCCTGTGTCTGCACCACGTCTCTCCCTTGTGCTGCTCTGCGAAGCATCCCTGACACCCAGCAGCTCCCAGGCTTGGTCCCTCACCTCCCAGCTCGGTGGGCTCAGTCCCCAGGTATAATGCTTACTTTGTTCAGTTAAGTTATTCAGGAATTGTAAAGGGGAGATCTGAGTGAAACTGAAATTTGGCCTGGCATTTTCGTAATTGCAGGAACCCAGCTTTTACAGCATTAAAACCATATGAATTTCAATAAATCCTACTTCTTCTACATCCCAGTGAGCAACTGGGCTTGGACCAAAGCTGCTCTTCAGGGTGCTGCTGGGTTTTCAGCTCACAGCACAGCCTGTGCTGCTGGCAGCTCAGGGAATCAAATTTCCTCCCCTTTCCCTCCACAATGAATCTGTTTTCTTGGATAAACCTGCTACTGACTGTGGTTATACCTCTCATAGAAACCACCACAACAGTAATGTCACCTTCCTCTGTCTCACACTTTTCTTCACTTAATTTCACAGGGCTTAAAACAAACTTGTCAGAGGGGGAACAGCAGAAAATCCCACATCCCTTACCCTTTTCCTTTGGGCTAGCACTGACAGTGTTGTGTGGTGGTATTTGCATTTAAAGACATTTCTTTTTCTTTGCAGTAACTCAAGTGCCTTCACTTAAGGGAAGTGTTTTACATTTTATGGATTTTATGTAGCACTGCTAAGCCTGGAGCTTTACCTTGCAGGTCTGCAGTCTTTTGAGGCTTTGACATGCTATATATGAAGGTCATTCAAATTTATATCATAATACATACTACATATAAATTAAATATATATAGTAAATCCAACTTAGACATGCAGTGTTTAAGTTTCAGAATGCCTTTTAGATGGAAAGTGATCTCTTCACCACATCTGCATGCCACTTGGGCAATGAGGTGGACAGCTAAGAATCCAGCAAGTGGTATCCTTTCAGAGCTTCCATCAACCCAAACCCAGCTTTTCACATGACTCTATTAACAGTTTTCTCCCTCTTGGGTGCAGTGTCAGGAGCAGCCCTGGTCTCTGATACTTCCATAGCCTAAGCAGTGGGAAAAGGTCTTGCTCCTGACCCCAACAGCTCCAAAACTCACTTGCAAACTCCCTACAGGTCATCACTGGCTGTACCACCAGTGCAATTGAAGGAGTAACTGAGTTCTCTCTGAGGAAGAAGTCACATTTTTTTCAGCCGAGTCAGTCAGGAGTCTGAATGTGGAGCTGGCCACCACCCCCTTTTACAGGGGAAACACAACAGTGGCAAAAAGGAAAACCTCTCAGTCAAGAATTGCAATGTAAGGAGAGCAGGTGCTTTGCTACTCAGTTCTGGATTGAAGGAATCCAATGAGCCCACTCAGTACTTCTTGCAGTCTCTGCAGCTCCAGGCAGTTTAACACAAACCACGCTCCTCACCCACCCCAAACAGCAGGGTACAAGAGCTACTGTGGATTGAGTCTTCTCTGCCTGTTAAACCAGAACACTTGTTTTTCAGCAGACTGAATATAAGGAGTTTTGCAGAGCTGGGTTACAGTGCATTTCAGATTTTGAGGCTTCCGCTTTACCTGAGGATACACAGTGCATTTTCTCTTCTTATCTGTTTGATAGGAGCCAGAAACCTGGTTTCATTTGGGTTTGTGTGTGTGCTAGACAATACGCTATGAGGAGTCAAAGTTAGAAGCTCCAAGGAGCCAATCCTCAGAACATCTGGATAGTCAAAGCCCTGGATATGGAAAATATAAATGTCAAGGCTCATATTTATAAATTGGAAGGGTCATGATGACATCTGCTAACAAGCTTTCTTCCAGAGCCCATTTGCTGTACATGGTTATTCACAGGCAACAATAAACATGTGCATGGATCCCTTGCCCTTCCCTCCAGCTGCCCAAGGAACACACACTCCGGTAACACACCAACTCTCTGTTCTCACAACCCAGAAATACAAGTGTTTGCAAACCTCACAGCAAAGCTCTTGCATACCAGACCACAGTGGGATACGCTGCTGGAACAGACTAAAAATAGCTGAAGGAAAAGCCTTGCATTCACTCAGAAGACAGTCAAACTCACTTAATGTTAACTCTCTGGGCAGAATAAGCACCCTCCTTTTTTGCCTCACTCCACAGAAGACACTTTGTACTACAGGGCCAGTCCTGAGACTTTGCTTTTATGACTTAGTAGCTGTTGATGGCAATCTCAAGACTTAAAGAGAGTCTAACCTATTCAACCGTGGTAGCTTAATATTAACATTAAAGTAAGAAAATAAACTTGCTTCTCCATTTATACCCACAGGAAGCTTTTCTCCAGCTTAATGCCTACAGTAAGTGCACTTCTGATGCATGAGAAGACAAAAAACCTGAGCCTATGTATAATCATAAGGGTTTTGCTAATGACTTCATTATTGTAGGTTCTTGACCACAGTTCACAGCTGCAAAGGTTAAACCCACACTGCACATGAAAGGTAGCCCTGAATATATCATTGAATAGGTTGGGTTGGAAGGGACCATAAAGATCATCTAGTTCCAAACCCATTCAGAGACCATATTGGCCACGGAAACTCAAATTCAGCTGAGGCAAAAGCAGGTGCCCAATGCTCTTGGCATTGGCCACTGTCACAGAGGCTGCCCACAAAGCTGCAAAGTTGTCAAGAAAAGAGAAAGCATCAGCAGAAAGAGCCCAGATGATACTACTAGATGATACCCATGAACTTAGCAAAGAATAAACAGAACCAATGCTGCCTTCTCCAGGTGGCAGCCTTCTTGGCCCCACATGCTCTGTCCAAAAATGTTGGGAAAAACAAAGCTGATGAAATAACATGGATGAGATCTACATACTGGTTAAAAAATGATGGATGCCTCACTATGCTTCTGCAGTTATGCCAGATGACAAAGACACACTAGTTACATGTGAGACATGCCCCTGTCAAAAAGAGGTTCTGCTGAAGGCTGTAAGCTCCCAAAGTCCATACTTTCATTGGCAGGGACTGACTGCAAAGTGCCTCCTGCAGAATGAGCTGATAGATGGGGAGATGGGTGCAGAGGTCTGGGGATGAAGACAGAGATCCTGGACGGGTCCCTTCCTACTCCTTGGTCCAGGGTCCATGCCAAACACAAGCTGAAAAGGGCAGATAGAAAAAGAGTTTTGGAAAAAGAGAAAATTTCAGCAGAAAATGCAGACCTTGGAGCTGAAAAGTTAACAGGTTCTCCAAGATCAAGAGGAGTCCTGGCACCGGGTGAGGAAATCTGACTGTGCTGGCTGAGAAACAGCGGAACAAGTGGGGATGTGGATCACAGAGGAAGAGATTATCATAACTCAGCAGCTGCTTCTTCTTGAAATTGAATCCTAAGCAAACATTTTGTTTGTGCTCCATCAGACAGATCTAAGGTGGCTTAACAAAGCTAGCAATGGTAGGGCTATGCTCAGCCCAAGTCAGAAATACATCAAACCGGGGCAGATGCAGAGATTATCTTTACTTGACACATTCCAAATGAAAGCTAGAAAACAAGAAAGGAAGAGAAAGTTCTTAATAGGTTCCATAAAACATCTTGCACTGTATTTTAAATTTTAATCAGCACTGAAAGTGCTCTTGGATAACCAGTACTGAAAAATACCTCACTGTTCAAAAATCCTAGCTTTGTGTGCTCCAATTTTGTTACTTGCTCCCCTTCAGAAATATGGATTTAATATTTGTGGAGGATTTAAATTTCATGAAAATAAAATACCTAATGCATTACCAATAAAGAATTTAGTTTCATGAAAGAAAACTGAGATCTATATACACATTATATTTCTTTTTCCAAGACAATTCCATGTTCTTTATATCTAATGATTTTATTTTCAGGTATTTATAGCTTTCATAAAATAGGGTATGCATATTGCTTCATATTAATTGCTCATGCTGGCAGTGAGACACTTAAGCAATAATGAAAGAAATATACTAGGATTTTGCTTTTTTTTTTCATAATTTGTTTGTGTTTGTTTCATCACACAGTGGCAGCACTGTTATGGAGAAAAACAGAATATAGTAAAACATCTGAATCTTTTTGTGTGTCTAGCAGGTGAGAGTGTGGCTGCAAGTCTTTTCTGCTCCATTGGGAAGACGAAAAATTAAGTCTTTGACTTTACAAAGAGAAAGAAGTTATCACTCACAGCCAGCTGACAGGGAGGGTCTCTTAGCATGGAGATGGCAGAATTTTAGACAGTAACATCAGGACTTCCCATCCATTTCTGCAATGCATGTGTGCTGAGCACAGGTTTCACAGCTTTAATTAATATGTTCTGTACACTCTGACCATCCTGATAATCCACAAAGCCTCAAGAAAAACCATGCAGGGAGGGAGGATATGTCATCACCATATCATATGTTACAGCCAGGAGATTTACCTCTTGTTTATACTGCACTGAGCTATGCTGTGCTGTTATTTTACTTCCACTGGAGGTCTTGGATAGCTGGGGCTGTGCAAGGGGTAGGATGAGAGAATTGCCAACGTCGGTGCTTGTTTAAAGGATGCATCAAGCCAGCTGCCCATCTCAAAGGAGAATAAAGTGGAAACATTATGAAAATAGGAAGAGGAAAACTCTCTTCCCCAGGCCTTGGTCTCTGCTCAGGAAGAAGAGAGATTGCATGTTTGGGAGAGGTAAGCAGTGTGGGGACACAGAAGGACCAACTGACACACTGCTTCACTGCCTGAAAAACATCACCAGAGTTCATAAATCCAAGGCAAACTAAGCAGACTTTAGGCCAACTGAAGATACAAAGGTTCAGCTTCCATCAAGAACACAGGAGGGAGCATTTTTCCAGGTTTTGAAACCACTCAGCATGACAGAAGGGTCATACTGTACCCAAGCTGTCAAACCACGAGATTTTTCTGATACTTTATGCCATGCTCTGGAGACTGGATGCAGTCACTGATAGGGACTGTGGTCATGCAAGTTTCCTGAGAAGGAAATCCTGCCTGGAGAACAGCAAAGCAAATGGTAGACAGAAGTGCTGGAGGAAAGCCAAGAGGCCACACAACACAGCTAAGCCCCAAACAGCAATGAGATGTGACACAGGAGGGAAGGAGGGACTCTAAGACACCTACACTCCCACTGTTCCTGGCTGTTGGAGCAGTTCCTTTGGGAGAGAGGTTCACTGTAGCAAGTTAGAAAGGTCCTGAAGCTGCATCCTTATCCTTGGTTGAACACAGGGAAACTAAATGCAATGGTGGCAACTGGTTATCCAGTGGCAGGATAGTGGAGGGCATGGTTCCTCTCCCCATGAGCATCAGTAGGCAGGCACTCTCCAGGCTGTATCTTTACCATGGAGTAATTTAAACAAACAAGGCCCCAGTGATGGAAATTTCAAACTCAAAGCTACCATATGGAAGGAAATAATCTAACCACAATTTACCTGTTAGACTTCAAAAGTGTCTAGGTTCCCTCTAAAGAAAAGCAGCCTTTTCTTAAATGAAGTTAAGTACTGCATTTCAGCACCGTGTGTTGTGAAAAGGAAGCAATTTGGATTCATTTACTGAAATTTACCTTTCAGATACAGTTAAGTGAAATTAAAAGTTTGTCTGAGTTGACAGAGTTCTGTTTTCTATCACTGCATTGTCTTGAAAGAAAGGATAACAGGCTAAGTGCTTAAATTCCATCTAAACTGATAAGGTTCACTCTATACAGGCACACTTACTGGAGTTTATTACACATTGTCTCCATCCATCACTAGAATAATTTTTTTTTGGCCTGAAATAACTGTTGCTTCCAAAAGAAACTGATATTTGTGATGTTACTGAATTCACCTGGGGTTGAACAGTCAGCACTGGGCTATCAGAGAAATGCCATTTCTTATTACAGAGGAAATTAATTTCATTCTTCGCTAATGGCAGGTTTTACAGGGCTGAGCTTGCATCTGGGACAAGAATTTCTTCTGATAACAATTCTTTGCCTTTAATTTCTTTCTTGAGCAAGTGAAGCATTGCATGCCCCCAGTCTATCCAAATGCCACCTTCACCCAGCTCTTTTCCTCAGCAATGGGAAGGGATTTTGCCTCTGACATCCTTTCAAACTTTTTCTTCTCACAATTTCACATATCCCAGCTGCCACCACTCCTTCTAAACCCCACACCTCCTGAAACACCCTCCTTCCAGGTGCTAAGTCCCTTTGCTCCCTTGTCCCAGAGGCTTTCCTCTTGCCCTGCCTTCAGGCTCCAGGAGCTTTAGTGAGTGGGGAGAGGTTCTTGGTTCTCTTGGGTTGGTTTTTTTTGTAGCCTTAAACCATCTGCCTGCTAGCACAAAGGTGCCATCCCAATCTGGCCTTCACTTGACTACTCTGAAATGCCACATACATTTCTTTACTCTTTCAATTAACAGGGCAGCTCATCAAGAAAAGCCAGTGAATGATCTGTAATTAATTATTTATGTTGCAAGGGGAAACTTAGCTAACACAGTGTCAACAGGAACAATAATACACTCTGGATGCCAAACTGCAGCCTCCCAGCCCAAGGGTTTTGCCTCCCTCCCTGCTGCCCCAGCTGGCTTTTGGCTACAGGAGTGAGCTGGGGGTTTAAGTTTTGTCTAAGTTCAAATTCCTCTCAAAGGCAGGCTTCAGATCTGCACATTTCTGCAAAATAAAGTAGTTAAAGAAAAAAAAAAAAATCCCACTACTTGAAAACTCCATTTAATTTTGATTCTTGACAAACAATTCCAAACACAAACTGCAGCCAGGCAGGACTTTTTCATTTTGTTTAGATTTTGAGGGAAAGAGGCAGAAGGGAGAGAAAACCACACATTTCATCAGCATTTTTTAATTTTTAATAGCCTTCAGTGTAGCCGATTACCCAGGAGATCAGCAAATCTTAGCTCTGTCAAAGACAGGGAGAAGACAGAGCAGAAGCTTTCTCATCCTCTACAGCAGTGCTACTCCTCCAACACACAAACCTAAACACCATCCACTCAGGGGTGCCAACTCAAATGCCTCAGCTGTTAAGACAGAACAAAAAGGAAAAGATGATCTCCAAGGTATAACTGAAAGTAAACACTAATAATGATGTGTGACATTAAATGATGACTCATTTTTCATGAGGCCATTTCAGGTTGTAGCTATAACCTCAGATCAGAACCAAACAACTGTGTGAGCTGAAGTCTTGCTGGAACCATTAATTATCGATTTCCTGGCTTTTATAGGTTGGAGTCAGACCTTTGATGTTCCTTTAAGATTGTTCTCCTGTGTTCATTTCCTTTGTTTCCATGTTGGTAGCTTAAAAAAACACCCCAAGATTTCCATGGAAGCACATGAGATAGCCTAGAAATGCGTGGTCCGTAAAAGCCCTGCAACTCATGGCTCATAAAAGTCCTCTAATCCATGGTCAATAAAACCTTGGAAAAGAGCTGCATGAACCACAGTCATTTCACAGTTCAATGGAATTCATACAAGAATCAATAATCTGGTTTAAATTCGCTTGGATTTGTCCTCCACCTGTATATTTCTCTTTGACTTTTCAGGTTGAAAGGCAACTCAAAAGGGTGAATCCTGAAGACCTCGCATGGAAACAGTGAGTTTTCTCCAGCATTCAACAAAAGTCATAGCAACTACCTAAGTCCCACCATATTTTGTCTCAAAGGTGAAAAAGTGAAGTTCCAGGTGACAACAGGTGATTTATTAAAGTCAAACTGGAAGAAGAACCATTCAGAGATACAGGGGTATAGCTCGGGGTAATAGCTCAGCCCATACAGTACATGGAAGACTTTTTAAGTTCATGCAAATGCACAATGGGTCTATGGGATAGGCCAGAGTGTGAATTTCTAATACACCAGTTATCCTCCAAAAAATGAGTGCTCACAGTCCCATTGTCAGGTGGTGGTGAGCATTATTGAGGCAACACAAGATAAATTCACATGCTTCTCTCCCACACACCAACACTCCATTGTCCACATCATACACCACCTTAGATGGTTCCTCCTAAGACCTAAGATCATGGCACAAAGTCTGGTGACAGGCACACAGTTCTGCTCTTTTCTTCCCAACCAGAAAGGAACCAGTTGTAAAGAACTCACTGTTTATTGCCTTGTGCAAGGTCCAGCTTGCAACTAATGCTGATGAAACCCAACTGCCAAAAGCACAATATGCAGCAGCTGGCTTATGAAAGTTGAGACCCCATCCAATTTCTGGGGAAACCAGAGCTGGTTGTGAGTCTCTGATTTAGCTGAACAGCTTATTTTTTTTTTGTTTTGTTTTGTTTCCAGGAAAACACCAGAAGTTACTCCAAAACTGTAGAAGCACAAAACCCATGTGAAACCGCTATGGCAGACTTCCCTTCTCCCAGCTTTTCCTCATTTCTAGGGCTGTGATCTCCCACTAATATCTCCCTGGGATCTTTCAGCAAGGCAGGAGACACACAGTGTCTGGGTCATCACCAGCGTGGTGGGAGCGGAAACTTACATTTCCTTATCCCCATCTCCATCCTTATGAAATGGAAGTAGAGGGATAAAAGGTTTCGATTCAGATGAAATCTCAGAGGAGCAGAGAGTGAATAATTTAACTTGAACCTGGGGAACTACCCTTTTAAATACTTTTCCTAGGAACGTTTCTTTCTGAAATGAAAACAGCAAAAGGCACAAAAGTTCACCAAAGCTATGCAAGCACCACAGCTTTAAGCCTCCAGCTGCACATTTCTACAGCCATATCAGGCCCAATGCCCAATAACCTTTCTGGACAGATGGGATGGGGGGCAGGAGGACTGTGCCTAATGACCAGGGTTCCACCAGATATATTTAAGAACTCACTTATTGTGAGACACCTGGTGAGCTGGACCAGATGCCCTTGTGCAATGCTGGGACACCACAACTCAGCAGCCCCCAGGCAGAATAAAGATAGGAAAGTCCCCTGTCCTCAAAGGGAATCAACTATGCTGAACTACAAGCCTCTTAGTGGATGTTTAAACATCCTCTGTGGTGAGGATCCAACCACTGAAAACTTTGAGAACAAAACACATGAATCCTTCTTACCAAGGCTGGCACTGACCTCAGAGTTAGCTTAAGATTAATACACATCACCTTAATAACAGCTCTTACATCACTCAACCTGGGAATACAATAAACTACAATAAAATGAGGCAAATGCTCCACTAAAACAAACAAACAAAAATCCTAAAACACAAATATGTGGAGTTTTTTCCTCAGCAAAGGGAGAAGCCTCTGAGAGACGGATTCATTTTACTTGCAAGGAACTTTGGGGCTATGAAAATGGGGATAGGAGTAATGCCCAAAGACAATCATTACATGTAAATGTAAGCAGCCAGTTCCCAACAGATGAATTTAATTCCTTTTACTTGCTAGGAAATCTATCAACGTTGTGGCTGTTTATCTGCCCATGACTTGGCCTGGATAAAGGCACTCAGAGCTTTCCCTGTTTCAGAGGCTGAAGAAAAAATTGCCCAGGAATCCTAAAAGCACACATCGAGAAACCCTGGGTCAAACATGAAGGCTCTTATTCAAACATTGAATGGGAGTTTTTAACCTTGTACCACGAGTGGAATGGCCGTGGAAACATTCCTGCCTCCATCCTCTCCAGATAGAGGCCTTAGTTAAGTACTTCATTTTGCTGCAGTTTGCTGTATGGAGTCTGAGGTGTTACAAAATATCAGCCCCAGAACACAGTTAAGAAGATGGAAAGTCAGGTATGTCAGAACCTTAATATCTCCCAGGAATATTCTGCATGGTTGGAAAATGAGTCTTTGGAAAGAAAACTGGCAGTAAAGATTGGAAAATAATTATTGGAAGAAAGACGGCAAGCGCAGACTATTTCTCACTGCAATTTTTTTTCTTGTTTTTACTCAGACAAGTCTTTTTTCTTTTTTTTTTTTTTTTTTCTGTATATTTGAAATATTTCAAGCATTAACTGGTTTTCTCTTTAGTTCTAGATGCCTATCCTCCTAGTTCTTCATCAGGCTCCAGAAACATCACCTCACACCCTGTCTCTCCCATTTACCCTTCCTTCAACCCTCCTTACTGTCTGATCAACAAGAGCTGGGATCTGTAAGGAGCAACTCCTTAGGAAACAGCAGGAAGAGGACAAGGACCAGAAACATTATAACTTACCTGTCTTCTATCCGAACCCAGAGGTCATTGAACTGCCTCTGGCGATGGTGTTTGTGCTGCTTTTTGTGCCATTTCTTCTGCCTGCCAAACTCCTCCAGCTGGCTGATGCTGTCTGGCAAGAGGAGGTGAGGAGATAGGCTGTCCTCATCCATCTGCTGGGGCTTCAGGGAAGGAGGTGTCAGTGGGACCTGCTCAGAAAGCTGGACAGCAGGCAGGGCTGTTGCTGAGGATCTGTCCAAGGCTTGGCTTGATTTGGGCATCCTTGAACTGCGAAAACACAATATTTAAACATTTTGTGCTAAGAAAAAGCGAAAGGAGAGGACGACATCACTTGGTGGGTTCTCATAACTGCTAAGAGAGTGTAGAAGGAGAAAAGGTTTTGCTCTGGAGCAGCAGCTAAAGATAGCAGTGACATTTCCTAGCAAACTTTCAAATAAACACGTACTGAAAAAAGGGGAGAAGGCAGTTGATATTGCTGTTGAGATTGCTGTCTTCTGGCATTTTAATTACTTCTCATAGGCTTTAAGAGTCTGTGGTAGGGGTCTTCTCTGCTGGGCTGAAGGTTAAATGGCAAAACTGTGACTTTCCCAGAGGAAAACAGATATTATAGCAGAAACTGATCCTAAATTAATGAGATAACACTAGTTCCTTTTTTCCCCCAGCTCTGGATATAATCTGTGGAAAGGAAGTCACTGTTCTGACTGCATCCTCATCCATCTAAGTCAGGATTGGTGATGGGGAAACCCAGGCTGATGACAGAAGTGTGGTCTAACAGGCTGCTGGGATGGGGTATATGAGACCTGAATTCTAGCAGTTTGTATAATGAAGAAATGAAGCACAAAAGGGGGTAGCAACTAGTCCAAAGCAACCTGAAACAACACTGCCTGAGCTTTTCACTCATGTTTGAAACACTACCACCTCTTGCAGCTGACTGGAACTATGCAGAAAGAGGCCTTTTATTGTTTTAATCTTCTAGAGTTTCAGTCATTTTATAAAAAAAAGTCTAAACAAACTCTATTCTTTGATATGCAGCCATGTGAACTTATATTTGTGAGTGAAGATATCTGAACCAAAAATCTTTAATAAACCAGTGCTGAGACAGTGATTTGTTTTCGTCTAAATTCAGTAGAAGTTCCTTTCTTAATTGCAAGAGAGGAACTTTTTCTGTCTCTGGGATGACCCAGTGAATTGTAGGTAAAGAAAATGGAAGAAAACTAATAGGCAATATGAAGCTGTGGTCTGCAAAACTATTTCTATTACATAGATGCTATGAGTTTTATGACAGAAACAATTAAAGCCACGTGAAAAGTTTTGCCTCCTGAGTGAAACCAGTAAGACATTTTAATGAAAAAGTAATAAAAAAACCTAAACTTCATTGGTGACAATGTACAAAATGTGCTACAAGTGAAACCACATGTTTCATTTATGGAAAGTTTTGTTCTCTTCCAAAAAAGTCACATCTACTACCAATGGCAGCTTTTTTCTTTTTGATTTTTCTGGAGTCCATTACCATAAACAGTCAAGGTGGCCATCTCTATTTCCACCTCATTGTTTTTCACCCCAAAGTCCTTCCAATAGCTACTGATAATTAATCATTGCTACTATGAGGCTCATAGTATCTACCACTCGTAGCCAACATTATTGAAATTCTTCAGAGATCATATGACAGATACAGAAAAGACACACACTTGTTTAAACTAATTCTAAAATTCCCCAAGGTTGCTTTCATTAATAAAAGACATATGAAAATTCCATAATTTTCTTTTTTTTCCAAGCATTCAGACTCTCGAGTGGGTCTTTTTCAGACTCATTCATACTCACTCCATCTATTTGACATTACAAGAGCTCTGCTGCTTCTGGATGCTTTTCCCCATTAGGATTTTCTTCCATGATTCACCTTGAGGATGAGTTTCTGAGAGATCCTGGTGCTCTCCAAAACCCTTAAGATTTCTGAGGCTGCCACCCAGGCTCATGGCTCCAGACTCATGTAAAAAAAAAAAGGTTCTCACAGGTTTGCATTGGGTGGCTCCTCAGCAGGCAGTTCTTAATTTTTATCCAGCCATGATGGTGGATTACTGAAGTAGCAAGAAGCAAATGCAACCATTTAGCAGCTTAGGAGATAACTCAGTGTGAACTGGAATAGGACAGGTTAGGGAAGCAGAAAGAACCTTGAGCAAGCAACTATAAACACCATGTGGGGAACTGCAATGGGTGCAGGCAGCAATGGGTGGCAAGAAGGTCCCTGGCTCATTGCCTGCTGCAATGGGATACAAAATGGGAATACAAAATGTCTTTTTTGCTGCCTAAAGACAGCTTGTTCTGGTACTGCTCTGGATACATCTGCTCTTCACTGGGTGTGTGGATTCACCCAGGTCTTCCTGCAGCCCAGCTGTCCGTCTGCATTTAGGGTGGAGAACACCACCCTGTTCACAAGGCTGTGGTGGGCAGAAATCTGGTAAGAAGGCAACAACATGGAGCAGAAGTGAGAGCCCAGAGAAGGCAATGTGATCATCACAGGTGGAACTGAGCTGTTGCCAAGGTTTCTGTTTCCAATGACTTTCTTTTCCTTGCCACCAAAACTGCCTCATGCTCTGGTCAGTCAGTAATTCCCCAAGACACTGATGGTAGGACCAGCCCCCATCAGCTCAAATCTGCCAGCTCAAGGCTGGGGCCACCCTTTGGTTCCTTGAATGGTCTTAGAGACATCTGAACACATACTTTCCACCTTTTTAACACCTACTATTTTGCTACATGTGTTTACCTTGCTCTGAGCTCCTAGTAAACTGGAATCAGTAGAGAGGTGTTTTTATGGGTTGAGATTTTAGAAACCACTTAAGACGACTGGCAGCTCACTTCTTATTAAAATTAATGAGTCTGGGCATCAAAATCCCAGTGGTGGCTTTGAAAGCTCCTAACTTAATTGTTTCCACTGCCATCCCATGAGCCACAGGTTGTAAACTTGATATTTCAGAACATTCTTTGGGAAGAGAATAAATAAACACTGAAGAAATGTTAAAATGTTGTAACCTAAAGAGGGTTATAAACTAACCACTTGTTCTGCAGAGTTGACACAAGGGGAATAACTCCACTGTGGCAACTGCATATTACATACAGTTGATGCTTGTTCCATTATTGCTGCATTACCAATAATTACCAAAACCTAGGAGGGATTGCTGAAGGCTGTATATGTTGATTCATGCTTGCTTCTTGCAAAAAAGAAATTTAAAAAAAAACCCCTGATTTGATAAATCTAAAGGCCTGGCTGTTTTCAAATCTGATCATCGTCCTACAGATGTTCCAGAAGTAAAAGCAAAACTTTTAACTCCCCAGAATATGGGTATTGAATACAAATACATTGCAGGAATATTTAAAGATTTTTAATTCAAAGTAAGCTGGACTCCCTATCAGACGGTAACTTTCCCATTAATTTCAGCAAAACTTGTCTTAAGACAAAGGGCTTAAATCTATAAATATTCTGGATTTTTACCCCCCTAAAAAAAAAAAAAAAAAAAAAAAAAAAAAAGAGGGAAACCCCCTCCCATCTGCAATAGGATATTTGGACAATAGATCTCCCCATTGCATGAGCCTTTACTGTTAGATTCAACTGATCATTTCATGCCTTTCCTTTAGAGTCTCAGCCTAAATGCACTCTGTTAGGACAGCTGCACTGTAGAAGCCATGGGAATATAATGTGGTTTTTTCCACACTCCTTCACCACTGCTGAGACAGCTTTTCAAGATACATAACTATTTTTAAAGCCAGAGAAAAAGCAAAGTTAGTTTTCAGTTTGTGAGGCCACAGTGCTTCTTCTGAATAAAGAGTGAGAAAGTACCACCCAAATGCCTTGGTCCATACAAAGATCTCAGAGATTTTTCATGAATAACTTTCTACAACTCCAGGCTTAGAGCTTCCACCCATTTAAAATCCTTCCCACACAGGGTGGTCTTTGAGAAACTAAAAGTATTTCAGGCCCTTAGGTGGGTTTTTCTCATCTTTGACCTTAATTTTCCTCCCTGGGATGCACTGTTCTCCAAAATAAGTTCTCTAAAATAACACGACTCCAAATAAGAAAACTTGGGAGTGTCAGCAATTATCCTACATGGCTTGGTCCTAAGGTACAGAAAACAGAGTGAAAACAGGAAAACATTTATTCTTGCAAGTTCTTGAAAACACTTAATCCACAGACAAAGACTCTTGTGGTTTTGTTTCACTTCTGGTGAAATTTGCCATCTTTTTCTAATTCTTTTCAAGTATCAAAGGAACAAAACAAAACATGCAAGTAGTTTAGCCATTGGGCTGTCTCAGCATTTCTCTCTCTGCCCTGTGGTATCCAGTGTTGCTCTGGTCTGGCACTGACAATAGAAAATAAACTCATCATAAGGATTTGGTATCATCAGGATATCAAGTGGAATTGGTCAGGAGAATGACATTAACATCTAAAGTCCTGCAACAGCTTCTTTTCATAATTCCCAGGCTTAAAATTGCCCAGGTCCCACTCTCATTCAATCTGGCCATGACTTTCTCCCTGCCCAGACAAGCATCTTCCTATTCCTCACACCAGGTGTCTAATTTTGGCAGCTCAGAGAGCTGGGAGCATCTCCAGGCTTGATAACCCCTTCTGTAGGGAGGATCAGAGCATCCACGTTTCATTCCTGCTCTGAATGGCCCTTGTGAAGAGCTCACTGGTGGAGGCTCTTTGGTGCTAACACTACACCTTGCACCACCACCTCATCCCCACCAACAGGGATTTTTCCAACATTGATGCACTGACTATTGTCTGAGGAGAGCATCAGGCAGGGTAGATCCCATTAATGTCCTAGCCCAGTGATCCTCCTGGAATAACACTAATAAAGTCTGGGATAAGTCCTGGGCTTAAGTAAGGCCAGGGATTTGCTCACGAGACAGGACATGACTTTGCTGACCATACACATCTTCCACACAACAAAATCATCAATCTATTTTTTTTTTTTCAGCAACCTCACAGTAACATTTCCATTCCCTCAGACATGTGAAGAATCTTCTGAAAGGCAACTCTGCCAATTTATTTATTTATTTACATCTTGTCTCTGTAGTGTGAACGATGGAAAAGTTTTGCTCAGAAGACTGCCATGCTTTGCCTGTGCTTCCAAGTACAGCAACATCACTGAGGTTTTCTTGCTCTAATTTTCAGAACTCTCAGACAAGGAAAGATTTGGTTTCATCAAGAGAGAAGCTGTGGTGATAGCAAGGAATGTGTGATGTGGCAGCTTCAGCTGTATGCCACCATTCTTGGGATGTACCCAGATGACAGCCAGACATTAAATTAAGAGCACTTTATTATAGATGGATTGTCACAAATTCCAGTTTGGGACACTTTGTCAAGGCGGGAATTCGTCAGTCTGTCAAAAGCATCCTTGCTCCCCTTGCCACAGGCCACAGGGACATCTGCTCCTTGCTTTTTATTCCTCACACATCTTTCAGAGAGAGCAGTCATGCACAGCCACAAGATGGGCACCAGAATGTCCTGTCCCACAAGAAGATTCTCATTTTTTTTCTCTTCCACGCTAGGACAAAACTTGTATTTTCAAAGCTCTTGGGAGAGCAGCAAACAAAAGGAGAACGGAAAAACAGGCATAAATCCTAACCCGCCCCGGCATAGCTCACAGGGCCTCTTACTAGTGATGTGAAGCATGGATTTAGAGCATGGTTCTTTCACATAACCAAGTGAAACCAGTGCAGACCAGCATAGAATTCACCTCCTTCAAAAGGGAAGCATTTATATATATATATGATTTTTTTTTCCAAAAAAAAGATCAGAGAATTAGATTCTCCCCAAATTTAACTTAGCTGAGCTGCTTCATGTAAGTGCTGTAAATTACTGAGGATGAATTTGGGCTCAAGAGACAGCAAAAGAGAAAAACTATGAAATCACTGATTATTCACTCACCTGATTGGCTTCATTTGGATGAGGTTATTTTATTTAGGGTGCAGCTGCCTTCGGCTTGTACACTAAAGTTAAAACATTTCTATTTCTTAACAGAATTAGGAAACAAAAATTGTTTTTCCATTTTTGCACCAGAGTCAACTACATCTCATGAGCATTTAAATTAGGTTAAGTAGTTAAATTAGATTACAGTCCACCCCAAACTTGGATGGTATCACTGGACTGACAATCCATGTCAGACTATTTCTCTGGGAACAAACACTATTGTGCAAGAACTGTAGCATTAGTTTAAAAGGGAATTTGGTCCTCAGTACACACATTCCATATATGCAAACCTCAACTCTGTGCATAAATGAAGTGAAAACCTTGTGAGGTCAAGATATTCCTACAGAGGGTGATGTTTTGCTTCCCAGTTTGAAAAACTATAGAATAAGAAAAATCAGTAAAATTTTTGTTAGCCATTTCAGTTCAATATGATTGGAGCTGATCTAGGGCACAGAACAAGAAACATGGGCAATGTGAGCAGTTGAATTTGTTGAAGAAAAGGGAGGACGGTTCAAACATTTGTAATGTGCCATTTCCAAATTTTCGTATGAATTCTTTTCTTTCAGGAAACTCAGAATGTTTCATTTCAGCACTTTCTGAACAAAGCATTCTGTGTTTTTTTTTTTTAGTGTTCTGTTTCCAAAGACTTAAATGTGACAAAGTGGCTTTTTTTGTTTAGAAATTGATCTCAGTTAAAATGAAAAACACAACAAATATCTAAAAAGCCAAAAAAAAAAACCCACCAAAAAACCCCAACCCTTTCCTTCAAAAATGTCCTCAGAATGGTCCACTTCAGATTGCTCTGAACTTATTACCCCTTCTTGACTTTTTGATCCAATTCTTGAGCTGAATAATCCTTTGTTCATACATCTTTGGTTTAAACTGTGTAAGCTGCATACCTCAACCTCAGAAGATGGGTTCATCCTCTCATCTCCCATATTAATAGCAAGTAAAAACCTTCTCTGCTTGTGGCACAGAAAGCCTCACTTCAGACTCCATGCCCTAAATCTTCTCTGACTTACTGTAACAATTTAATGCTAAGCTGTTTCCATTTGGGTAGCTTGATTTAAGCAAAATATTCATAATATAGGTGCCTTTGGTGGCTCACTGGTTTCTGAAAGTTGTACTTAAAGCTCCTTGGACAGAACACTTATCCCAGAGGTCAAAATAGGCTCTTTGCTGCTCAAGAATCCTGGTTCAACACAGGAGCAAAAAGATGTCGTGGGACACCTGGTTCATCCTGGAACTTTGCTCAACAGAGAAAAGGCTTAACATTCAAACTACAACTTCTAAATGTCCATGTACCACTGAAAGATTTGCCACATAATGGGAACTGAAATGTTTCAGCATATTCTAATAAATTTTGAGGACTGACTTCACAGTGAATTTTCAATATTTCTGCTTTTCCTCCCTGATTTTGGACGGAAACAAGTGTTGGGGTCTCAGCATTATCTCTGGACTGGAACTCATGACTCTTGGCCAAATTTACCAAGAATACCCAGGCTTTCTGATGAATCTAAAGTGATGGTATTATACCACAAAAGAAGACTTTACAGTTGCATTTCTATCAAATTGGAATGTATTCAAGCTTTATTTCACTTATTTTTTTTCTATTTCTTGAAAACCATTAGTAACAAGGGTAAATATCTAGTTCTTTTATTTTAATCTTTTAAATAAATACATATATATTGCTTTTATAAAACACAATAGTGGACTTATTACTAGGCAATGTAATTTCTGCTTCCTATTTATAAACTCTCTGATCTTTCTATGTTTCTTTGAGGTCATATCATACTAATTATACACAGTAAACTTTTCAGATGCTGGAAATTAACTTCCATCAACAGGCTTTGCAAAGCACAGTATTCTTATTCAGCTCAGCCCAATCTGCAACACCAAGTTTCTTCAGGTCTAATTGTACCATTTCCACAGTTTTGGGTTGGGCCAGTTATGATTCCACAACTTATTTACAGTGGTTTGGGCAATGTCTGCAAAACTGGACAATGGTGACCAAATGCCATCATCTAACTCAGTCAGATGCAGCTAACTCAGTTGCAAAACTCTTCTCATCTCATGCATTTTTATTCCAAAATTTGTTCTGACCTTAGTTTAAGCAGAGAAAAGAAATTAAGGATGTTTTTGCTCTATCCCAGTAGCTGTCATCCAGACAGGATTCAAAATTAAGAAATCGGATGGCAAAAAAACCCCAACCCAAACCACAACTTCCGTCTGTATCTTACTCGTTTGCAATCCAGATTTAATTCTGCTCCTGGACTGCCTCCTTTGAGAATTGAATTTCCTTCTCTGATGAATCCTCTGGGGAGAAGAAACATCTGCAGGAGTCCAGATACCCATCACCTCTTGAAAAATAAACCCCCAACAGAGACATCAACTGAGCGAGTGACCAAATGCCTGACTTGAGGGACTGAAACATTTTCCCTGACTTCAGGCTCAAACTAAGGGCAGATTATTCAGTGATGCTATTTCCTGCACTTCTCTCTGATGCTTTTGAAGCTGGGCCCTGGCAGAGCTGAGATACCAGGTGGATCACAACTCCATACAAGCATGGCAGCTGGTCTTAAGTACCTTGTTCACTCCAGGCTCTTATAGTTGCAAGACAACAGATAACGTATGCACATAAGCAGCTGCTATCACTAGAAGGAGAGAGACATGGACCACTTAAACTGAGCAGCAGGAAGAAGTGTGGAACCAAAGAGCCATAAGAAGATGGTGCCTGCAAGAGATTCCACATCTCTTACACTGAAGCCACTTTTCCTCTCTGTAGCTGACACTGTAAAACATCTGATCTGCTTAGCCACTGACGGTTGCTGAGCTAAAAAAAGGAACACAGAGCCAGTCAGCCTTTCTCCAAAATACTGCTGCAGACCATTGGCATTGTTTTTATCACAGGGACTGAGTGTTTCCAAGAAAAGAACAAAACAGTTGTCAGAAACCCTATTCAGATAACACTTCAGCCTGTCTGAGCATTTGTACTCTGTGGTAATGGACAGAGCCACGCTGAAGGCAGGAGAGCTCCTCCTCCAAACTGCACTTGCTTTAATGGCTGATGCTGCTCTAGGAGTTCTGATTACTTCACATAAATTCTCCCTACATTTTAGCCTGGTTTCACCTGGGTTTCTTCTCTGTGTTAACTGATGCTGATGAAACTGCTTAAATTAAACACTAAATGTCTGACAAATCCATCCTTCATTACAATTCTTTATTAACGAAGCATGCACATTGCTGCTGAAACCTTAAAGAAAATAAGGTTTGATATGTTCTTTTTTTGCTGCCAGTCACCTTCCAGTGGAGAAAAGGAAGGGAATGCCAATGCATTTTCTGCTGGTCCAGTGGAAGAATTAGGCCAGTTGGCTTCCTTGACAAGAGAGATGCTCAGATCCTCGGGTGCCTTTCAATAATCTCTGCAGATTTACTTTGCCAAGAAAAGCAATAAATTGGACTGGGGACTGGCAATGATTGAAACCTTCACCAGGGGTGCTTTGTGAACATGAATGACAAATGGCTCTTGTTACAAGCTTAAGCAGACCCAATTTCTACATAAACTGTTCATACACACACAAACAAACACAAAACCAGTGATTTAGCCCAGGTCTCCTCCCATGAAGAGACCCCCAGACAGCAGTAAGTGAAACACCAGGAAAATGAAAACCACTTGTTCTGCTGCTCCCCAGAGGCACAGGAAGGCAGCCTCCCCCCATTGTACGTGCATGGACATTTTCTTTGTCTGTATTTACTTGTTTGTTTGCTTGGAAGTGTTTTATCTAAGTATCTGTAGCACCAGCTAGCTCCTGAAAAGCATGCAATATCACAAGTCTAACAGATGTCAGAGACTCATTTTAGCTATGCCTGGCATCTGGCACAGGTTCTAGCAGCCACATTATCACCATGCAAAGCTGGAACAGTTTGAGAGTGACCAAACTAGGACTTCTCCTGAGGTGGTGCTGCATCCCAGCTTGAACTAGAAAAAATATTTCTTTGCTAACAAGGACTTTTTATCTCAAAATTATCCTCCTACTCTCAGAATAATTTGGTAAATTAAAGTTTTGGGTTTTTTACTATGGATTACTAAAGAGAACTGCCTTTGCTATCCATGGAGAGTGTGTTCCTTCAATTCCATGGGATCAGGTTGTCTCTGCAACTTGGCCCTGCACTGGAATACCCATTTCATTTTCAAAGGGTCTAGAGGAGCCAGGGTTCAACTTCTGTGCTTGCAGCCTTCACTCAGCTTTTGCCACTGCTTCTTAGCCCACACTGAGTATCATTCCTTGCTAGTTCTCCTGTAAGGACTGAACTTCTTAATAAGCAAGGACTACTCTGACTCAAAACACCTCCCACTCTATGTGTTGGATTTGTATCACACATCAGGGCTGCTGCCCGAGCCAAAAGGGCCTCTAGAGAACCCCATTTTCTGCTACACTCTCTGCACAGCAGAGCTGAATTTATGTTGGTGTCAGACACAGAAAGCCCCTGACACTTTTTTTCTCATATTGCAGTCTACTCTGGCATCTGAGCTCAGTCCTGGGCAGGAGATGTCTCCATACCACAAGTGTATGCAGACACATATTCATGTCCCAGGCAACATTAATCCCAGGCAGAGAAAGCCTACACACATCTTCTGCTTTCACTGGAAGCAGCCCCACAGTGGAAACATCTGTACAAGAAAGTGCTGAGAGGAGTGAGGGAGTCTCAGACACTGGGAAGGAGACTCAGATGACCTCCACATCATGCTCCATGCTGGTTGGCATGTGTCTTGTATTTATTCAGAGCAGCACAACCCTGCCAGTGCTTTCACAGCTCTCCTGGCCTGGGAGCTGCCTGACAAATCCCACCAGGGCAGGGATGACCTGGTGGTTGTGGGGTTAGTATTTTAGCTGACACTAAACTAGCTGTGCTGTCATCATTTCCCCCAGGGAGTTAAAAAGCAATTTTTGTGCTCCAGTTTTCCAACCACTCATAGTGGTAACTCTGCACCTCACATGAAGATAGTGAGAAGAAACACAGCAAAGATCCAGAGGCACCGAGCTGGTGGAGCCACAAGAGAATTGTGGACAGACAAGCGTGGGCCAGACGGCCAAGCTGCCACCTCATGCTGCTGAAATGCTGCCCACAGAAGATGTTTTAATTAAAACCAGAGAATGATTCTTCTGACTCATCTCTCTGAAATGAGCCCCAGTGCTCGGGGCATCCCCTCCAGGCCTGCTGAGATGGAGATGTTCATTCTGAACAGAAGCAGAGGTTCCTCAAGCAATGCTCTTCTCCTAGCTAAGGAGGACACCCTGCACACGTCTATCTGTCCTTCTGTCTCCTCCCTGCTCTAGTAAGACTGACATGAATTATCCCCAAGCAGCACAGAGACCAAAAAAGCATGGATGTCTTGCTTATAAAAAATAAGCAGGAAGGAGTCAAGCTTTATGAAGAAAGGATCAGCTCTTCCCTAAATACCAGAGTCCAATGATTAAAAAACCCATAGGACCCTAGAACTCAACAGGTTTGTCATTCCCAGACTGACCAGGGTTTTTCTGGAATGGCAGGGGAAGAAAAGAGGGATGGATATGGAACAGTGCAACCCCAGCAGCAAAACGAGAAGAAAAAAAAAAAAAAAAAAAAAAGGTCTCCTGCTCCATCATCTCATCTAAAACACTTCTAGTTGCCTATGCATTTAATTTGCTGCCTTTCACTGCTTTGAGTAGGAATTGCTGACCATTCTACAAGAATTGCTGTCAGTATGAATGCTTGAATACAAAGAAATTGCCCCAAATTCATGGCTGCATGTTTAAAACAACAAACAAAATCCCTGTTAACTCTGCTTTCCTTTCAGTCAATGTCCTTTCTCCTTGAGAGGGATGTTTCTCAAATTGCCTCAGGGATCTAAAACCTCAGTGCCTGATAAATATCAATGGAACCTAAAACCTAATCTACATAGAAGTTTGATATACTTAATATGTATCAATATATATAATTATTATATATAAATATAATTAATATTGATTAATCAATATATCTGATTTAATATTAGGAATAAATCATATGCCTCTAGGGAAAGAAAGAGCGTTCCTTTGCCACAAAGGCAAAGCAAGGTTTGCTTTGACAAAAAAGTGGCAAAAAGCCAATCTGTGCATCTATGGCATCCATTGACTATTGGTGAATGAGTAGAATGGTCTCCTGGGAAGAGGTTTTCAGCCTGGGTGGCACTATGGAGGAAGAAAGGAGGCACCCAACAAAACCATGTCTGTGCCAAACTGGAATCAGATGTGGTGATACAACAAGGTCCTTCAGATCTGCATCTGCCAGGATGGGAGAAGCAGAGGAAAAGCCACACACTACTCTGGACCAAACCACTACCAGTATCATCCTGGTGTTACACAGCCTTGTTTCTTAGTACTGCTGATATTAAAAAATCATCTTTTTCTCCTTACAGTTGAGGCTGGGACTTCTGAATCTTTGTTGTGTTGGAATATGATGCCTTGACTCTGTGGGTGTTAGGAATAATTCCTTAAAATTATTTAAAATTACCTAAAATGCCACAAATGCAGGCAATGTTACAACCTAAATCCACTACAGCAGCAGAGGTTTACTGCTCCCCTTGTAGAGAACGATGTGAGTTTATTTCAGCTAGCAATGTTTTCTTTCCCTTTCAGGAATCAGGAGGAGACAATACCACACAAGCACTTGAGATCCATGTGAACCTCCTTTAGCTACTGTGGATTGGGATTTACATTCCAGGGGTGTAAGGAACCCAGTGAGCGACGCAGAGATGTGGGCACACGTTATTAAACCCTCGAAGATTATCCCAGTCTCACTTAATAACTTAACCTTTTCTTAACAATGCTGGCATGTATACAAACACGCCTTTAGCAAAGCTCAAAGCCAAGAGAAACCAGCAACTTTGCAGAGTCTGAGCCCAGTGTACTCCTCTGTATTAAAGGTCTGGCCAGGCTGTATCGTTTTTCTTCGATGGAGAGGGAAAGTGTTTATCTGGGAAGCATTTCACATCAAGGACAATAGGGAACTGTTTAGCTTTCCACAAATAGGCTGGTATGCAACTTCCGAGGACTCTCCAAGGAAAACTTTGGAACACTGGCCACCTCTTTCCAGCAGGGATTTCATGTAAAGTAGTTAATGCTCCACATCCTTCATCCTGATTTATTCCTGCTTCATCCTTCTTTCAAAGTGCTGCCCTCACTTCAAACACAACATGGGGCTCATCTCTCTGAATATGCACTTTGATCACTGGGGACTCCAGATCCATATCGGCCCTTCAAACATAAACAGGGATGTGCTGTCTCGACAGAGGTATTTCTGTGACTGCCTATATTTTTGCAAGAGTAATTTGGAAATGTGAAGCTAGGATCGGATGACAGGAGATGCAAATCTAGTGGCCAGACAGGGCACAGGATATCAAAGCACTCAGAGCCTGTTTATGACTCTGCTGCTGAGTCGATGCAGGTTAGCAGGAAAATCTTAGTGTCCCTGACTTGTCATGTGTCCTGGGAGCCAGTGGAGAAAGGCTTCAGTGTGCTCTTTCCCACAAACAAGAACACCAAATTAAGTGTCTCTTCCTCTGCAAGCTGCCACCAGCAGAGTGTGGCACTGCAGAGTTGATGTCCCATACAGCAGTAGAAAAGGAAAATACCCCAAATCTATCCCTTCTGTCAACTCTGGTCCTCTGTGGGACCAACTGTTTCCTTGCTGAAGTCAACAGGAGCTACAGCCATGCTGATTGTAAATTTAGGCTAATTCTTGGTGCTGATGGAAAATTCTGTTCTAACAGTAAGGTTACAGGTGAGGCAGAGAGAAGGGCATAGGCAGGGACACAGTGGCCACGATAGGGTAAATTCTCCAGGTGCTTCTCCTGACCCACTGGAGTCTCAGAGTTCTGTGACAGTGACAAAGGCCTCAGTTTTCACAAGCAGAACAACTGCAATCCACCTGCTTGTACAAGAGGTCAAGAAAGAGGCCCAAACAGATAATTCAGTTTCTGTCAGATGCTC